>NC_134090.1:43955532-44265618 GCF_000715075.1 Nicotiana tabacum | reverse complement strand
TGTATGTTTACATGAGGCTTGTGAAGTTGGCGATGATGGATCTTACGCTATGCCCTTAGGCATGTATATTTAACTATTTTGGATCCAGTCTCCGAATTGGGTTACGACTCGAGCTAACTTTGACCCTCAAGTTTTAAAATTTTAAGCTGGCGACAGTGGCTTTTACGCTTTTGGTCGTTGCGACCTTTTAGTGTAGTATCCCTGAGGCTTGTTTGGCTGGCGACAATGGCTCTTACGCTTTTGCCCTTGGGCATATGTAGGCTTTGTTTTCCTCTCGTAAAGGACTTTTTTGAAAAAATTTTGCCTGACCCATCCTCGGTTTGGGAAAAACCTCGATTTCAAGTCGTTAGAGGCGATATTCGAGAACCTCGAAAGGTTTAGCTCATAGCCTGAGTAGCTCAAAGCCTTATGATTTGATGACATGGTCAAAGCTTGTTTGCCTCTCGAGGGTAGTCTGTTTTAACCGGTTCTTTTCGAAATAGATTCGAAGTGATGAAATGTGATTTTGTAGCGATGGTCAGGCGTCCTCAACTGACGTTAATTTGGCTGGTGCAGCCGTATTGACCGTAGTCATTTGTGAGTCTTACAAATGTGACATATAGCCTAAACTTCGGGATCGAGTTTTATGCCTGTAGTAAGGTCTTACAAATTTTTCATGCCTATTTAGGTCTTACAGTTTTTTCATGCCTGTAGAGGTCTTACAATTTTGTCATGCCTGTTGAGGTCTTACAGTTTTGTCATGCCTGTTGAGGTCTTACCGATTTTGCTGCTATGTTAAATAGATCTTGCTAGACACAGTTGCCTGCTCGGGGTCTTATGGCTTTGGGGTTTTAAGTGAGTGGTGACCGGCGACAGTCTCCGAGTCATCGAGTTTGCTTAGGCTTGAAAGTCGTTATTGGTGATTTCAGTGTTACTCATTGAGGACTTATGAGCGTGGAGTTCTGACCCTGAGGTCATCCGGATATCAAATTGTTGATGCAAGTCTCCGACTATTTTGGGACATACTCGATGGGGGGATCCTTGATGTGAACATGCTAAATTTTCTTTGGAGTACAAGACACTTTTGGCGAAAGATATTATTTGATTGCTTGGTGTAAGTACATGACGTTGTGTTGTCCGAAGCCCAGCTTATTCGGACACGGTTTGCTTGACTGTTGGTCTGGTACATCATTTCCTATTGGAACATAGTCTCCGTTCTTTGGCTTTTCCGAGCGGATGACCTCTCAAAAAGGGTTCCCTCTAGTGTTCGGGGTTGATTGCAAAAGAAGCCCTGCGAGCTTGTCGGATCCTCCTTAGATGGCGCATTGCCATGTTAAGAACCTTGCCGGTGAAACCCTCTTTGGGATGAAAGCTCGGCCAAAGAGAAAGAGTGCAACGGGTGCTATTAAGGCCTTAGGATCTTCGGATTAAGTTAATACTTTCGATCGCCGTGTTGAATCCGCCAATGATTCGAAAGGCGGGCATGATTTGGTCCGGTAGTCCAAGCTGCTCTATCACTCTCGACCCGATAATGTTGGTCGAGTCACCTGAATTCCAGAGCACATGTTTTATTTGAAATGAATCAAATGAGGAAGAAGGTTACCAGTACGTTGTTACGAGGTTTCAGAGCCTTCCTCGCCGAATGGTAGGGTACCTTTGGATACGTATCCCCGGGTCTGTTTTCCTCTGGTGATGGACATTTTTATCCTCCTCTTTACAAGTTCTTGGAAAGTGTCTTCACTCCTCCACCATCAACGTAATATGTCATGACCCATTTGCTTCATTCTTCTTGGCCACCTTTCTTACTCGAAACCGAACTCGAGCCGGATCACTCAAAAGTTCTCAGCGGTGATTTTTATTGAGTAGCTTGGCTATTTTCTTTTGGAGCTGATGGAAATCTTTGGTTTTGTGGCTGTAAGTATTATGTAGTTCACATACCAAGCTGTGATTCCTCTGGGAATGATCCAATTGAATAGGCCTGGGCCACTTGGTGTCCTTGGTTTTGCCGACGGTAAACACGATGTCCGATACAATGACGTTGAATATGTATTTTGTTGTGCGAGGTGACCCTACTGGCCTCGTGCCTCCATTGAATCTGGCTCTGTTGGCATGTCCTCGAGGATATTGTCCTCGATCCCTTCTCTGACCGTCGCGAGGTAGGTTGCGCCTCGGGGCATTCCTCCTATCTTCAATGTACTGCCGATATCTTTCTTTGTTTGGTTTCAGTTCCTTTGTCAAGAGCCTGATTGGGTATACTGAGCCCGAGGGGGCTTACGACTGGTCATCCTTAACACTGATTTGCGACTGGTACCGGTTGTGGGTGTCCAACTAGGTCTTAGCTGGATACTCGTTCATTCAGGCCTTGAGTGAAGGCCTGCATCACCCAGTCATCGGACACCGGAGGTAGTTCCATTTATTCCGTCTGGAAACAAGATACGAATCCTTTCAGCATTTTATTCTCCCTTTGCTTAATCTCGGAGATACAGACTAGTCTGTGGGGTTGGGAGCTAGTTATGATGCCACCTCATGGCCCCCTTCGAGAGCGTTTCCCTGAACTTTTTCAGCAATACAGACTCGATCTCGTCATTCTTTATACCGTTGCATTTTACCGCACAGGTGTAGGCAGTAACGTGTTCATTAGGGTTTGTGGTCCCATTGTACTCCAGGAGTTCTGACATTCTGAACTTTTTTGGAATGGGTTTTGGAACCGCTTCCTCTAGAAACGGCCGTTTTACGAACTTCTTCGAATCTACACCCTTCAGGACCGGGGATGCGCTCGGGATTTGGTCGACTCTAAAGTTATAGGTTTCGACCTTCTTATTGTTGGATACTATCATTTTATCGCCTAACTCGACCCTTTTGGTGAGGTCCTCGAGCATTTTTACGATGGCAGGGTCGGCTAACGATCCGTTATTGCTCGATTTCTCAAGTACTTGCTCAGTTGGGGCAGCTATCCCCGGTACTACCGTGCTGGGAGTCTTCGGGTCTCTTTGTAGCTGGGCAATAGCTAGCTGTTGTGCCTGCAACATTTCAAAAATAACATGAAGACTAACTTTCTATGGTTCCCGTGCTGGGGTTTCTTCGGCTTCTTGTTGGGCGTCGTGTCGTATTCTCCTATCGATGTGTGAGGTTTCGTAAACCTGCCGTGTGTCTTGTAAATCCGTGTCTGCTGGGATTGGTCCATGTGCGTTATCGGGGTTGTACAGTGGCTCACGAACAATTGGAACAGCCACACGTTTTCTCCGTGGTTTTCGAGGTTGTCGCTCTCGACTCTGTTCACTAAGCCAGACATTTTACCTTAAATCGAAGATCTTGGACAAGAAAAAGTGTGATAGATAACTAGTGCTTGTGTAATGAAACCAGCAAGAAAATAATCACTATTATTTATTGCCCTACTGTGGGCGCCAAACTATTTACCGTAAAAATGGTAATAAAATTTAAATTTGTAGATGGGACTCTAAAAATACGTGATCTTTTTTATGCTAGTTGTTTAGAACAATTGCTGCTACGCGTATGAAGATATGAGATGAAATGCGAGCTAAAATCGGATTATAAACGAACCGAGAGATCAAGTACTCTGGCCTCGAGCTGGCCGATGAAGGGCCTCGAAGTCGACGCCTGGGCTCGAGCTCGAGCTATCGGGGGTAACCGGGATAGGGGGTAACCAGTAAGGGAATAACAGTTATGATATAATTAAAATGAGGCTCTTTACGGCCAATGAAAAGCAACAAATGAAGAACAAGTATGAAAGCAATAAATCATAGAGGTAGTCTCGAGCGTGTAAGTTAGAGAGAAGATAGAGAGAGAGAGAGTTGTTATTGATCTGGTGTAGAGTAGTTGGAGCAACAATAGCCGTTTACAAAGTGGTAAGGATCCCCTTTATATAGGAGGGGAAATACAACATAGTACAAAATGTATTAATTGTAAAGATATGGAGATGGGATGGCTAGACGTGACGCCTTGATACAGGCTTCGGGTAGGCCAGCATTGTCAAACTTAGCCGTGTGCCTTGGGAATTCCCCATTTTGCTCTAACCTTGATCTACGTCATCTTTAAGTCGGTAGCAATAGTTACGAGATTGGAAGGATTCCGACTATAAGTTTTGGTGTGAGAAGGAGGCCTAAGGGGGAAATGCCCTGGACTTTGGACTAATTCACAAAACAGTCTCCTAGATGGAGAGGGGAGTTCTAAAGTATTCGGAAGATATAAGTTATGAAAATGATAAGTGCATCAGCCAACATTCGAGGACGAATGTTCCAAATGGGGGAATAATTTTACGCCCCGCAGTATTACGTCGATGTTATGCTCTGCAGTAATATATTATGATGATGCTACCCCCAACAGTTTTACATTACGGTGACGTTACGCTTTGGAGTATTAAGTAGCGACAGTGTTGCACCCAGCAGTATTACATTATGGTGATGTCACGCTTCGCAGTATTAAGTTACAATGATGTTGCACCTTGAATTATTGTACGTTAAATTTGTCGTAAGGTAATTGACATCGGTCCAAGTAAAAGATTATTTGGAGATTATAAGGATTATGTTATTTCACAAGTGATTGGTAATTTCATGAAGGTGAAAGGGGGAGCATGTCAAAGAAAATGAATTTTGTCCAAGTTTGGCATTTTGGGGTAAAATACGGCACGAGCTAAAATACCCGGTATTTATGGAGTAGTGTCATATGAGGTACCACATGACCATAATAGTAAGGTGTATAAGGTATGTAAAAAGTGAGTAATATTTTAAGTAAGTGGGAATAATTCTCAATTTTGCGGGTAATTGATTAATTACCGGGTAACGGAACATTACCTAATTAATTGAGGACATATTTGAATAAGATTAAACGCCAGCCCCACCCCACGTGGCAGCAAGCCACTTCTTGGAGAAGTGACTCTTAGTCTATTTGCATTAGGTGGCAACTAATAATCACATAATACTTCATTTCTAGTAATTTCAATATTACAATCAGATGGATCATCAATTCATTTCTAACCCTTTTCAAGGCTACTTCATTTCTAACCTTTTCAATACTATAATTGGATGAGAGGTTTGGCACCTTGGAAATGAAATTCTCGCAAAATTCATACCAAGTTCATACAATCAGAACATTAGCCGTGAATTGACAATTTCAAAGCACTACAAAGTAGAACGTTAGCCATTCTTCATGTTTTCAACAGAAACATCTTGCAACAAAGCGATTCCAACAAAAGTTATTAGAACTTAGCAATGTAAAATTTTGCAATTCTAAATGAGTACGGTGCAATCTTTTCCAAGAATAGAATACGGAGTTTTCCCTATTCCAGGTATGTATAGGCTATCCCTTTTTTCTTTTGGCATTAGCCAAATGATACGAACAAAATGCGCAAATGAACAAATTCCATAATTGACTCTATTCATAGAAGTATTAGAGATATCTATGTTCTTGAATTTCCATGTGTCATAATATTTTATCATCTATTCATGGGTCTCAGAAAAATACAAATATTAAAAAGAGTTAACTTTATGATATTACTCAAAGGTAAAATGGTCTTATGACAATCCGAAAGATTTTATTAACGTACTTTTCATGCATTGAATTCATGTACATTGACCCGTAACCAGATGCCATTATATACGCGTATATATGTATATATATGGGATATGGGAAAGGTTAAGGCGTTATATACGCACCACCTGATCAGTTGGTATATGTTGATGATTTTGCCCACTGTCGCCGATATGATGTGATGGGATGCCCTTAGAGGCTGATGATGTTATGAAACATGTACCTATGCATGACATGACATTCATAGGCATATGCATGACGCTTTAAGTAATTTATAATTTATAGTGTTATCCAGACTTACAGGTGGAGTCAATTACTCTATACTTCTTCCATTTCTGTTATATACTTAATTGTGTGCCTTACATACTCGGGATATTTTTTGTACTGACGTCCCTTTTGCCTGTGGACGCTGCGTTTCATGCCCGCAGGTCCCGATAGACAGGTCGAGAGCCCTCCAAGTACGCTATCAGCTCAGCAGAAAATGTTGGTGGCGCTCTGTTTGCTTTGAAGTTACTTGTTTGGTTAGTATGATTTAGACATGTATTGTTTGGTATGGCGGGACTTTGTCCCAACCTTTATGACATTTATGTACTATTAGAGGCTTGTAGACATATGTCGTGTACGTGAAAGATTGTACAGCCTTATCGGCCTATGTTTTGAGTTTATAAATGATTATGTTAGCCTATTAGACCTGTATGTCACGTGTATATGATGATGTAATAAGAAAAATACGTTATGTTGATACTCGGTTTAGTAAGGTACCGGGTGCCTGTCGTGGCCCATAGGTTTGGGTCGTGACACGGCTGGACCATGTGAGCCTCATATAACAATTTCCACATTGCTCCACATATATCCTCAATTTCTTCGGCCGTGAAGGCCTCATCTTCTTCCTCTATGTATCTTGGCTCGAGGAACGTTTTGGAGAGATGTGGGACTGGCTGAGGCGAGACCACCCATTGTTCTTTCATTTATTAGCCCATGTCACATCAGCTTCTGTGGCTTGGAAAACCACACTGAAGAATTTCTTACTGGCAACTAAAGTGATAGGTTCCGTGATACCTTGGAAAGACAACCCGAGCCCTTTTTCGTGCTTGTACCCGTCCTTGATCATTTCAGTGGCAACCATGGTTAACGCATTTGACAAAAGGGGTTGAGGACATGGGGTTCCTTCTTCACACTAATTTGCGACCTTGTAGGAAGACAGTAACCATCTCGGTCTCATCCATTGGGGGTTTCACCCTAGCAGCTTGTTCGCGCCACTTGACAGCATAATCTCGGAAGCTCTCCGAAGACTTCTTTTTGAAATTAGACAAAGAATTTCTACCTGGAGTTATGTCCACGTTGTACTGGAATTGTCTGACAAAGTCTCGAGCCAAATCATCCCATATGTGACAGCGAGACATGTATTGATCCATGTACCACTCGGATGCAATTCCCACTAAACACTCTCCGAAGTAAGCCATTAGGAATTCTTCTTTCCCGCCCTCTCCTCATAACTGATTGCAATACCTCTTCAGGTGGGCTATGGGATCCCCATGTCCGTCATACTTTCAAACTTGGGAGTCTTGAAACTGATGGGCAGATGAACTGCGGGAACATGCAAAAATCAGCGTAGGATACACTCTTTTGACCACTCAGGCCTTGTATGTTCTTGAGGCTTTGTTCCATGCATTTCATTTTCCGAGTGATTTCCTCTTGCTCGGGATTCATTACAGTTGTCTCTTGTCCCGTGGTAGACTCATTGTACCCAGCAAAATCAGAAGACATGATTTCTCGTTGTTGAGTCATTTCGGAAGCATGCCTTGGGACCCCAAGGACGGGAGGCCACGACAAAGTTCCTGACCTCGAGGCTCATTGAAGCCCGACTCAGAATAAACGAAGACCGAAGCCAGGACTGAGGGGGAAGCTCCCAATGCACACTGCTAAGTTTGATAGGTCTGACCTATCCAAAGCATATGTTGAGGCATCGCGTCAAGCCATCCGATCTCCATACTTTGTAATTAATCTCCTCATACTTGTAGCTGAGTCCCCCCTCGCATATAAAGGGGACTCACCCTACCTTGTAAGGGACTGATGTTGCTCTATTTCTCCACAAGTGCAATAATATCTCTCTCTCTCTCTCTCTCTCTCTCTCTCTTCTTTCTAGCTTGTTCGTCCTCACTAGCCCCAGACCGCTTTAATATATATCATCCTCTTACTTGTTCTTTAGTATATAGCTCAGTATTGTCCGAAAAGAGCCTTTCTTTATCGTATCCTTAATTGTTAGGCTGCCCCTGATAGCTCAAGCCCGACTCGAACCTAGACCTCGAGCCGGAGAGGGGGCAACGTACCGGGAGCACGAAAGTTTACCCAGCCTTGTTGCTGGCCCAATATCGTTCTATTTGGTATAACTTCTAACAAAAAAAGTTGGACACGCGAACGTGTGCACCAGCTTTTTAGAAGACTTAGAAGGGAGGAGTATGGAGACAATTTAATACTGTTCAAGTAATATCAAATCGGTAAATAGGTGGCAATTAGTACATTAGGTACACAAAATACAGTAATATCAATAATAAATAAAGCCAAATAAAAATCACATTAACAAGCTCAAATTCTTAAACCCTGAACCAGAAGTTCTAGTTTCTTAATTCCCCAGCGGAGTCGCCAGATCTGTCACACCTCCTTTTTACCACCCGAAAGGATATATAAGGGAGTTTTTCCAATTAAAGTGACATTATTCAAAATGGGATTATTTATTTAATTTTTTTAGAGTCGACACTTGGAATAATTTGGTTTTGGTGTCCCAAGTCACCGGTTTATTTTTAAATCCCAAATCGAGGAAATTTTCGACTTTATTTAAAAGTCTGCGAACTACAAATTCTAGATAAGGAATTCTGTTAACCAGGAGAAGGTGTTATGCATTTCCGGGTTCCGTAGTTCTAGCACGGTCACTTAGCAATTTATAGTTGGCTTAAATTGTTTAACTACTCATTTTAGGACCTATGTGCATCTATCCCCTTTAACCACTTTTAGTTGCTTGATTATTCATAATTTTGGAAATTATTTTAAAAGAATTCATGCGTACGTGTACTCATTTTTTTTGGCGCGTCAAGATTAATGTCATGCGTATGTGTCCACAATTAATCATGCTTTATTAGTATTAAGAAAGTTTGGACGAAGTTACGCGAATGCATACCTCAATTTATTTTTATAGAAGACAATGATAATTATGTTACGCAAACGTATACATAATCACGATAATAGATTAAGTCGCACCTAAAGCAAGCTTAAAATGTTCAAAATTGTTTAATACCTAAGTTATAATATAATGTGAGGTCCATAGGTGATTCAATTGTAGATGGCATACCTCAATTTACTTTAAAACAATTATACTTAATTAAAGAAATCTAAGGATGTTCTTATTTAAAACTAATTTGAACTTAATATAAAGCTATAAACCCATTAGGTTATTTGGTTAGGGCCAAACCAACATTGAAGCTGTATTGGGCTCGGAATTTAGCCCAAAAATGAAAGAGATTCAACGGCCTTGATTGGCCCACATTGGTCTTTTAATAGGGGGGACCCAGTCACAAATCATTTTCTGGCTGAGCCTATCCACATCTACATCTGAACTAGCCATACTTACACATTTGTCAAAAGAATTATAACAAACAATTCACTTTTATATAGAATAATAAGAGTCCGTAAAAAATTTCAAAATACAATTCAAGCTTTTGGGATTAGTTCACAACTGTGATTTGCAGGACATAAAAGGCATGTATTTGTGCTACTGTTCACAAGAAAAAAACCTTTATAACTGAACTACACTATTGGGTTTCGTGCCCAGGACCAGTAGCCTGGGCCTAGACTTGCTCAAATAATTCCAGATTGGCCTTGTTGCAAGTCTAGCCCAAATTGTATTCAAATAACTTTGCAATAATGGGGTTATGCTTATTACAAAGCAAATCATCTTGTTATGACCTTAAGCTAGTAATCAGACATAATCAAATTTGAAATTAACATTCCAGCAGTCCAGTTTACTATTGACAGTCCATACATTATGTTTACCGTGAAAATGGTAACAACAATTAAATCGGTAAATGGGACTTTAAAAATACATGATCTATTCTCGGGCTAGTTGTTAAAGTAGTTATTGCTAAGAGCGTGAAGTATAAAGATAAAATGCGAGTTAAGGTGAGGCAATAATCGAACCAAAGGGGCCTGTTGCTCGAGCTCAGAGATGGTCGATGAGACATTCGAGGTCGGCATTGATATCTATCTCGGACTATCGGGGACAGTCAGGGATTGGATAATAGTTCAAGATGCAATTAGATAGTGCTCTTTTCGGCTAATATTAAGCTATGGAATGAAGAGTAAATTAAGAGTCAATTAATATGGGGGCGGCCTCGGGCCAATACCAAGTGATAAGAAGAATGATTGGAGGCAAATAACTTTGAGCCAAGGGGAATAAGCAATTTTTTAGAGAAGAGAGGAAGAGGAGATATTATTGGACTTGAATAGGATAGTTGGAGCTATGCCTTACATGGTGTTGGTGACTCCCTTTTATAGAAAGGGGTGCCCAAACTTAGTACAAAAATACTTAACATGACAAAAAAGAATGAGATGTGGTAGCCCGTTTATTTTACGTCGTAAGAGGGCTGCCGTCGAGCCGCTTGGATAGATTTGATCTACCCCGGGTGCATTCCTTGGGGAATTCTTGCGCTTGTCGAGGTCTCAGCCAATGTTTATTCTTGGCAGGGCATCGACAGGTTTTGAGGGAGGCGACCGACCCAAGATCCCGTGTTTACGGGGTCACTCTTCGAAGCATTATGTTAGGGGGAAATCAGTTCCCCGATTTTCACCGCACACAGATAGTCTCCGCGTTTCTTCTTGGGAAGTGATAAGAAACGGTATAGATATATCCCTGATCTCCTGTAGCGGCATTATGTCGATGGTGTAGCCCTCTTCTGACAGGTATCGAGGTATTCCCCTTTTTCGCTTCTTTGGGATTTCCGAAACATCATGAGCCTTGGAGTCATATCGTTGCTATCAGTTCATCTTCTATGATTGCATTGATTGTGCCTGCCGTTACATTTTCGAGGGCGGTAATGGCACCGTCGGTTGCTCTGCCCTCCCTATAAATGGGGCTCCTTGTGGATGGCTCTTCTACCCAAACATTCTTTGATACCTATCTCTCCTTCCTTTTCAGCCATCTTGAAGTTCCGCTATTTTGTTGTGTTCGAGGCCTGAGGCTTCAAGAATTTGTGCCATATGCGCCTTGATTCCTTTCTTGATTTCTATTTGGTTGGGAGGAGTTGTGCTGCCATGATGTTGTTATTGTTGCTATTGTTGTTGTTGTTGTTGTTGCTGCTGCTGCAATCGTTTCCACCTTGAGGCGATGAGGCGAAGGGACGATTTCTTCCGACCCTGGGGGTATTTTTCGGACTTTGCACCGCTGCTCAGGAGGGGGCTTGGATTATACACCGCTGCTCACCCTCCTCCCTTCACTCAGCGTTTTACACCCCTTTTGGGTTCCTGGGGGTGTGGCAGCGATTCCTGTTGGCTGTTGCCTCCTGAGCCGAGGCAACGTCTCAAGAAGTGGCTTGGCGGGATTGGTTTTGGCGGGCTTCACGACCGCCATATTTTTCACCTAGCCGCTTCTTGTCTTATTCCCTCACCTCTCTTCCTTTTGAAGATGACATTCTAAGGAAACGAGGTGAGGTCTCTGAAGGCCTCAGACTTGGAAGATACTGTCTTTTAGGCCATATGCCCGAGGGGATGACGACAAAGATGTCGCACAAAAAGTAGGCTAGACCCTTAGGCTTTTGCTTTCCGCATATCTTTGGATTTCTTTTTTGCATGATGATCCGCTTTGCAGGCTTTTGTAATCATATGTAAAGACCCCTCGAGGGCCGTTGTTTATGGATTTCTTATGAATATGAACAAACCTTTTCAGACTTCTGCTTTCCTTACTTTACTTTATTTTTTATGCCCTCATGCTTTTTGAGGCTCTTTGATTGCCTTCTTTTATTTGCTGACCACTAACATCTGGCTTGAGTGGGAGCATTTGTTCTGATAGGTCCGGGTTATTGGGGCCCCCGAATTGTTTGGAGATTATGCATTGAATTCCGAGGCCTTCGAGGACGTTATACCGGACGAAGGCCATCTTTGGGTACCCGGGGGTCCCTGTTGATCTCGATGTAGATAACCTTTTTTAGAATATATAGGATTTACTAAGTTTGTTTGTATTTGGGCGCTTCGTGGAGCTTTCAATTGATAAACTGGCTCCGCGTAGGGTTTCTCGTGTCCCAACCCAAAATAAGACCAGTAACATTGGGCCACGAGACCTTTACCGTGAAGGCGTGGGTGGTGTTCTTGTTCTTCGTAGCAGTCTTTTAGGGGAGGCTTGACCGAGGGCTGGCGAATTTTTAGGGGTGTCGACGGCTGCTTCTCGAGCGCAGTTTCTGGGTAGAGATCTGCCTGCGTTAGGATGATCCAAATCAATATTGGGGGATTGTTCCGTATGAGCGTGTGCAACTGTATTTGTTGGCTGGATTACTTTGGTGGAGGCCTTTATGTGTTGATCTTGTGTTGGAGAAGGCGTTGTTGGCCTTTAGGGGCTTTATCTTAACGTGATGGAGACTTCCGGGGTTGACTGTCACACCAGCACCGGGTGCGATTCTGATGGTTGGTGCCTTCGGTAGTTTTTGAATTTGTCGTTGTTCTTCTTACATGCGATGTGAGGCAGTTTTTACTTCCTCGAGGGTCGTCGAAATCTGTCTTTAATAGTTGCTTTATTTTGGGAAGGCAGAGACTGTGCTCAGGTGAATCGTTCCTCCCAGGTGTTGGTGCCACACCTTCAAAACCTCCATAAGTTGTTTGAAGGGGTGAAATAATGTCTTTTAGGCGGTACGACCTGTGCTTTGTAGGCTTCATCTATGATGATGGAGAATTTAGTAGTCGTCCTTTCCTTTCTCCGTCATGGGTGTTGTTGGTGTCGGATGGTCTTTTGGGAGCGCGGATGGCGAGCTGTACTCCATATCAGATGGGGAGTGTGGTACCAAGGTATGTGTGTATGCTGCCTTCGCCCTGCCTTTGTATACCCAAAGTAACCTTTTCCCCTTTCGTTCATGTCATGTACAGATATCAGATGATTTTCCGGGATGGGGCAATATTCTTCCTTGGAGGGGAAGTAGTCATCGTCTTCTGGGCTGAGTATGGATGGCGATAAGAGAGATCGGCACCTGTGGTGTGATGGAGCCTTAAGTGGCACTAGTCGAGCTCAATTTTCCGAGAAAAGGGCGTCGCCTGAGTCTGCTGCTCCCGGAGTGCCTAATTCCCAGCCAGAAGTTCCTTTGAGCAAATATGCTATGCTCGGGGTCGGTTCTTTCGAGGCCTCAGAGGCAAGACCAATAGGAGTGTGTTCCGACTTCGAGGAAGTCCGTTGGATTCACTTTGTGGTGAATTTTATACAGTTTCCCTATATCCCGTGTCCTCCTTCCTATATTGAATCTACCTCGTGCAGGCCTGTGATGGGCTCAGGTGTGAGCTATTCCGTCACGGGCGTACCGGAGCTCATATTATGAGGGCTATTTTATGGAACAGGTAACTTCCTGTAGTGCGTGCTTCGCCCCCTTCTAACCTTAAGGCTAATTTCCTTTTGTTGTATCTTCCTGTAGTACGTGTTTTGTCCCCTTCTAACCTTAAGGCTAATTCCCTTTTGCCATATCAGTTGCAGAAAAAGTCGAAGGCCTTGAAGTAACCCAAGGGTGGCGTCTATCCCGTCAAAGTTGCTTGCGAGGAGATAAGGGCTCTGGTGCAGGCTCGAGCTTTAGAGGAGATGATCACCTCGGCTAAGGTCCCTTCCTTCGAGGCTCAACTCAGCTTGACTTATGGCAATGCCAAAGTTAAAGCGTGCATGATTGGGAGACTTGAATCCGATCTCTCAAAGGTCAGAGCCGAAATAATCGATGCCCGGGTAGAAGCGACATTAAACAGAACCAAGGCTTGTCATGAGATGGCGATTCGTATGAAAGATGTTGCCGATGCCCAAGCTGAATAGAAGCGAGCCCTCGACCGAGAGGAGAGAATCGAGGAATACATTCACTGTAGGTCCCGGAGAAAGGTACTTGAGGAGGTTGGTGCAAGGGGCTTCGTTCTCTCGAAGGAACTGGCTCGAGCGAGGGAGGACAAGTGTGTCACTCGGTTACTTCTTGTTGAAGTTGCGGAGGGCAAACTTGACAAGCTGTAGCTCTTTGGCGCAGAGTGTAGATCTTGTTATTTTGTTGCTTTGTCTCTGACATACGTAGGACATGTCTGTAGATGGATAATGCGCCCTTTTCGTGCGTGTAATATATAAGAAAGAATTTGAAGATTTATTTCTTCTCTCTCTTTTTCTTTATTGTTGCTTCCGACCGGTTAGGCTGGTTTCGGTGTTTGGCGAGGTCCTCATATATCCGGAATGGATAAGACAGACCCAGGGTTCCTACAGTGCGATCCTTGACGTGAGTAGGTGCTGGGGCCTCTATACCTGGCCTGGCCGCTTATGCTTAGTCCTCGAGTTGCATGGTAGCTCACGCTTCAATTGATCCTCAGGCTCTTTCCCGCCTTTGTGGGCGAATGATGATGGCTTTTCTGCTTTTGGGTCGAAGTGACCATATGGGCGCTTGGTTCGGAGTTTTACTCGGCTGGTGATAGTGACATTCATGTTGTGCCCTTAGGTATATTGCAGCTTTTGGGTCCAGTCTCTGAGTCGCATTGTGATTTGAGCTGTAATTGACCCGTATATTTCTTTGAGTTTTTAGTTGGCGATAGTGGTGCTTATGTCGCGCCCTTAGGCACGTCGCAGCTTCTGGGTCCAATTTCGAGTCGCATTGCGATTCGAGCTGTAATTGACCCGTAAATTTCCTTGATTCCTTGGCCGGCGATAGTGGCATTTATGCCGTGCACTTAGGCATATTGCAGCTTTTGGGTCCAGTCTCTAAGTCGTATTGTAATTCGAGCTGTAATCGACCCTTAGATTTTCTTGAGTTCCTGGCCGGCGGATAGTGGCATTTATGTCGTGCCCTTAGGCATATTGAAGCTTTTGGGTCCAGTCTCCGAATCGGGTTGCAATTCGAGCTGTTATCGACCCGTAAATTTCCATGATTCTCTGGCTAACGATAGCAGCATTTATGTCGTCTGGTCATTTGAGACCTTTTAGTGTAGGTCGAGTAGATCGACGCTCTTGTGTTTTGGAGCCGACGTTGTCGGAGCTCGTCTTTGCCTGTGGAAGGAAGCATGTTTTAACCGGTTCTTTTCAAAGTGTATTCGGAGTAGTGGCCTGCGATTTTTTAGCAACAGTTGGACATCTCCGAGCCGTGTTATTTTTGTTGTATCAGCCGTTTTGACCATAGTCATATGCATTTGGCCGTAGCCATTTATTATCCCTAGTGATAGTTTAGGCGTCTACATCGAGGGTATGCCCTTTAGGTATTCTTACAAATGCGATGTATAGCCCAAACTTCGGGATTTTTCATGCCTGTTGAGGTCTTACTGTTTGTCATGCCTGTTGAGGTCTTATAGTTTGTCATGCCTGTTGAGGTCTTACAGCTCGTAGAATAGATCTGGTTATGCTGAGGTTGCCCACTAGGGTCTTACAGTTTCGGATTTTCCAGTGCATGGCGATTGGCGACTGTTTCCGAGTTATCGGGTCTGTTTAAGCTTGAATATTGTTTCTCGTGAACTTGGAGTTTGTATTGTGAGGGCATTGTGAGCCCGGAGTTCCGACCCTGGGGTCGTGTGGGCACTGATCTAATCATGTCTCCGAGTATCTCGGGAAGTATTTGGCGAAGAGGTTTCTGTCAAGAGTATACTGCGACATTCTCCTTTTGGGAGATATTTTCTGATCCATTGGCGCAATACATGTGTTGTTGTGCCGAGTCGAGCTTTTTTGGTAGAGTGTTGCGATTTTCATGTTGCCTTACTCCGAGAAGGAGCCTTTCTCTTTTTTTATGGAAAAAGGGTTGTTTTTGATTGCCCGATACAATATTACATCTTTCCGCTCTGGCGGGACCTGATTACATCTATCGTTTGGCTCTATACGTTATCTCCCCATAGGATTGGGCGGCTTCCAGGGGCAATTTCCCTCGCCCCTTTAAGCAGCTTTGCAGTCATTGCCTCGTAAAAAACCTTGCCGGTAAAAAACCTTCATTTTTGGGATGAAAGTGCAACACGCATGCTTTGAGGGTCTCGAAGTCTCCCGATAGTGTTCGTGTCCTGATATCTCGGGCTGGTGCCTGCATGAGGGTTAGTTCTTAATCTGAAATAAAATAAAATGAATGGATAGACCTTGAGACGAGGCAAGCTGGCTACGCCTTGGGGTCGGCTTATCACGAACGACCGAGGGCTGACACATGATGCGGACTTCTATTTTGTGTTGTCAAACCCGACCGGGATCGAGATTTGATTCACTCGTTGGCTTTTTTGGGAGCGGAGGTACGTGCACTGGTAGCACATCATGTATTGCGAACATTTCCCTTGTCACATGTTATTCCCCATAGACGGTTTTGATCCCGTCCTTTGTCGGGAATTTTATCATCTGATGGAGAGTGGATGGTACCGCTCTCATGCAGTGTATCCACGGTCGACCAAACAAGGTGTTATATCTCAAATCTCCTTCGATGACATGGAATTTGGTGTCTTGGGTTGTGCCGGCCACGGTAATTGGAAGGGTGATTTCTCCTTTCGTTGTTTCGCTCGCCATGTTTAACCTATTAAGGACCCGAGTGGCGGGCACGATCTGTTCAGTTAGCCCGAGCTATTCTACCATTCTTGACCTGATAATATTGGCCGAGCTACCTGGATCCACGAGTACACATTTTATCTGAAAAGAATTCACAATAAAGGAGATTATTAGGGCATCATTGTGGGGTTAAGACAGAGCCTCGGTATCTTCTTCGTTGAATGTGAGGGCGTCTTCAGGGATATATCCCTGAGTCCGTTTTTTCCTGGTGATGGATATTTTTGTTTTCCTCATTATAGGCTCCTGCGAGGTATCGGTGCCCCCCATGATCATGTGGATGACGTGTTGTGGCTCGTTTGCCTCATTTTTCTTGGTTGCCTCCCTGTCTTGGAACTGATTTTTGGTCGATCGCTAAGGAATTCCCGAAGGTGCCCTTTGTTGAGTAGCCGAGCCACTTCTTCTCGTAGTTGATGGCAATCCACGGTCCTGTGACTGTGTGTGTTGCTGAATTCGCACACTAAATTGTAATTTCTCTGCGAAGGGTCTGACTATATTGGTTTGGGTCACTTGGCGTCCCTGATTTTGCCGATAGCAAACACGATGTCTGATATTTCGACGCTGAAGTTGTATTCCGATAAGTGGGGTGCGTTCATCAGTGCCATGTTTTGATCGAACCTGGTACTGTTGACGAGCCCCCGAGGGTCCTACCCTCGATCTTTCCTCCGATCATTGCAAGGTAGGTTGCGCCTCGGGGCATTCCTTCTGTCTTCGAGGTACGATTGGTACCTTTCTTTGTATGGTTTCGTCTCTTTTGCCAGGTGTCTGTTTGGGTATACCAAGCCCGAAGGGGCTCCCAGCTCATCATCCTCGGCCCTGATCTTTGACTGGTATCGGTTGTGAATGTCCGACCAGGTCACGGCCGGGTATTCGATTAGATTTTGTTTTACCTGTCAAGCTTCATTCGTTCAGGCCTTGGGTGAAGGCTTGCACCGCCCAGTCGTCGGAGACTGGTGGCAGCTCTATCCATTCCATCTAGAAGCGGTATACGAACTCCCGCAACATCTCGTTATCTCTCTGCTTGATTTTTAAAACGTCGGATTTCCTCGTTGCTACCTTGATGGCTCTGCCATGTGCTTTCACGAAGGAGTCCGCTAGCATGGCGAACAAATCTATGGAGTTGGGAGCCAAATTTTGGTACCACATCATGGCCCTTTCAAAAGCGTTTCTCTGAATTTTTTTAGCAACACAGACTCGTTCTCGTCACTTTTTATGTACTTGCCTTTTACTGCACAGATGTAAGCAGTGATGTGTTCGTTAGGGTCGGAGGTGCCAATGTACTTAGGGAGTTCCGGCATTCTAAATTTTTTCATGATGGGTTTCGGGGCCGCTTCCTGGGGAAACGACCTTTGAATGAACTTCTTTGAATCCAAACCTTTGAGGACTGTGGGCGCACCTAGGATCTGGTCGACCCTAGAGTTGTAAGTCTCGACTTTTTTATCGTTGGCTGCAATCATTTTCTTACTCGATTCGATCCTTTTGGTGAGGTCTTCAAGCATTTTCACGATGGCAGGATCAGCCACTGATCCGTTGTTGCTCGACCTTTCGAGTACTCGCTCGGCGGGAGGAGTCGTCTCTGGTGCCACTGTGCTGGGGGTTCTTGGGTGGCTTTGTAGCTGAGCGATGTCTAGTTGTTGTGCCTGTAATATCTCAAAAATAATATAAATACTAACTTCCTATTCTTCCCGGGCTGGGGTTTTTTGTGTTTCCTGTTGGTCGCTGTGTCGTACGCTCCTGTCGGTGTGGGAAGTTTCGTCGACTTGTTGTTCATCCTGTGAATCTGCGTCCGCTAGGATTGGTCGGGGAGCGATATCAGGAATCCGCGGAGGTGCTCCAACGGCTAGGATAGCCACGCCATTTTTCCCCTGATTTTCGAGGTTATCATTCTCAACTCCGTTTACCGAGCTGGACATTTTGGCCTGAAATCAAAGGATCTTGGACAAGAAAAAGTGTGAAAGATAATGTTTGTCTGTGTGACGAAACCAGCAAGAAAATAATCACTATTAATTTTATCCCCATGGTGGGCGCCAAACTGTTTACCGTGAAAATGGTAACAACAATTAAATCTGTAATGAGACTCTAAAAATACATGATCTATTCTCGATCTAGTTGTTAAAGTAGTTAATGCTAAGAGCGTGAAGTATAAAGATAAAATGCGAGTTAAGGTGAGGCAGTAATCGAACCAAAGGGGCCTATTGTCCGAACTCGGAGATGGTCGATAAGACCTTCGAGGTCGGCGTTGATATCGATCTCGGACTATCGGGGACAGTCGGGGATGGGATAATCGTTAAAGATACAATTAGATAGAGCTCTTTTCGACTAATATTAAGGTATGGAATGAAGAGTAAATTAAGAGGCAATGAATACGGGTGCGGCCTCGGGCCGATACCAAGTGATAAGAAGAATGATTGGAGGCAAATAACTTTGAGCCAAGGGGAATAAGCAATTTTTTAGAGAAGAGAGGGAGAAAAGATATTATTGCACTTGAATAGGATAGTTGGAACTCTGCCTTACAAGGTGTTGGTGACCCCCTTTTTATAGAAAGGGGGCGCCCAAACTTAGTACAAAAATACTTAACATGACAAAAAAGAATGAGATATGACAGCCCGTTAGTTTTACGTCATAAGAGGGCTGGCGTCGAGCCGCTTGGATAGATTTGATCGACCCCGGGTGCATTCCTTGGGGAATTCCTACGCTCGTCAAGGTCTAAGCCGATGTTTATTCTTGGCAGGGCGTCGACAGGTTTCGAGGGAAGCGACCGACCCGAGATCCCGTGTTTCCGGGGTCACTCTCTGAAGCAGTATGTCAAGGGGAAATCGGTTCCTAGGTTTTCACCGCACACATATTACAACATGCTCCTATGTACAACTATGTGTCTAAAAGAAAAGCAAGAAAAAGTTTAAAATAAAAAGAAACATTTTCCTAACTCTAAGTCTTTCAGCTTTTACAAAAACCCTTCGAACCAACTTCAACTTGCAAGAAATTCTGCTATAGAGCTATTTCCTACAAGCCAAGCCTTCAATTCCAGCTCTGAAATTTCTCTGCCTTATTGCCACTCACATACAAAACAACAGAAATCAAGTACACATTTAAGTATTTGCAGAAATCCGTTTGCTGGTGTATTCTTAACTAAAATAACAAACCAATAGAAAGAAAGAAGGAAGACCACTTCAGCAATCGAAATTCACATTTTAGTATAAGGTCTTGCCTAAAAAATCTTCAAAACTTAGACATATTTTAAAAATGGAGTTACAAACATTAGTAAGCCAAACAAATGGAGTCATGTTGGTGCATTTCCATGTTCAACCAATAAAATCTGATACCATATTATCTCAAAATAAATAGTACATGATGAAAAGTGAGATTAGTACCTTGCAGCAGCAAGAAACAAGCAGTAAATAGATGAAATATTTGACCAAAACCTTATGGAAGGAGCAGCCAACAAAAGACCAAGCAGCAATAGTGTAAAACCAACCCAGAAAACCAGAATCAACACTCAAATATCTCCAAAATTAGAGCATCAGAAAAAAACTGATGTTTAAAGGAAAAAAAGTTTCAAGGAGTTTTTGTCTTTTGCTTTCGGAGCTTCTGGGTGCAGAAAATGTTGTTGAATGTGTGTGAAAAATGGGTGAATGGCTTTCTTTTTTTAGTGCATATCCAAAAATGGCATCTAATAAATAATTTACCCTAATTCCTTAGATAGTACAACATATTTTCAAAGGATAAAATGTCTAGCTGTCCATTTCAGCATCTTTTAAACCCATTTTTTGGACAGCTGGTACTTCTAGAACTTTCCTCTTCCTAGATATTTATTTTTTAAGTTCTTAAATTTCCTTAAGTTTCTCTTAGTTCAATTAACAACCTACTGGTTTCTAATAATTTACGGATCAAGACCAAAAAAAGCAAGAACAAATAAGGATTCAAAATTCAACTCTAAATGACAAACAAAAACATGTTGATGCAATTTAAACCTAAAATTAAGCTAATCAATAATTAAAAAATGCCTATCTAATTAAACCTAAACAAAAATGATTTAAACAACTAATGCATCTATATAGTAATCAAAACAATTAACATGGAACTGCAAAGATAGACTAAAAATGATCCTAAACAAATACAGAAACTAAAATAGAAAAGTGGAAGAAAAAGAAGAATAATTTCATGTATCAAACCTAAAGATGAACCCTAATTAAACTAATTTTATGCAATTGAAATTAAACTTTACATGATGAAATTTTAACATGCTTTTGACTAATCTAATCACTAGATGCAAAAATAAACAAACAAGGCAATTCTAAACAAAAGAAAAGAAGAACCTAAAACATGCAGCTAACAACAAAAAAAAAACAAAAAAAAGAAATGAAAGGGATAATCAGAAGAGGAAAGGAGAAAACAAGAGCAAAGGAATTATCAGAACTCGTTCCAAATCTAGACTAGTCAGGGATTCGATCGAACCTCAAAGGGGTGAAATGAACTTAAACTACAATTAATCGACTGTTGTCAACAAGAACAGTTGACTAATGGATGTTTTGGGTTCAATCAAACACAAGTTGACCGAAGAAAATCAAAAAAAGGGAAAAACTAGGGTTCAAGATTTCCAGATTTATGATTTGGGGAAATTAAAAGGGGCTTTTGGGGAATTGACTGTAGTTTAGGGTTCATAGGGGTGTGAGGAATATGGAATGTGATTTTGGGGTGATTTGGGTAAAATAGAGTTTTTAGGCTTGGATCTCAGATCTAAAATTGGTGGATTTAGGTGGGGATTTTGAGAAAGCTAATAGTGGGATGGTGTTGGGAAAGGGCTAGGGATCAAAGGATGTTAATTTGGATAGATTTGGAGCACTGCCACCACCGTGAGGCGATTTCTGGCAGGTGGTCAGCGGCAGAGGCGGCGTGGGGTATATGGGCGGCTAGGGTTTGTTTCACTTAGAGATGAAGAACGTGAAATGAAAGGGGGTTTGATGGGGGGTGGCTTGTTCGGACAGTATTATAGTAATGGGCTAATCAGTTCCCAGTCGTTAGATCCACGATGATCAACGGCTGGTATAAAAAGTGGTGATACAGGGTCATTTTTTGAAGGGAAGGGCCTAGACCGGGTACTGGAATGGAGTGGGCTGGATTTTGGACGGGTGTGGCATGGCATTTGGCCCAAATTTAAAATAAATTAAACCCTTTTTCACAATTTCCTTCCTTATTTCCTTTTTTCTTTGTATCCTTTTCTTTTTTTTTCTTTAATTAAAAATCCTAAATCAAATTCCTAAATTAATCTAAATTATAAAATTAAGCTAATTATCCCATTATAATATTTATAACAATTAGTTGATCCTGAATTAAAAGAGAAAAATTACTAATCTAAAATTAAAAGCTAAAAATATAAAAATGGGCCAATTTTTGTGATTTTCATTTTAATAAACCAGTTAATTAACTAATTAATCCTAAAAATATGAAAACAAAATCTAAATACAATGCACGGTATTTTTTACTTATTGGGGCATTTTCCTGATTTTTTATAAAAATTAAATGTGCAAAAAAATTCAAACATTTAACAAAATCCTACAAAAAAATCCTATAAAATGACAAATAATTGGGAAAAGATCTATTTCTTTGATTTTATATGAGTATTTTGAATTGGGAAAAAATCACATGCTCACGCTAGTTGTTAGGCAGTAGAAAATATGATAAGAGCTTGAAGGCAGTGTGCCGAGCAAACCGAGAGACTGGGATTCAGGGCCTCGAGCTGGCCTATAGAGGGCCTCGAGGTCGAGCTAAGCGTTAGGCTGTGACCGGACGATGAAGGTCTAACACTTTTGAGAGTTTTGATAGGAACTCTTTATGATCAATAACAAGCAATAAATGAAGAACAATTGATGAAACACAATAAATATAAGCAATAAATGAAGAACAATTAATGAAACACAATAAATATAAGCAATAAATGTAAGTAATAGAATCAAAGAAGAATATGTTTGAGTTAGAGAATATTCTTGTACTGAATGTTGTGTGTGTCTATCCTCCTTACAAAATGACAAGGGTCCCCTTTATATATGAGGGGGAATCCCAACGTAGTACAAACGTATTTGTTACAAAGATATGTGGTTGGTGCAACTATTTAATGCCACGATACGGTCTAGTGCGAGCCTAATAGACTAGGTCAGCCTTAGTCACGTGCCTTGGGAACTTCCCCTTTTTCCATCATAACCATCGATTTGCATTGCCCTGAGGTCAAACGTTGAGAACCCTTCGGGGTTGAACCTTAACCCATGCCTCGAGCTTTTATAGACGTGTTTATGAAGTGTCACAATGACCATTAAATCGGACCCTCTAATTTTTACTGTATACATGAGTCTTAACTCACGTAACAAGTGACTCATTTAGAGAAGTTTTGTCACCAAGTCATCTCCTAAGTGGGTCCCACACCCACTAGGATAAAAGAGATCTCTAAATCACATAAGGGGGGTGCTTAAATAGAAAGAAAGCTTCAGCAAATGTAAGAATGGAAAATTTATACGAAGGTAGGCTTCAACAATTCATATGAAATTGTATCTTAGCAATGTGAGATTTTGCAATTTTAAGGGAGTACGGTGAAATCTTTCTCAAGAATAACATATGAATTTTTTTCTCCTCCCGCCTTGCAGTCACGTGTTTTGTCGTAACTGTCCTGTGTTAGAGGGATTGTCAAGAGAACCACCGCAGGTATGTTAAGGCTATCCCTTCTCTCCTTTTGGCATGATCCATACGATACAAAAGAAACGAGAAAATGCACTACTTTCATAAATAACTCTATTCATCGAAATACTAGAGATGCCTATGTTCTTGATTCCCCAAGTCTCCTATTGTTCTATCATCCATTCATGGGTCTCAGATAATACGTAATTTGATAAAGTTTACTTCATGACATTAAGCAAAGGCATAATGGTCTTATGATGTTCCGAGAGGTTTTACTGACATACTTCTTATGCATTTCATTCATTTACATGTACATTGACCCATGACCAGATGGCATTATATACGCGTACATATATATATATATATATGTATATGGGATATGGGAAAATATTACAGCATTATATACGCATCACCACCTGATCAGCAGGCATATCATGATGATTTTTCTCACAGTGGCCGAGATGATATGATAGGATGCCCTCAGAGGCTTGATGATGTTATGAACACATGTACCGATGCACAGCATGACATTCATACGCATATGCATGACAATATAAGTATTTTATGATTTACAGAGTATTCAGACTTACATGTGGAGTCTTTTACTCTATGTTTAGATGTCTATTTTTCATTCCTTACCTACTCGGTACATTATTCGTACGGACATCCTTTTTGCTTGGGGATGCTGTATTTCATGCCCGCAGGTCCCGATAGACAGGTCGAGAGTCCTCCAAGTAGACTATCAGCTTAGTGGAAGATGTTGGTGCGCTCCATTTGCTCTGGAGTTGCTTATTTGGTTAGTATGATTTGGACGTGTATTGTTTAGTTTGGAGGGGCCCTGTCCCAACATTTATAGAATTTATGTACTCTTAGAGGCTCGTAGACATATGTCATGTATGTAAAAGATTGTATAGCCTTGTCGGCCTATGTTTAGTGTAAGAGTGATCATCTTGGTCTTATAGGCCCGTATGTCTTATGTATAAGTTGGTATTACATGTTTTATTCTATTTATCCTACGACAGCCTTTTCATCTCATTTACCTATGATAGCATGATACGAAAAGATACATTATGTTGGTACTCGGTTGAGTAAGGTTCCGGATGCTTATCGCAGCCCATCGGTTTGGATCGTGACAAAAGTAGTACCAGAGTAGTTATGTCCTAGGGAGTTGTCACGACCTGGATTTCCATCCTCGGGAGTCGTGATGGCGCCTACTAATGTGAGCTAGGCAAGCCAATTATTTGAGCAAATTACTTCTTTACCCATTTTATACTCTTTAACAGTTATAAAGCCAAAGCATGTAGACAGCGGAAAATTTGAATAAGCAGAAGAAATGCAGTAAGTCATATATATATATATATATATATAATACAACTGTTTGAACCTCGACCACCCAGAACTGGTGTCACAGTACCAAAAACGATCTAAAAATGCTACATACAAAGTCTGAAATAAACAATACACTATTTTTGAATTAAGGAATAGAAACAGGAATAAAGGGATAGAGGGAGACGTCGGGGCCTACGGACGCCTGCAGGTCTACCTTGGATCTGCGCGTGGACTGATGGCAGCCACCCAATCTACGGTCCAAATGTTGCTACTCCGGGATCTGCACATAGTACAGAGTGTAGTATCAGCACAACCGACCCCATGTGCTGGTAAGTGCTTAGCATAACCTCAGCTAAGTAGTGACGAGGCTAGGACCAGAATACCAAACAACCTGTGCAATTCTACTATATACAGCAAAAAGGAAGAACAATAATAAACAGTCAAATATGGGAGGGGTAGCATGCTACGGGGGAGATATCAATTCAGAATAGCAAGACAACAGGTAATTTAAAGAAACAATACATCTCGGATATCAACAAAGAACCAGATATTTCCGAAGCATGGACAGTGCTGAAATCTAACACGTGGGATGGATCGCCATGATATTTCCGAAGCATGGACACATGAAACACTGGATGCATGACTGATAAGATTGGAGGCAACGCAAGTCTGTAAGCCACCTCTCCCACTCGATCCAGAATCTCAAACGGGCCAATGAACCTAGGTCTAAGCTTTCCCTTTTTCCCAAATCTCATTATGCGCTTCATAGGCGGTACCCGAAGCAATACCTGCTCACCGACCATGAATACCAAATCTTGAACCTTACGATCACCATAACTCTTTTGCCTGGACTGAGTTGCACGAAGCATATACTGACTTTGTCCAAGGCATCCTGAACCAGATCCGTACCCAACAACCTTGCCTCCCCGGCTCAAACCATCAAACCGACATCGCCTACCATACAAAATCTCATACGGAGCCATCTGGATACTCGACTGGTAGCTGTTGTTGTAGGCAAACTTTGCTAAAGGCAAAAACTTATCCCACGAGCCTCCAAAGTCAATGACACAAGCTCGGAGCATATACTCCAAAATATGAACAGTCTGCTCGAACTGCCTGTCCGTTTGAGGATGAAATTTTGTGCTCCACTCAACCTATGTGCCCAACTCTCGCTAAACTACCCTCCAGAAATGGGAGGTAAACTGCGTACCTCGATCTGATATGATAGACTCGGGCACACCATGAAGACGAACAATCTCCCGAATATAGATCTCATCTAACCTCTCGGAAGAGTAGGAGACTACCACATGAATGAAATGTGCTTACTTGGTCAACCTATCAACAATAACCCATATTGCATCGAACTTCCTCTGAGTCCATGGGAGTCCAACAACAAAGTCCATAGTGATACGCTCCCACTTCCAGTCAGGAATCTCAATCTTCTAGAACAAAACTCCAGGTCTCTGATGCTCGTACTTAACCTGCTGCCAATTCAAACATCAAGCCGCATATGCAACGATGTCCTTCTTCATTCTTATCCACCAATAATGCTGCCGCAAATCCTGATACATCTTCGCGGCGCCCGGATGAATAGAGTACTGGGAACTATGGGCCTCCTCTAAAATCAACTCTCGAAGCCCATCCACATTAGGCACACAAATTCGACCCTGTAATCTCAAAACTCCATAATCACCTAAAGTAACCTACTTGGCACCTCCGTATTTCACCGTGTCTCTAAGGACACACAAATGGGGATCATTATACTGTCGATCACGGAAACATCGAACCTCACGACTAGGCACAAAAACATCCAACCTCACGAACTAATTGGACAATGCCTAAATATCCAAAGCAAGTGGTCTCTCATCGACCAGAATATATGCAAGACTGCGCATACTGGCTGACTTTCTACTCAAGGCATCAGCCACCACCTTGTCCTTTCCTGGATGATATAAGATGGTGAAATCATAATCATTTAATAGCTCCAACCACCTTCTATGCCTCAAATTTAGCTCCTTCAACATGAACAAATATTCCAGACTCTTGTGATCCGTGAACACCTACAGCTTGTCAGTGAACTGTAAGACCCATGTAACCTAGATCTCTGATACCAACTTGACGTGACTCGGATTTCCCACCCTCAAGAGTCATGATGGTGCCTACTATTGTGAGCTAGGCAAGCCAATTATTTGAACAAATTATTTCTTTACCCATTTTATACTCGTTAATAGTTATAAAGAAAAAGCGCGTAGACAGAGGAAAATTAGAGTAAGCAAAAGAAATGCAGTAAGTCATCTGAATATATATATATACATACAATTATTTGAACCTCGACCACCCAGAACTAGTGTCATAGTACCACAAACGATCTAAGAATGCTACATACAAAGTCTGAAAATAAACAATACATTGTTTCTGAATTAAGGCAATGAAACAGGAATAAAGGGATAGAGGGAGACGCTAGGGCCTGCGGACACATGCAGGTCTACCTTGGATCTCCGTATGGACTGATGGCAGCCACCCAATCTACTGTCCAAATGCTACTGCTCCGGGTTCTGCACATAGTGCAGAGTGTAGTATCAGCACAACCGACCCCCATGTGCTGGTAAGTGCCTAGCCTAAACTCGGGGAAGTTGTGACGAGGCTAGGACCAGACTACCAAACAACCTGTGCAATTCTACTATATATAGCGGAAAGGAAGTACAGTAATAAATAGTCAAATATGGGAGGGGTAGCATGTTGCGGGGGAGATATCAATTCAGAATAGAAAGACAACATGTAATTTAAAGAAACAATACATCTCGAATATCAACAAAGAACCAAAAATCAATAAGTGCACGACACCACCCTTCGTGTTTTTACTCTCGTCCCTACGAAAGCAATCAAGTAACGAAAATGTGCATGACATCATCCTTAGTGCTTTTACTCTCGTCCTCACCAAATAAACAATATAATCAGCACAGAATGGTAGATCGTGTGGCAATACATCACCCTTCGTGCTTTAACACTCTCTCACCAAAATAATATATGGTATCACCCTTCGTGCTTTAACACTCTTCCTCACCCAAACAACAAATCAGAAATAATAGGGAAAGGGATTAAATGAAAATACAATAAGAATCCCGGTAAGGTAACAATAACTCAACAATCAAGTCCCGACAAGGGAATAGCATCAAAAGAAGCATCAACATCCCTACTAGGGAGATAACATCATAACAACACATTCCCGACAAGGGAGATAATATAATGATACTCTTCTCTTTTTTTCACTTTTACTTCACAACTCACTTCATAACTTTGAGCCAATGCTCTAAAAGGTTCAATTTCCACTTATACTTTCACATTTCATTGTACAACTTGAGCCAACGCTCCTCAATGTTTAAATGTCACAATTACTTCCACAATCTTTGCCCAACAATAGAAATCATCATCAAAGCATGAATAATACAACGAAGCCATAATAATCACAATATAAGACTCATGGGAATGATTGACACCAACGTATAGTTACTCGTCACCATGCTTATATGTCGTACTCGATAAATACCACATAGCAAATAGGACTCGACTCCTAATCCCTCAAGCTAAGGTTAGACCAAACACTTATCTCGATGTCACGAACATAATTCATGTCTCAACTATCGCATTACCCCTTGATTCCACCACCAACTCGCTCGTATCTAGCCACAAGTTACCTAATTTCATCAATAAACGCTAAATAAATCAACTCCAATACATGAAAATGACTTTTCTAAAGATTTACCCAAAAAGTCAAAAATTGCCCCAGGGCCCACATGATCAAAACCCTACGTTCAAACCAAAACCCGATTATCCAATCCCCCACGAACCCAAATATATAATTTATTTTGAAATTGGACCTCAAATCGAGGTCCAAATCCCCAATTTTTTAAAAACCTAGGTTCTACCCAAAACACCTAATTTCCCCCATGAAAATCATTGATATTGAGTTGAAATCATGTGAAAAAATGTTAATGTTTGAAGAAAATGAGTTAAAATTAACTTACAATCGATTTGGAAGAAGAGTTGTCTTTAAAAATCGCTCAAGAGTGTTTTGGTTTTGAAAGAGTGTGAAAAATGGTAGATTTCGCTAAGTATAAAAATTGCATGTTGCAGATATGGGAATTGCGACTAGGGTTCGCAATTGCAAACCCCGACCTCTGCTATGTTCTCATTTGCGAAGGGGTTCTCGCATTTGCGAGGTGCGAAATGCGAAGGATGTGTCGCATTTGCGACGACTGGCTAAAAGGGGGAGTATCGCATTTGCGATAGAATCCTCGCAATTGCGAAGTAGGCTGGCCTGGGCTTCTTTCGCATTTGCGACATGCCTCTCGCATTTGCGAGCCAGGCGAATGCGAAGCCTATAGGACTGCAATGCAATAGCTGAAAGTCTGCAATTCCTCAAGTCCAAAATCCACCTCGTGGCCTATCCAAAACTCACCCAAGCCCTCGGGGCTCTAGACCAAACATGCACACGAACCTAAAAACATCATACGGCCTTGCTCGTGTGTTCAAATCACCAAACTAACATCAACAACTATGAATTTAGCATCAAAATCATTAAATTTTCTTAAAACATCAAATTTCCAATTATCTCAAAAACGATCTGATTCACGTCGTTTCAAGTCCGTTTCTTACCAAATTTCACAGACTTATCTTAAATCACATATAAGACCTGTACCTCGTGCCGGAACCAAAATACAGTCCCGATAACATCGAGTTTTAAACTCATTTCATTTCCAAAACTCAGAAATATTTTAAGAAAATAATTTTCTTTAAAAATTATCTCTCGGGCTTGGGACCTCGGAATTCTATTTCGGGCACACGCCCAAGTCCTATATTTTTCTATGGACCCTTCGGGACCATCAAATCACGGGTCTGTGTTCGTTTACCCAAAATATTGACTGAAGTCAACTAATTAATTTTATAGTCAAAATTTATCATTTTTCACAAATTTTCACATAATGGCTTTCCGGCTACACACCTGGATTGTGAACACAAATCGAGGTGATGCTGAAAGAGTTTTTAAGGCCTTGGAACGCAAAATTCATTTTTAAAACAAGTGATGACCTTTTTGGGTCATCACAGGAGTCTACAATACGTGTCTAGTAGAGTCTTGTTTATGGGTGTGTTGTGCACCACACTTATAAGCAGGAGGCTACAGGGGATTTAGGATTGTTACTCTTTCTTCTTACTCTTGAACGTGTGGTAGAGCTCAATCCTAAAAATTCAAATTCCTATGTTTTATTTTATTCGTAATAAGGCGATGTTTGCATATAGAAATATAGTTGGTAAGAGATTGCTTGTGGCTATTAATGAATGGAGTCAGAGGAACTCGATTCTGCATGATGTTTATGATAAGTAAGAGGTGTTTGGATCGGCTTAAAAGCTGGTCAAATCAGCTTAAAAGCCCTTTTTAGATTATTTTGGTGTTTGGCAAATATAAAAAGTCAAGTGCTTTTAAGCCAAAAAACTAAAAATAAGCCAAAAATAATAAGTTGGTCTATCCCAACTTATTTTTTTGGGCTTAAAAGCTACTTGAGTTTGACCAAGTAATTTACCCTATTATCCCTTACATATTTCTATAATTACCAAAGTACCCTCTATTGCTAAAACCTCTAACCCGGTTCTTTTTCTTCACATTTCTTCCTAACTGGTATCATAAGCTCAGGAGCATTTTAATCTAATTAGAAATACTTGTTTCCCAACTTCAAAAGCTTTCTAACTCGATCAGATACCATTTTTGATTCATTTGCATAACCAAAAATGAAAGCAGAAGGTAAGAAAGTAACTTTTACATGGTTCTTCGATTTTTAAAAGTACTTGACTTTAATTTATTTACTTTGTGCGAGGATTGCAAAGTTATCCCAGGAGAGACCCTTGAAATGCAGCATAGGCTTTTGGTGATGTACATTGGTATTATGATAAAGAGGAAGAAGAGGTCAGGACGAGGACGCCCAAGGATTAGGTGGGGCGCCTTGACTAAGGATAAAGCTCAGGATTTGGAAGGAAGGTTATCGGCAATGGGAGCTTGGAGAAGTAGTGGGTATGCAAACACTATGTGGTCGACGACGGCAAACTGTATAAGGAAGGCGGCGAGAGAGGTGTTAGGGATATCTTCGGGCCGCACCGGTGGCCACAAATGGGACTGGTGGTGGAATGCAGTTGTCCAAGGTAAAGTGGAAGCAAAGAAGGAGGCTTGCCTACGGTTAATAGGGAGCACTGGTGAGGAGGAGAAGAGAGTGAACAATGAGAGGTATAAGGTAGCTAGGAAGGAGGCGAAGATGGCAGTAACGGAGGCTAAGACGACAGCTTTTGCTCGTTTGTATGAGGAACTAGGGAACAAAGGTGGGTAGAAGAAGTTATTCCAAATCGCTAAGGTGAGATAGAGGACGGCTCGGGATCTGGACCAAGTGAGTTGCATAAAAGATGATGATGGCAAAGTTTTGATGGGGGATGACCAGATTAAGAGGAGATGGCAGACCTACTTTCATAACCTTCTAAATGAAAAAGGGGATCAAGATATTGTACTAGGTGAACTGAGGAATGCTGACAGGCCCATGAATTAAGTTATTGTAGGGACATTGAGGTCGATGAGGTCATGGAGGCAATACGTAAGATGAGAAGTGGTAGAGCTACTGGGCCAGACAAAATTCCGGTTGAACTTTGGAGGTGTGTGGGTAAATCAGGCTTGGAATGGCTTACTGGGTTGTTTAATATTATATTCAAGACTAATAGGATGTCTGAAGAGTGGAGGTGGAGTACAAATGGTTCCGTTGTATAAAACAAAGGCGATATCTAGAGTTGTAACAACTATAGTGGTATCAAATTACTGAGTCATGCCATGAATGTCTGGGAGAGAGTGGTAGAAATGAGAGTACGAAAGACGGTGTCTATTTCAGATAACCAGTTCAGATTCATGACGGGGGATCTACCACAGAAGCTATTCACCTTATTAGGAGGATGGTGGAACAATACAGGGATAAGAAGAAGTATCTCCATATGGTGTTTATTGATTTAGAGAAAGCGTACGACAGGGTTCCTAGGGAGGTCTTATGGAGCTGCTTAGAGGTTAAAGGGGTCCCGACGGCCTACATTAGGGTGATTAAAGACATGTATGATGGAGCTAAGACTCGGGTTAGGACAGTAGGAGGCGACTCCGAGCATTTTTCGGTTGTTATGGGGTTACACCAAGGGTCTGCGTTCAGCCCTTTCCTATTTGCCCTGGTGATGGATGCACTAACTCATCATACTCAAGGAGATGTGCCATGGTGCATGCTATTTGCTGATGACATAATTCTAATCGATAGGACACGAGGCGGCGTCAACGAGAGGCTAGAGGATTGGAGACAGGCTCTTGAGTCTAAAGGCTTCAGGATGAGCAGGACGAAGACAGAATACCTCAAGTGCAAATTTGGGGCCGAGCTAACGAAAGCGGGAGTGGAAGTGAGGCTCGACTCTCAAGTCATTCCTAAGAGGAGTAGTTTCAAGTACCTTGGGTCTGTTATTCAATGGATTGAGGAGATCGACGAGGATGTTACACACCGTATAGGGGTGGGGTGGATGAAGTGGAGGTTAGCATCGGGAGTCCTATGTGACAAGAAAGTGCCAACGTTACTAAAAGGTATGTTTTATAGAGCAGTGGTTAGGCATGTCATGTTGTATGGGACCGAGTGTTGGCCGGTTAAGAACTCTCACATCCAGAAGATGAAAGTAGCAGAGATGAGGATGTTGAGGTGGATGTGCGGGCATAGAAGGATGGATAAGATTAGGAATGAAGATATTCGAGAGAAGGTGGGCGTGGCCTCCATGGAGGACAAGATGCGGGAAGTAAGACTCAGATGGTTCGGGCACATTCAAAAGAGGAGCACTAAGGCACCGGTAAGGAGGTGTGAATGACTGGCTGTGGTGGGCACGAGGAGAGGTAGAGGGAGACCTAAGAAGTATTCGGGAGAGGTGATCAGGCAGGACGTGGCGCAAATTAGGATTACTGAGGACATGGCCCTTGACAGAGAATTGTGGAGGTCGAGCATTAAGATTGTAGGCTAGGGGGAAGCTGTGAGTATTTCTACAGCACACTAAAGTGAGACTAGCCAGTTAGGAGTTAGTCTTAGGATGCTACTGGTCAGCTACTGATGCAGGGCTTTATCTGCTGGATATTATTATATCTTCCATGTTTTTCGTACTTCCTATATTTCTTATATTGCTATTATTTTTATTTTATGTTATTTTATTATGAATCTATTGATTAGTACTAATATATCGTCTCTTGTTGCTCTCTTGAGCCGAGGGTCTCCTGGAAACAGCCTCTCTGCCCCTCGGGGTAGGGGTAAGGTCTGCGTACATATTACCCTCCCCAGACCCCACTTGTGGGATTATACTGGGTTGTTGTCGTTGTTGTTGTAAGTATATTTTTAATTACAATTATTAATTAATGCTTTACCTAATAAGTACTTTATATTAATTAGAATAATCTTATCTAATCATTATTATAACTTAAACTGAATTGATACACAAATTAATCTACATTTGAGTTAATTTAAAATTAATAATGCATCAATAAGATTATTTTTAGTGTTGACAGCTTTAGGGCATCTCAGTCATTTTAACATAAAAAGGTGCTTACCAGCACTTGTTTACCAAAAATTTAATAGATTTTTTTTAGCTTAAGCACTTCTATCCAAATACATAACTGCTTATTTTTAAAACAAGTTCAACCACTTGTGCTTAAAAGTCACTTTTTTTAAGTCAATCCAAACGGGCTCTAAATGTGAGGTCTTCAGTAGATCATAGGTGTACTGAAAGGTATAAGCTTCATGATAAGGATCCCTAAGGCAATAATATCTATCCACTCTTATGGATAAAAGCAATGAAAAAATCAGAATTACAAGTTTCAACAAGTAAAAAGAGGCAAGGTGGAGAAGGGTGCGAGGTGTCACGCCCCGAGCCTGGGGGTCAAAGATAATCTGATGATATGCTCACCTTCTGATACTGACTCTATTCTCTCAGTATAATAAGTAAAATAGTTGTCTGGCCTTATAAGGCTCGGTATATATATAACTGCCCTGCCATAGTAGGCTCACTCATAGGCGCTCGGCCATACTAGACTCTATATCTCGACAAACTAGGCTCGCTCATAGGCGCTCGGCCACATTACGCTCGTTGTATAACTTATGATCAGAGGTTGCCCAATAGGGGCCTGCCCATCGATTATAGCTCGATGGTAATGAAAATACTTTTAATATTGTATACATGCAAATTCTCTGCTCTCTTGACTGGAAGAAGGAAATACTCAACTGAATATGAAGTCCCAATAAGGAGAATATTGTAACTTACAAAACTAGGAAAATATACGTAATTTGCGAGACTAGCAAAATATACGTAAATTCCGGGATATAATTTTTTCTCTATGCCTCTACTTTACCCATTATTAATGTTGATGCCTAGAACACATTATTATGTCCTGTAGTTTCATTGGATTAATTACTCGTCAACTATCTAAAATGTAAGAACTACAAGTAATATTTTAATTAGCTTAAAGGTTTGATTGATTATATAATATATATCTCTCGGTTACCAACATAAAAAATGCAAATTGCTTAACTAGTTTTGCATTAACGAGAGATAAATTTTACGTCTAAATCATACTACAACATGTAAAATCTCCAGCAAGCGAATCAACTAAAAGTATGGATGCAAATCTACACAATTCACAAACATACTTCACCAATATCTTGTTAATTAGTAGTAATATGTAAACTAATTATATATACTTTCAAAAACCATACTATTAAGAGATAATTTTAAAAAAGCCTAATAGTTAGATGAAACTCCTTCGATGAAAAGTTATGCCTCTTGTTTTCAGTATTTCGTCAAATTCATAAAAAGGGTAGCACGATGTATCGTTATCAAACTCAAGTAATTATGGGGTCATGCCAAAATGAAGGAAGAGCATAGACCTAACACATCTGGAGTAGGGAAAGAATCATATGATATTCTTGAAAGAGATTGCACCGTACTCCTTTAGAACCGCAAAAGTTTTACGTTGCTACGATTCTAAAAATCCTCGTTGGATTTTATTTTGTAGGAATTTCTTACAAGAAAAATACTGCAACGTTTCACCTCTGTTTGAATTGAACTTGCTGAAAGGTTTGAAATGAATTTGCTAAAAGGTTTGAAAAGAAATGTATTGGAATGTTTTGGAATGACTTTAACATTTCCACCTTCATTATGAAATTTGCAATGTCTTTGATATTCAAGGACATTGAAATATAGTAACGGTTTATCTACAAGCCACCTAATAGGAAATGAATCCTAGTCATTTCTTTATAGCGTAGCTAACTGCCACATTTTGGGGGTGGGAATTTATTGATCTTTATCCACTTATTAGTTAATTTGTGTTGATACCCAATTTTTTCTATATATTTTTAATATACAAAATACCTTAAAAATAACATATATATATCCATACATAAGCATATCCAAGGTTTTTATTATTTTTCTATAATTTTTTAAAAGGTTTAAATTGATTTATTTTTCCTTTTTATCCATAAAAACCCAATAATTATTTTTAAAATTATTATTTTGATAATTCATCTATTGCATTTCTATATTTATGCTAAAATATGGCTAATGTAATTTTTACATATTTTTTATAATTATATTTAGTATTTTTAAAGCTAAATTGCACATAATTGCAATATTAGCCCTTTTAAGGTTTAATTAAGTTTTATATGCACAAAATTGGATCCTGTATTTTTAAATTACTAATTATGTGTTGTAAATCATTTTAACATTTTAAAATTATTTTTACAATTTTTTTACTATTTTCTATAAAATAAATGGTAAAAATGGTTATGTAAAATTTAGCCAAATTGGCTTTCAATCATAGCCCAAATCAAACACCAATTTTCCAACCCAATTACAATTGAAAACGGACCCTAACCCAATTTTAACCCATACCCAAACCCGGATCCCCACCTGCCCCGTTCAATCTGGACCGTTGATCATTCAGATCAACGATCCCCATTCTCCCTTCCTAAATTAAACAAAACGACCCCCACAAACCCTCTCATTCCTCACTCAACCGACTCTCATCTCTCTCTCTCTATCTCTGGTTCTCTCTAGAAACTTTCCCCCTCCCCTCCTCTCCGATGAACTTCACCCACCTTCTCCGGCCATCTCCTTGCCTGAATACATGGTGGTCTCACCACCTACCAGCCTTATGGCTCCATCTTGAATGTGTGTCACCATTTTGAGGCCTTCAAGTGAACCAGAGGCGTTTCACTCGCCTCCCATGGTTTCTCATGCCATTTTCCGGTCATCCATGGCCGCTCGAGTAAGATCTGTGACTTCTCCGGCTAAACCTGTAACTTTTCAAGGTTTTCTTACTTTCTCTGGGTTCTCCGAAACCCTAACTTTAAAGATTTTCCGATTTTCTTTCAGATCTATCTTAGATCTGCGAATATTATAAACCTTTTGATGTTTTCCTCAAAGGTTTTTTCGATTTTTCACAGTGACTCTACGTCTTCAAGATTTTTTTTTTGGCAATCCGCTAGGCAAGCGCCTAGGGCTAGTTTTTATATATATATATATATATATATAAATTAAAATCAAACAATACATTGTCAGGTGGTCTAACATAATGAAAGTGATAAAATTTGACTTTTACATGACACCTAGTATCAATGTTGAGCATTAAACGCAACCTTGATATCACATTTGATCTAAAATGAACAATTTGTTTAAAACTAGCCGATCATAATTGGTGACAATTGCAGCCTTGTTCGACTTTGTAAACCCTATATAACATATACCAAATGTACACTCATGTAATCTGAAGCCATTTGCTGCATCTTGAGCATGTGCTGGGGCGTATATCCAAAATGACCATTGCCTTGTCCTCTTGGACTGTAAAACAGAAGCAACTGTTAGCGAACCAGCAGCTCTCTCATGCTGCAACATGCTGTGGCTGCGTTTATGCATTCCAATGTCACCGTAAGCCTCTCAATTGTGCAGTACTGCTTGAAGCATCTGCAACGTAACTCAAAATCATAGCCCTCAAAGTGTAAAACTTCAAGGATGATAGCCATTACAAAGGCTGTTGAGTTGATGGATTATGTCACCCATGCGTGTATGCATTTTGCCTAGCAAGCTCAACCATTTGCACCAACGCCTGCTTGGCATTTCCAATATTGTTCATTTCATCTCTGCTTGCGTGACTTAGTCCCTCGATTCAAAGTCCCAAGATAAAGTGGTGCTGCCTATTGTTTTGCTCCAGATCTCTCGTTAAAAAATACAGGCGTGCGTTTTAATCCCCATGCTCATGCATTCTTGTTTCCTTCAAAAGTGATGCTCATCCCAGCATGCGTGCATTTAAAGGAGCTACTCCTCGTGGGCTGCAATGTTTAACAGCGTGCTCCAGCAGCATCTGTAACAAGCAGCATGCTTTGCAATATGTCCCAATGAGCAAATGCTTTAAAATAATATCCCAACGCAAATGTTGCTCCTCGTTTGCTGCAATCTTTTGCTTGAAAAGCTCGCTCTAGCATAAGCTTTAACAATCAACAGGCATTGCATATGGTCCAATTGTGAGGCATGCTTGAACATTTGAATGTGGAATCCTAAAGCCTCTTCTTTTTGGAACTTCATGCACGCTTCTATGCCTTTTGATAGCCTCGAGAACTCCTTTTTAGTATTGAATCTGTAGAACGTGAGCTTCCAGCTTTTGTCGAGCAATTGGTTTGTCTTATGTTTCCAACACGCATGCTGATGTTTGTTCCACTGGTTTGACCAGTTCTCGAGTGCCCTTCATCTTCCAGCATTAAACAATTATAAACCTGCAAATCCTCGAAATTCCCTAGCATGCTGGTGCAAACTCCAAACGAATTGGCATCTATTTGTGTCAAGAACTTGACATGCCCATCATGTTTTTCCATGCCCCCATTTTGAGGAGAATCGCATGTTCTCCATAACACACATGGAAGTATCGATCCATTCCATTTTTCTTTAAACCCTTTTGCACCTGCTTTAATGTCCTCCCATTGGATTGAATGCTCTTCCTTTTCTCTTTGCTTCTTATCTCCTGTCCACCTTCACCCTTAGACTTGGACATTGCAGTTTATCTTCATTAACTAACCTCCTTCCTTGTGCATCTAGATGCCAGAATTGTTGGCATTCTATTTCTCCATGATCTAAAGCATAATTAGCCAAATGATCTGCTAGCTTGTTGCCCTCCCTATGAATATGAGTAACTGTGTAATTTCCCCCATTTATTAGTTGCATCATTTCCTCAACCTGCTCAGATATGATCCATGGTGGTTTCCAGATCCCATCCATTATCTTTTTTAATAACATTGAGTCAGTTTGAATCCATACATGAGAGTATTGTTGAAATCTGCAGAACCTTAGTGCTTCTACCATGGCCTTTGCTTCAGCTACTGTGTTTGTTGTCTCCTCAATCTCCTTCCCTACTGACTTGACTATGTCACCATTTTCATTTCTTATACAAAAACCTATTGAGCTCCTGCCTGGATTTCCCCTCGATGCACCATCCGTATTAAATTTTAGCCATCCTGCACTTGGAAATTCCCACATGACTTTGGTAACCTTAAGTTTAGGAGTGAAATTTTCCATCATAGCTAATAGATAATGCCATTTGTGAGGTACCATGTCCATCCCAGGCTTTCTCACTTTCACCAATGCCTGGAGATTTGATGAAACTTGATAAATCACCCTGCTAGTTGTCACAGCATCACCATACTTCATACTATTTCTTCTTTTCCAGAGTTCCCAGACTACACATGAGGGGAGTGCTTGCATTCCTGGTTTGAGCCTTAAACACACATTTGCAGTCCAACATTTTGTGATTACTTGGTGCAATGTTAATTCCTCCACAGCTATTCCTGCCCTCGATAGAAAATACTTCCAAGTTGTCTTTGCAGTTTCTGATCTAAAAACAGTGGTGAAGAGATTCCTCGTTTGGCTGTACATAACACCAACATTTTGATGGCATGCAGTAGCCTACCCTTTTCAAGAAATCATCTAAAGGTAGCTTTGTTTTCCACATGAAAAATGTTATTTTAAAAGGCAGTCCCTTTACCCAAATCATCCTATAAGCTGTTCTTGGTTCGTCTCTTCTTCTCGTATAATCCCATGCTGACTTAACACTGAAATATCCTCTTGTTTCCAGCATCCAACAAGGCATGTCAAGAACCTGCTGAGGTGAAGGTGGTTTGACTTTCTCCAGAATGTGTACTGATATGTCTTGAGGAAGCATTTCAAATAGCCTGTCCACATCCCACTCACCATCTAAGGTAACATCATGTACATTATGTACAGTTTCATCAATGCCAAAGTCCTGAGGAACTAAAAAATATAGTGCCCCAAGACCTGTCCAGTTTTCAAACCAAAATAGTGAGGATCCCCTTTTTGTTTGCCAAAAGATTTGATGTTCAATCAGATCTCTGCATTCCAACATTTTTCTCCAAATGTGAGACCCCCTTTTCCATGGAACAATTACAGAATTCATTTTCTTACAGTATTTCTGACATACGAACGAGCTCCATAGGCTTGGTTTTGTTCTGAAATTCCACCACAACTTGCTGAATAATGTCTTTGCTACATCATGCAGTGACTTGAAACCTATTCCTCCTTCCTCAACTGGCATGCATAAGGTATTCCATGAAGCCCAATGCCTACTAGTTCCTCCTACAGAGCTGCTCCAGAAAAACTGAGCAAACAATTTGTGCAACCTATTTATCACATAATTTGGAGGGTTTACAGCTGATAATAGATGCATAGGCATGCTTTGCAGTACATGGGATATGAGAACTGCCCTGCCCCTACTGATAATAACTTACCCTGCCATGATTGCAGTTTGTCCATTACCTTAGTAATTAGGGGCTGATAGTATTCCAGCTTTCTCCTTGCATAAAATATAGGACAACCTAGATATATGATAGGAAAATCATTCCTATGAATGCCTGTGATCCTTTCCACCTTGCTGACCACTTCCATGTCTGTTAAATAATGCAGGTACACAGCTGATTTGGTCTTGTTAACAAGCTGCCCAGATGCAACTTCATATGCATTCAGCACTTGTATAATCAGCATCAGAGATGTTTCATCTGACGATGAGAAAATAATCATGTCATCTGCATATGCCAAATGATTGATCTTTGGACTCCACTTTGGCATCCCAAATCCACAAAAATACAGGTTAGTATGTAGTGCATTGAGACCCCTAGATAATGCTTCTGCTGCCAAGATAAACAAAGTTGGAGATACAGGATCACCTTGTTTTACTCCCCTTGAGGACTTAAAGAACCCATGAGCTTGACCATTGATTAGAATAGAATACCAATTGTTTGAAACTAATCCAAAGACAATCCCTATCAACCTTTCTGTGAATCCCATCTTTCTCAGTACCTTGGTTAGGAATAGCCAAGATAATCTATCATAAGCTTTGGTCATATCTAGCTTCAGGATGACATTAGGTCCAGCCTTAGTTCTAAGCCTAATGTCAGTCACTATCTCCTGAGTTAGAAGGATGTTTTCTACTATATTCCTTCCCTTAACAAAACCTGACTGTTCCTCCGATATCAGAATTGGGAGAAATTTCACTAGCCTTTCATGTACCACCCTCGATATAACCTTATTTGAAAAATTACTGAGGCTTATTGGTCTTAAATCAGAAAAAGTGGTAACTTCTTTTTTCTTTGGTAGCAGAACTAGGTTGGTGTGTGTTACATACTTGGGTAGCTCATGACCATTGAAAAAATCCCTCACTATGTCGTACAGGTCATCCCCTATTATGTCCCAACAAGAATGATAGAATTTGCCTGTCATACCATCTGGCCCCCAGCACTATCACCATTAAGTCCAAGTACTGCCACTTTAACCTCCTCTTTTGTTGGCTGCTTAATCAATTATGCATTCTGCTCAGTGTTAATCAGATTAGGAACATGCTCTATGATATCAAATGATGAAGGAGTAGCTGCTTCTATGAACTGATCCTCATAGAATTTGATAGCCTCTTCTGCAATTTCTTGTTCTTCTTCAATCCAGGTTCCTCCACTATTTTCAATTTTGTTAAGCTGAAGTCTCTTCCTCCTACCTCTCACTTGTGCGTGGAAGAACTTAGTGTTCCTATCCCCTTCCTTGAACCAAGTCATGTCTACCTTTTATTGCCAATATTTCTCCTCTAGTGCAAGACATTTGATCAATTCTGCTTGAACCTTTTGTAGCCTTTCCTTGTTCATCCCTGTAGGATTTTCTTCAAATTCTGCTTCATGAACCATCACTACCTCCTCCATGCTTGCTATCTTTTGGAAAATATCTCCAAATGTAGCCTTACTCCACAATGAAAGGGCCTTCTTTAATTTTTTTAACTTGTGATTATAAAGAATATAAGGATTTGCACTGAAATCAGCTGTCCAATTCTCTTTCACCACATCTTTAAAAGTCGCATGTTCCACCCAAAAATTCAAGAACTTAAAAGGCTTTTTATTGGTGGAGTCTCAATATCACACTTCAGATACATTGGACTATGATCAGAACCAGTCTTTGACAAATGTTGCACCTCTATTCCTGGAAATGTTTGTTGGAACTCAACATTGGCCAAGCATCTGTCTAGCCTTTTGAATATACAGTCTTCCTCTGCTCTCCCATTCCACCATGTAAATATGCTGCCTTTAAATCCAAGGTCGAAGAGATTGCAAGTGTTGACGCAGTGTCGAAAATCATCAATTTCATTCAATGACACAGGTAACCCACCAAACTTCTCTTCTTCGTCCCATATTACATTGAAATCACCTCCTACAAGCCATGGTGCATCCATATCCCTTGCCATTGCATATAATGAATCCCATAATTCTATCCTCTCAATTGCATCACATTTAGCATATATCAATGTTAGGACAAACTCCATATGCGATTCAGTATGAAACAATCGTAGTGTTAATTGTTGCACCATATTGTACATAACAGTTACCTCAAATATCTCATCTATGAAAGCCCAGATCTTGTTTGAAACATTTGAAATTGCCTGTGCAAGTCCTATCTTGTTTATGCACCTTTCCAGTTTTTTTGCTTGTTGCTTTGGCTCCATTAATCCTACAAATTCATAGTGATTTTGCCTATGCATTTTTTTCAACCTTTCAAAGGCCTGCTATGTGTTGACTGGCCTTATATTCCAAATGAGAGCATTCATCACTGATTGTTGGATTTAGTTAGTGTTCTCCTTGTGTGTACCCCAGCTTTTGGGGCTGCAAAATTATCTTTTTGTTGCTTCTTCTTACCTTTTGCTGCTGATTTTGCCTTTTCCACTTGCGTAGGTGATAAGTCACCTTGCCTTGCAACATTCATAAGGCGTTGGGTAGTTGATTCTTGATCCATGTCGTATCCTGATCTACCAGGTTCTTCTCCTTCTTCATTGTCTTCCTTCCCTCCTGATGTAGCTCCAAATGCATTCTTTTTAGGGACCAAGGCCTTCTCTCTCCTCTTTTTAACAGCTGCAACTGCTTTTTCTCCAATGTAACAGTAACATTTACTATTTCTATTTTTTGTTTTGGCTGTTTCTCCTTCTCTGTTGTGTTGTGTCCTTATGGGTCTTCTTGTGGTTTCTGAAGTTTATCATCTTCTGTTCCTCCAGGATCATTTACCTCTGGGCCTCTTCCTTCATAGTTTCTAATTTCTGTGACTTCTGCTATCTGATAATTATTGTTGTGCTCAACATTTTGATCCTCCCATTATTAAAAAATTACCAGTTGTATTGTTGTCATTGGCATGGGGCTCTCCATTTACACTTTGCTCATTTACACTTTGCTCATCTTCTTCTTTGTTCTTCTCAATTGGTTCATCATCAGCTTGTGCTCCTAGTGGTACTTCGTTCTCCTCTGAATCCTATTCCCTTTGTGCATCCCATAGCCTGCCTCCACAGCCTTGCACTCTTTCTTTAAATGTAGATGATTTTGACCCTTCTTCTTGAGAAATTGGAGTTTTATTAAGTTCCTTGTTCACTAATGTATCTTGTGATGGGATTTCCTGGCATGATGTATTGATCTTAACTATTCCATCTCCTGTTTTATCCTTGAAACATCTTTCTACCCATTATGCAGTATCTTTTTTTGCTTTTGATGCCTCCTTTCCATTGACTAGACCATTAGTCGAACCAATCCCCGATGAGTTAAGATGAAAAGCTTGTGCTGCTGGATTTAGCTTTCTCTCATTATTGACCATATGTTTTGATTTTTGCTTTGTAGATGCTTGGTTATGAACTGCTGGACTATTTGTTGCTGCATTAGCTGCCACCATTGCCAATTGATTAACAGGTTCTTCCTCTTCATCCATCCCTTGTAATATTGCAAACTTGTTAGCTACTTGAACATGATCATTATCTTCATTGTCTACTGCCACCAATTCCTTACCACTGTTGCTTTGTGCTCCTGCTTGTCTATCTACAGTACTTGTACCCTCATTGTTCTGATTGTTTTCAAGCTGCTTAGCTGGTTCCATCTTCGTTCCATTATTATTGAGACTAATATTTTGATTTACTACATTTCTAACTCTGTTGTCCTTCAATTCCTTCCATTGCTCTTTTGTTGTAACATTCACATTACCTACGACCTTTCCACTAGATAAAATCATTATAGGCTGTGAGTTCCCTATGTCCTGCTTCTTAGCTGTATCTGCTTGGTTAGCATTCTCCTTCTCCACATATAGTTCAGGGTGTATCCTCCAACATTCAAATTGATCATGCCCTTGAAGTTTACAATGTCTACAATATTTAGGCAGCATGTCATATTGAATTCTCACCCATTCAGTTCTTGTTGTTCCTTTAGCATCATTGAATATGTCCATCCTCACCTTTTTAGGCACATCTGCAAGTAGATCAACTAGTACCTTCACCCTAGCACAACTAGGTCTAGTTTTATTAATTGTTGCCATGTCTAGATGCATAGGTTTACCTACTACTGTAGCTAGAGAAAATAGACATTCCTTCACAAAAAGGTTGGCAATAGACCTGGGAATGAAATCCAAGCCATTGCCTTGGGTGTTTCTTCATCTGCTCTAAACTTTGAGTCATAAATCAATGGCCTAAACTGATATTGATAGCCATCCCTGTCCTTTATGTAATGAGTTTTTGATGAGAAATGAAGATAATCCTGCCTTAACGTCATTCTAATCAAAATGTGCCTATCCCTTAGAAATCCAATGTTACACCCACCTTTAATTCCGCATTAAATTGGTATTAACTTACGCAGTTGTTGAATTTTTGTGCTGCCATAAGAACATTTACCAACTATTGCATATTGTAATCCTTCGATGATATCTATCCTTTCTACTTCTGCGAACTGAATAAAATGCTCTCCATTCAATATTGTAGGTGGACGAATGGGAATTTGCTCAACTTCTTGTTGCTCATGCATTGCAGCATTTAAAGTGCAAGGTTTCAGAATTTTGGAGTAATCCATCGGCTATTTGTTGTTATTTGTGTTCCCTGATTTTTGTGCAATGTTTGGAGGAGGTTGGGTAGGCAGCGCAGCCACAAAAGGTGGCTGGCCACCTGCCTGTGTGTCCATTACAGTTGTAATTCTTTAGCACTTTAATTACATGACAAAGGTGCATCAGCTTTGCAAGAAAACGATGCTACTGTAATTCGAATTAGATTCACGTTACTTACTGCTTATGGCTACGAATCCAATTTCACAGTCCAAACTGTAAAAAACAGTAATTTCGACTTAAAATGAAGCTTAGAATTCAAACCAATCTTAGAAGAGAAGAGAACACTTTCACGTTATCAAAACAAGCTGTTGTGCTGAAAAGTAGCGCTGGAATTAGCTGAATCGCTGAAATTGAATGAAGAACACTGTCTGCTACAATAACTGGTGAAAATGAAATTAAGATTTACAAAAATTGACTATAGATCTGAAGTTGAAACCAATTGGGTATTATTCGTAAGGAAATTATGTATCTTTTGACACCAAGTTTGGTTAGTTCCACCACCGGATCTTGGAGTTATGACCGGAGAATGATGACAAAATTACTATTCCTTCTCTTCCTAGAGAGAAGGCAGAGATTCCTTCTCTTTTTTGGGGGTTTAGGGAAGAGATTCCGTCTTCAAGATTAGGGTTTTCTTAACCTCTTTTTTTTTTAAAAAAAGACTTATCCTCTGATTTTCCATATTGTCATATGATTTTACTATGTTTAAACAGTTTGGTTATGTTTGCCTCTACCCGGTTCATCGTGTTGAAAACCCTAGGTATTTTTGGTTCTATCCGGGGTCCTGGAACTGCCTTTGTATATTTTGCATGTATACCTGTTTTGATTGAGTTTTTTATGGTTAGATCCTTTTCTTTGTTTATCTTGACTGATTCTGAGTTCTCACCACTTTTTAACTCAGCTCTGTTAAAACCCTAAATTCTTAAAGATTTTCTTCACTTATGACTGTGAGTTTAAAGACTTTCTTTATTTGTTTCCGACCTTCTTTACCAGTTAGTTTTGTTTTTCACTCTGGTTGTATGTGTTAGCCATGACTACTTGACTTTTTGATTATCATGATTCGAGTGGTTCTTTTACCACTAAGTCTTTAGCCTACTCATGTCACTTCTGTATGTTTGTGTTCATCTAGTTTGCTTCCTTTTGTCAATATGGCTGTCCTTGCATGTATGATATGCCTTTTCATTCTTCTCTATTTATATGTCGAAGTGCAAAATCGTGACTCCCTCTTGATTGATCCTGATTTCCTTAAATTACGGTTTGATTGCAAGGTTTTCTTTTAAACCCATAAATTTTAATCGTTCTTTTAGTTGATTGATTCCATTCCTTTATTTACTGTGGTGCTTTATTCTTGGCGAATCCTTTCCTCAAATTAAGTATATTATGTACTTAGACTCAGTTATATATTCTAAACTTTTACTACCTATTATATGGCACAAAATCAATCTTTCTTAAAACTGATATTTTTCCTTAACTTATCCTTGTTAGTATCCGTTAGGCTATAATTCCTTGTTTAAAGGGGATGTATTAATGGGATTCTAATTGTGATTACTTTCATATTTATGCTAAGCCTTTACTTGTTTCCTTATTTTCTACCAATTTTTCAAAGCTATAAATACTCTACCCTCTTTTCTTTAAACACACAAACAAATTAGTTCAGAACACACACATACACACTCAAACTCTCTCTTCTTTCTCTACCACTTGTACTACTACTTGTCTAGATGGCTGAAAGCCAAGGCTAGACTGTGGAATTCTACTTGCTTTACCTTTCTGCACTTTGCTTTCTCAATAGGTATGTCCTAGTTTAATTTTAAAGCCTCAAAAACAACACGCTTCTCTTATTGTCTACTTCTACTTGTGGTTCTAATGCGAAACTTGCAGTTGAGTTACATTACTAGCATTCTATTATTCCTTCCTTGCCCTTTAAATTAATGCATCCCCTTATGTGTGTTTCAAAGCATGCTTTGTCAATCACTTGTTGTGTACTTACTATCTTAAGAATCCCAAATCCTTATCCCTTCCATGTGTTTATGTTCTTTCTAACTGGTTTGCGACTATGCCAGTACTAACTATTGCTGAGCATGTCCAAACCAGTCCTAGGACCCTTGCTGGGGTTATGTGTTTACAGTCAAATGTCTGTGCATCCCCAAATCCCTTGACCTCTATGTGACTACTGATTCTGTGTGTGATCCCATCTTAAGGTGTTTGAGTTCTGTTTACTACTACAACTGTTTTCAATCAACTCTGTTACTGATTGCTTTCAAAATGGACCTATCAGTGCAGTTTTTAACAAACTCCATTCAAACATGTGTTCTGCACTTTCACTATACTCTTAGAATACTAGGTTCTGCCCCTTTTGTGCGAGCCTTGCCTTGGGACTCTTGAGCAACCTCTGAACTTGGACACATGAAAGTTGGCCTTTCTACATTGCACTTAATATGTCTAGGCTATGAAATCTGGGTGTGAGCACTGCCCGGGATCCCTTGAGGTCCTTAGGGAACTTTTATACACCTAGATATGAGGGAAAGCTATGAACAATCTTGGCACTTGAGATGTTTGATTACATAACTCAGAGAAGAAGTTCTAATCAGGCTTCCTATAGGTTTCTAATGATTTACGGATCAAGACCAATAAAATCAAGAACAAACAATGATTCAAAATTAAACTCTAAGTGACAAACAAAAACATGATGATGCAATTTAAACCTAATATTAAGCTAATCAGTAAATAAAAAATGCCTATCTAATTAAACCTAAACAAAAATGATTTAAACGACTAATGCATCTATACAATAATCAAACAAAAATTAAAATGGAACTGCAAAGATAGACTAAAAATGATCCTAAACAAATACTGAAACTAAAATAGAAAAGTGGAAGAAAAAGCAGAATCATTTCATGTATCAAACCTAAATATGAACCCTAATTAAACTAAGTTTATTAAATTGAAATTAAACTTTAGATGATGAAATTTTAACATACTTTTGACTGATCTAATTACCAGATGCAAAAATAAACAAACAAGGCAATTCTGAACAAAAGAAAATAAGAACCTAAAACATGCGGCTAACAACTGAAAAAACAAAAACAAAAGAAAGGAGATGAACGGGATAATCAAAAGAGGAAAGGAGAAAATAGGAGCAAAAGAATTACCAGAACTCATTCCAAATCCGGACCAGTCAGGGATTCGATCGAACCTCAAAGGTGTGAAATGAACTTAAACTACCATTAATCGACTGTTCTCAACAAGAACAGTCGACTAATGGAGATTTTGGGTTCAATTAAACACAAGTTCACCGAAAAAATCAAAAGAGGGGAAAAACTAGGGTTCAAGATATTCGAAGTTAAGATTTGGGGAAATGTAAGGGGAATTTTGGTGAATTGACTGTAGTTTAGTGTTCAGAGGGGTGTGAGGAGTGTGGGGTGTGATTTTGGGATGATTTGGGTGAACTAGGGTTTTTAGGCTTGTATCTCGGATCTGAAATTGGTGGATTTAGGTGGGGATTTTAGGAAAGCTGATAGTGGGATTGTGTTGGGAAAGGGCTCAGGATCAAAGTATGTTAATTTGGAGCGATTTGGAGCACCGGCACCGCCGTGAGGCGATTTCTGGTGGGTGGTCAGCGGCGGAGGCGGCGTGGGGTATAAGGGCGGCTAGGGTTTGATTCACTTAGGGATGAAGAAGGTGAAACGAAAGGGGGTTCGATGGGGGGGGGGTCTTGTTCGGACAGTATTATAGTAATGGGCTAATTACTTCTCAGCCGTTAGATCCACGATGATCAATGGCTATTATAAAAAGGGGTGATACGGGGTCATTTTTTGAAGGGAAGGGCGTGGACCGAGTACTGGTATGGAGCGAGTTGGATTTTGGACGGGCATGGCATGGCATTTGGCCGAAATTCAAAATAAATTAAACCCTTTTTTCCCAATTTCCTTCCTTATTTCCTTTTTTCTTTGTTATCTCTTCTTTTTTTCTTTAATTAAAAATCCTAAAACAAATTTCTAAATTATTCTAAATTGTAAAATTAAACTAATTATCCAATTATAATATTTATAACAATTAGTTGATCTAAAATTAAAATAGAAAAATTACTAGATCAAAATTAAAAGCTAAAAATGTAAAAATTAGCCAATTTTTGTGATTTTCATTTTAATAAAGCAATTAATTAACTAATTAATCCTAAAATATTAAAAAAAAAACTAAATGCAACACATGGTATTTTTGTCATTTTTGGGGCATTTTCATAATTTTTTATAAAAATTAAATGTGCACAAAAATGCAAACAATTAACAAAATCCTACAAAAAATCCTATAAAATGGCAAATAATTGGGAAAAAATCTATTTCTTTGATTTTATATGAGTATTTTGAATAGAGAAAAAATCACATGCTCATAGCTTCCCCTCTTTACTCGGAAATACGAAGTGATTTTTGCCCGTTTGAAACTCCATGCAAAGCAATATTTTTTTTGGAGAAAGTCTGACCGAACCTTGCTTCGGAGGTTGCCTATATATCCATGGCTATAAAGGAATCAGGTCAATGTAGTTCTGGAAGCTTTGGTAGTTGGGGCTACCGAGAAACTGTGATTTCACTACTGATGCTGCTGTTTCTGCTTGCTGAACTCCTTATTACCCCAAAATGAAAGATGAAAAAGCTAAACTAGCTAAACCTATCAACTATGAGTTACAAGATTCCTATCTATAAACCTCCTAAAGCTAGAACTTGAGCCTTGGTTATTTCTTCTTGCAGACCCTGATCTGAATCTTGACGCCCGTTAGCCGCAATTGTTGTTTCATTTCTTCTTCAGCTTTTCGGATTAAAGTGGGATATGAAAAACTTGTGACTTCAATCATATCTTGAGCAGTCCGCATCTTTTCTCCACTTCTACACTTAGGGTTCACTTCTTTTTCTTGTTTTTCTTTTCTTTTATTTGGATTGAGACTTCTTTTTCAGGTCGTCTCGAAACTTGTGTCTCGAGATACAAACTTTCTCAGGAACCAAAACAAATAAACGAACGAAATTTTCTGTCCCCCAATTTTCACTAGGAAAATTTCATGAGTTATTGTATCAAATATCTAAACTACTTCTTTATTGAAAGCAATAAAATCAGGATTGTGTATCCTTGAAAAAAAAAGATTAGGGAGTGGAGACCCTTTATCTAAAAATGAAATCAAATGGGGATCGAAGGCCATAAGATGAGAAAATTACCAGGTTATGCTGGAAAAATATTCGGGTTATAATGGGGAAGGTCATCAGGTTATGCCGGGAAAAGTCATGGAGTTATACCGGAAAATGTCAATGGGTTATGCTGGGAGAAGTCATCGGATTATGCTAGAAAGGGTCCACGAGTTATGCCGGTAAAGTCATTGGGCTATGCTGGAAAGGTCCACGGGTTATGCCGGAAAGGTCCACGGATTATGCCAGGAAAGTCATCGAGTTATGCCAGAAAGGTCCATGGGTTATGCCGAGAAAGTCATCAAGTTATGCCAGAAAGGTCCATGGGCTATGCATGGGAAAGTCATGGGGTTATGCCGGGAAGGTCTACGGGTTTTGCCGGGAAAGTCAATAGGCTATGCCGGAAAGGTCCATGGGTTAAACAGGGAAAGTCATCGGGTTATGCCGGAAAGGTCCTCGAGTTATGCCGAGGAAGTCATCGGGTTATGCCAGAAAGGTCCACGATTTATGACGGGGAAAGTCATCGGGTTATGCCAGAAAGGTCCATGGGTTATGCCGGGAATGTCATCGGGCTTTGCCGGAAAGGTCCACAGGTTATGCCGGGAAGGTCCACGGATTATGCCGGGGAAAGTCACCGAGTTATGCCGGGAAGGTCCACGGGTTATGCTGGGAAAGTCATCGGGCTATGCCGGAAAGGTCCACGAGTTATGCCGGAAAAATCATTGGGTTATGCTGGAACGGTCCTCGGGTTATGCCGGGGAAGTCATTGAGTTATGCCAGAAAGGTCCACGGTTTATGTCGGAAACACACCGGGTTATGCCGGAAAGGTCCACGGGTTATGCCGGGAAAGTCATCGGGTTATGCCGGAAAGGTCCACGAGTTATGCTGGGGAAAGTCATCGGGTTATGCCGGGAAGGTCCACGGGTTATTCGGGAAAGTCATCGGGTTATGCCAGAAAGCGTCCACAGGTTATGCCGGGGATCAACTAGGGAGTAAGACCATATATTGGAAAAGCGTAGCAAGAGATTAGAGACCCTAGGAAAATGCATGAAGAGTTTTGAAAGTGACTTCCCTTTTCGGGTTAACTTTTGCTGCAGAACCGTTTTGGTTTCTACGTACCTTGCTTTTATTACACCTGCTTCTTGTAAGGTTATTTTGGACTACACCTATTTTCTTGCTTTCAAATCACAGAATAATTTGTCATTTTGAAACGGTGATTGGTTTTGTGTCCTTGATTGTTTCAATTACTTGATCTCGGCCCAGTTATTTCAGTAAGATCTCCATTGCTCGCTGCTTTCTTGGAAATTGGTTTCATTTCTAAACCCAGGGATCTTGACTTTCCAAAATTCCAATGGTGGTTAACCCGTGTGGGGCTTGGCCTTTTAATTTTATCTTGCCTTTATGGGCACTTGACTTTGATTTACTTTATTTTCAAGTGTTTGGACTCTGGAGCATCAACCAACATGGCCAGTCCAGATTGACTTGATGCACCAGCTGAGGTTGGATGCTTTTCCTTGAATTTTAGCTTTCTGTCAGACAAAACCCTGTAAAACAAATATTGTCATCTTTTCTTTGTATTAATTTCGGAGGAGAATTAGACCGAAAGGGATTCAAATAAAAGTAAACAATGGACAGAATAATGAATTTAAATGAGAAGTGTCCCTTTCAGGAAAGAATGTCTTATCTGGAGTGCACGCAGACTTCAATAGACATAACATGTTTCTTGGACTGGATACTAGATCATTGCAAACCATCCAACTCTCACAAAACCTTTCATAATCCATATCTCAAAACCGAGAAACCTTGCCAGGACTCTTATCAGTACCGATGGTTGTAAGTGATTCCCTTTTCGATCAGTGGCGCCCTTTGCGGGTTTTCACTAGCTGACCACTCTTATTTCTCTTCTCACCATCGCCTTATAGTGCTCTTTGTGAGTTTTCACTAACAAGACTCTCTCATTTTCAATTTCTCTGCTCACCATCGCCTTGTGGTGCCCGTGTGGGTTTTCACTAATAAGACTCTCTCATTTTATTTCTCTTATTTGATTGTATCAGATCCAAATAACCAATATCCTCCCATTTTGAACTTCTTTGCCGATTGATCAAAAGGACTTTGAACAGGATTTAAGGTAAAAAGAGTTTGTATTGAATTACAACTTTGGAACATTTTAGGCGAACCATCGTCAAATGACTATTCAAATTTGCATCATTGTCCATAATGATAGTTTTGGGAATACCAAAACGACAAATAATGTTGGAATTAACGAAGTCCACCATCGCTTTCTTGGTGACAGCTTTGATAGTGACTACTTCAACCCACTTAATGAAATAGTCGATGGCAACTAAGACGAATCTGTGACCGTTTGAAGCTTTTGGCTTGATTGGCTCAATGACATCATACCCCCATGCAATGAACGGCCACGGTGCTGACATATGATGCAGTTTTGAAGGGGGCACATGAATCAGATCCGTATTTACCTGACACTGATGACACTTTTAGACAAAACTGAAACAATCCTTTTCCATGGTCATCCAGTAATAGCCTGCTCGAAGGATTTTCTTCTCAAGGACGTATCCGTTCATATGGGGTCCGCATAATCCTGTGTGCACTTCATTCAGGATTCTTATGGCCTCTTGGGCTTCCACACATCTTATAAGACTCATATCTGGAGTCCTTTTGTACAAGACTTCTCCGCTCAAGAAGAACCCACTGGCAAGCCTTCTAATGGTTCTCTTTTGGTCTCCACTAGCTTGCTCGGGATATTCCTTTGTTTTCAAAAATCTTTTGATATCATGATACCACGGCTGAATCTAGCTCTATTTTAACTACGCTACAATAACAATGTCTTTCCCAAATTTGGATTTCCAGCGGGTCCATATGGACATTGCCTGGATATGGCAGCATCGAGGCCAAAATAGCTAGTATATCGGCCAACTCATTGTGAAACCGAGGAATGTACCTGAACTCGATGAATTTGAACCGCTCGCTAAGATCTTCAACATGTTGCCTATATGGAATAAGCTTGACATTCTGAGTTTCCTATTCACCTTGAGCTTGTCAGATAATCAAGTCCGAGTCTCCCAGGATTAACAATTCTTCCAAATCCTGATCGATTGCCACGTTCATGCCCATAATGCAGGCTTCATACTCGGTAGTGTTGTTTGTGCAGAAAAGCCGAAGTCGGGCTATGGCTAGTACTGACCAGTGGGTGAGATCAAAATTGCCCCAACCCTAACACCTTTTGCATTCACAGCTCCATCGAAGAACATTTTCCAAGCATTGGTATATTCTAAAATTACATCAACTGAATTTACTTCCTCGTCTGGAAAGTAAGTACTCAAAGGTTGATATTCATCATCAACAGGATTTTCAGCTAGGTGATCCGCTAAAGTTTGAGCTTTTAGTGCCGTGCGGGTGACATAGACTATGTCAAACTCGGTGAGCAGGATTTGCCATTTCGCTAACCTCCCCATGTCAAAAAGGATCCAATCTGGCGATAAGATAGGTGGTGTAAGCCAACAGGTAATTTCTAAGCTTCTAAGTGACCCAAGTTAGGGCGCAACAAGTTCTTTCCAACAAAGTGTATTTGGCTTAATAACTAGTGAACTTCTTGCTCAAATAGTATATGATCTATTCTTTCTTTCCAGTCACATCATGTTACCCAGTAACACATCCAAAGGAATTATCCAACACTATTAAATACAAAAACAAAGGCCTTCCAGGTTCGGGTGGGACCAACACTAGCAGATTAGACAGATATCCTTTGATTTTGTCGAAAGCTTCTTGACACTCATCCGTCCATCTAATCACCACATCCTTCTTCAACAACTTAAATATGGGCTCACATATGGATGTCAACTGAGTAATGAACCTGCTGATGTAATTCAACATACACAGCAGACTCATAACCTCTTTCTTGGTTCTTGGAGGAGGAAATCGCGAATAGACTTTATCTTTGTTGGATCTAACTCGATGCCCCTCTGACTGACTATAAACCCCAAACATTTCCCAGACGGAACTCCAAATGCACTTTTAGGTGGATTTAACTTCAAATCATACTTACGCAGGCACTCAAAGAACTTTATTAGATCCCACACATGGTCATCCTGCATTCTTGATTTAATGATCACGTCATTCACACACACCTCAATTTCCTAGTGCATCATGTCGTGAAAGATGGCGGTCATAGCTCTCATGTATGTTGCCCCGGCATTCTTCAAACTAAAAGGCATGACCCTATAACAATAAGTACCCAAGGTGTGGTGAAGGCAGTCTTTTCTGCATCTTCTTCATCCATTAAGACCTGATGATATCAAGCATAACAATCCACGAAAGACTGTATCTCATGTTTATCACAGCTGTCAACAAGGATGTGGATGTTTGGTAACGGGAAGTTGTCCTTGCGACTTGCTTTGTTAAGATCCCGATAGTCAACACACACTCAGGTTTTCCCATCTTTCTTTGGCACTAGGACCATATTAGCCAACCATGTGGTGTATTGGACCACTCGGATCACACCCGCTTTTAACTGTTTGGTGACTTCTTCTTTGATCTTGTCACTGATGTCGGTTTTAAACTTTCCCTATTTTTGTTGGACAGGGGGATGATCGGGGTAAGTTTGAAATTTGCGCACCACTAAATTAACACTCAGTCCTGGCATATCATCATAGGACCAGGCAAACACGTCTTTGAACAAAAGTTGGATCAATGCATCCCTAGTTCTTTCATCAGTGTGAATGCTTATAACGATTTCCTGGACCTCTTCTGAACTACCCAAACTAACTGGCTCAATTTCATTTAAGTTTGGCTTAGGCTTCTTCTCAAATTGTTCCAGTTCTAGATTTATTTCCCTAAAAGCCTCATCTTCATCATATTCTAGTTCTTGATTCATTATTTCACAATTAGACAGTGTGCTAAGATTTGGGCATGAAGTCCGCAAGCATGTCATGTTATTTAAATCCGCATTATTAGAACTGAAAAGAAGAAATAATAAAAATAACAAAAATCATAAAGAATAAAGAGATTCATAGACGATGAAATATTGATTTCATTTCATTGAATTTGAAGATAGAAGGGTTTACATTGGAATTTTAAAAAGACAATAAACTAAAAACCTTCGAGTTACACCCTGAAATAACTCGGAATGTAGAAAAGATGGAAAGATTGAACTAAGGCATTCCCTCCTGATTAGGAATGGAGTACCTTCCAGTTTTGCAGCTTGGCATTGGGCCCCATATATTGCACCTCAGCGGTGCTCGAGCCTTCACCAGGCTTGTTACGCTCCACAGTATTACGTCGATGTTATGCTCTGCAGTAATATATTACGATGATATTACCTCCAGCAGTATTACATTACGGTGACGTTACGCCTTGTAGTATTAAGTTACGACAATGTTGCACCCAGCAATATTACATTACGATGATGTCACGCTTCGCAGTATTAAGTTACGACGATGTTGCACCCTGAAGTATTGTACGTTAAAGTTGTCATAATATAATTGACATTAGTGCAAGTAAAAGATTATTTGGAGATTATAAAGATTATGATATTTCACAAGTCATTGGTAAATTCATGAAGGTGAAAGGGGGAGAAAGTCAAAGAAAATGAATTTTGTCCAAGTTTGGCATTTTGGGGTAAAATACGGCCTAGGCTAAAATACCCGATATTTATGGACTAGTGTCATACGAGGTACTACATGAATATTATAGTAAGGTGTATAAGGTATGTGAAAAGTGAGTAATATTTTAAGTAAGTGGGAATAATTCTCAATTTTCTGGTAATTAATTAATTACCGGGTAACGGGACGTTACCTAATTAATTGGGATATATTTGGATAAGATTAAACCCCCACCCCACCCCAGGTGGCAGCAAGCCACTTCTTGGAGAAGTGACTCTTAGTCTATTTGCATTAGGTGGCAACTAATAGTCACAAACTACTTCATTTCTAGCATTTCCGTATTACAATCAGATGGATCATCACTTCATTTCTAACCCTTTTCAATACTACTTCATTTCTAAACTTTTCAATACTACAATTGGATGAGAGGTTTGGCACCTTGTAAATGAAATTCTCACAAAATTCATACCAAGTTCATACGATCAGAACATTAGCCATGAATTGACAAATACAAAGCATCACTTCATTTCTAACTTTTTTCAATACTACTTCATTTCTAACATTTTCAATACTACAATTGGATGAGAGGTTTGGCACCTTGGAAACGAAATTCTCACAAAATTCATACAAAGTTCCTACAATCAGAACATTAGCCGTGAATTGACAATTACAAAGCAGAACGTTAGCCATTCTTCATGTTTTCAACAGAAATGTTTTGCAACAAAGCGATTCGAACGAAAGTTATTAGAACTTAGCAACATAAAATTTTGCGGTTCTAAATGTGTACGGTGAAATATTTTCCAAGAATATAATACGGAGTTTCCCTACTCCAAGTATGTTTAGGCTATCCCTTCTTTCTTTTGGCAAGATCCATGCGATACAAAAAAAATGTGCAGATGCACAAATTCCATTAATGACTCTATTCATAAAAGTATTAGAGATATCTATGTTCTTGAATTTTCTCGTGTCATAATATTTTATCATTTGTTCATGGGTCTTATAAAAATATAAAAGTTGAAAAGAGTTTACTTTATGATATTGCTCAGAGGAAAAATGGTCTTATGACATTCCGAAAGATTTTATTAACGTACTTTTCATGCATTTCATTCATATACATTGACCCATGACCAGATCACATTATATACACGTATATCTGTATTTATATATATGTATATGGGATATGGGAAAGGTTATGGCGTTATCACCACCACCTAATCAGCTAGTATACGTTGATGATTTTGTCCACAGTGGCGGATATGTTATGATGGGATGCCCTCAGAGGCTGATGATGTTATGAAATATGTACCTATGCACGACATGACATTCATAGGTATATGCATGATGCTTTAAGTAATTTATGATTTACAGAGTTATCCAGACTTACAGTTTGAGTAAATTACTCTTTTTTTCTACGTTTGTTATGTACTTAGTTATGTGTCTTACATACTCGGTACATTTTTAGTACTGGCGTCCCTTTTGCCTGGGGATGCTGCGTTGCATGCCCGTAGGACCCGATAGACAGGTCGAGATCCCTCCAAGTAGGCTATCAGCTCAGCGGAAGATGTTGATGCGCTCCATTTGCTTCGGAGTTGCTTATTAGGTTTGTATGATTAGACATGTATTGTTTGGAATGGCGGGACTCTATCCTGACCTTTATGACATTTATGTACTTTTAGAGGATTGAAGATATATGTCGTGTACGTGAAAGATTGTACGGTCTTGTCGGCTTATGTTTTGAGTTTATAAATAATTATGTTGGCCTATTAGGACCATATGTCACGTGTATATGATGATGTAATAAGAAAGATACATGACGTTGGTACTCGGTTGAGTAAGGTACCGGGTGCTCGTCGCGGCCCATTGGTTTGGGTTGTGACAAAAGTGGTATCAGAGCGGTTCTGTCCTTGGGAAGCTACAAGACCTGTCTAGCAGAGTCTTGTTTATGGGTGTGTCGTGCACCACACTTATAAGTAGGAGGCTACATGGCATTTAGGACTATCACTCTTTCTTGTTATTCTAGATCGTGTGGTAGAGCTCACTTATAAGAATTCAAGGCCCGAACTTCTATTCATAATAAGACGATGCCTACATTTAGAAAGACGATCGATACGAGATATAGCTATGGAATTGTTGATTTAAAGGATTGATTTTGCATCTTGCTTATGATAAGTAAATGTGAGGTCTTTAGCAAATCATGGGTGAACTTAAAGGTGTAAGCCTCTTGATAAAGAACCTTAAAGCAAGAATGTTTATCAATTTTTATGGTGAAAGATAACGCTTTCAAGAAGTAAAAGCAGCAAGGTGAAGAAGGGTACGAGGCGCCCAATTAATGAAGATTATTAGTATTACAGTTCCGGCAGAAAAATATAAGCATTAAGAGTTACCCTCAATAATAACAGAGATATGTTCAATTAGCTATACCCATCTCAGTTATGCCCTATGGGGGCTAACAGGTGTAGTTTAAGAAAAGGACGGAACATCAGGACCTGGCTGGGGTTAGAGTAAACCAAAATGGTGAATGGATAGTTTGTGTTAGTTGACATTTTCGAAGGATATTTCAAGTGTGCTAGCAGATCTCCTCGTGAGACACCTAGATGGTGCACCATAAAATATTAATGCTAGATATGAGCACTGGAAGCCTTGAAGGAATAAATATTACCTTAGTGTGGTTCCCGCCTCCAGTAAAGAAAAAATGTTAAGCAATTGAAAGAGCCAAGGGATGGAGCAAGGGGAGCCAAAAGCAAAAGAATATTTTGTTCAAGTTTTCAGAGTAAAGCAGTAGACATGTATAATTAGTGGGAGATAAGAAGTGAGTTAATGAAGCATTATGAGTAAGATGTGATACACGGATGATTACAGTAGGTCAAAATAATGATGATAGTATTAAAGAGTTTACAGTCAAGTGAAGGAAAAGACAAAAGATGACAGGCCTTGAGGCAATAAAAGAATATAGGCCATAAAGTCATATCCTCATTTCGAGAAATAAGTTCACAACTCTAGCGCGATTACCAAGAGTAAAAGTTAGACCCTAGAGTAATAGAAATTAATATGGACTGGTGAACACGATAAACTAAATATGAATTAGGGACTGAGTGATTTGATAATAGTCAACATCATGAGAATTTCAGATCGCGTTCTGACAGTAATAGAACGGACAACAGAATAAGATTCATGAGAAATTTAGAGAATGGTCATTTAGGAAAACGCTTCCCTAAAGCAAGCAATGTTAGCAAAGTTATGCTTAACGGACTGTATGTACTAGTTAAATTAAGTGTCACCCTCGCGAGTAAGGAAATTTGTTATCCTTGGTACAGAAGAATTGCCGCAAGTTGAGTAAGGATCATTGATGTTGAGAAACAACGCCAAAGATGAAGAGGTAAAACATCTATAGGAAGATCCTCATGTCATAAGCTCTTAGTACACCACTAAAGGGGGGAATATGGATCGATGTGACATTGAGTAAGAATTAAGTGGTTCTAGTGTTGTGGAATGGTAAAGGAAGAATGCGATAAATGAAAAGAGGAATGAGATGACAATTATCCAAATCTTACAGATACGCTACAATTCAAGAATATTGTGCAAGTATGACGTCAAGGAGAGGAAGTAAAAGTTTTTGCCCGAGCTGTTATTAAAAAATAAGGAGCCAGTGCGAGACGTAACTTAAGACAAAAGAAATAATCCAAGAAAGATTACGAGGAATATTGATATAAGAATGGGCCAACGAATAGTTAGTAATTGGTTAGGAAGATCCCAGTTATGGCTAAACAGGAGGTTACAGATGAGTCATCAGATCGTGTAATATAAACATAGTAGAACCCAACATGAAGAATTCAGCCTCGAAGAATATCATTATAATACTTGAGATATATTCAAACAAGAATCGAGGTAGTTAAAGGTACCATATGAGTGTTACGGTAAGAAAAGAAAGTGCCACTGGGAAGGTAGTCCAAATATCAGTTCATAAGCAACCATACAAGCACAATGGCATGGAAGTAAGCAACTACGGATGATTATAGGTAAGTAAGAACATCAAAAAGGTCCATAATAAGCTCTCAGCTTTACGAGGGTCAAGGGTTCTCCCTAAGTACTACAATGAATGACTAGCTGAGGAGATAAGAAATAAGGGTTCAACCTAAGCACAACGACCTAAAGAGTAAATGTTCGTGTAACAACAATCTCGCAACAACATTGTTAGAATTCCAAAGGAAAATGGCACCTACCGTGGCTAATGAACGGGAAGTAAGAATTAAAAGTAATATTCGAGATCATATGAGTTGTATGAAAACCCTGGAAAGTGTGGGAACTAAGATAATCTAAGTATGGACGCAATAAGGGGGCAAAAAGACCAGGAAAAGTAATAGCTTTCATTGAAAAAAAGCTAAGATGGACTGAAAGAATTATTCGATCAATGATCCAGAGTTAGTACATTATGCATACACTCAAGATTTTGGAGAATTATCCAGGCATCATATTTGTTGAAAATCATATAGCCATGGAAGACTTCGGTATAAGTTAAAAGAAAGAATTGAGACTAGGGCATAGACAAAGGATTGAATTTTTAGAAGATTGCGTCATGGATATTCCATAACGCCCATGAAAGGATGAGGTAATAACTGATACCATGAGCCATAGATCGGAAATTAGCTTAAGCCTACGTAAAGGCTGATCCGAGGGAAGAGGAAAATAAAGAATTACATCACCCAAGTAAATCAGGAGTCTGATTATTGGACCTAGAAAAATTAGAGAAGTTGTGATTGAGAACATGACATAATCACTCTTAATATCAGATGTTCAAAAGAAATAACACAACAACCATAATCTAAAATGGCTCTATAAGGAAGCTAGTTAGAAAAAGTACCAGCCTCATAAGAAGTTAGTATGAAGCTCCCACTGGATTGTGTATGTACCAGAGGTGCGAGTATTATAATAGAGCTTCAAGTTATGGACGTGAATTACACCTAGGTGGAAGGGAGGTCAGGAAAGAGATAGAAGATACAATGCAAGATTTTAAGGTAAGCAATGTAAAGGTGAACAACGTACGGGATACTCAAAGGTAGAAGATTGTGAATAGTCCATACTTCGGATAGAAGGCTATAAGCACGGGGATCCAATAACCAGGAATGATAGCGGCATCATCGGTGACATGTCTTCCACCCTATGGTTTCTAAGTACTGAGTGATCTAGTTAAGAGAATAGAGAAAAGTTGGAGACGATATGATGTCTCGCTTGCCATTGCAGAATAACATAAGGAAATCTATGGTGTAAGCAAGGAAAGTTATAAATGGATATGTATAGATCGCAAGCTTAAGTATGGTAGAGCGAGAAAGTTTTAAGGAAACATGAGTAAGCATGAGGAAAGGCAAGTGAAATGGTGAAGAGAATGGATAAGTCTTTAGGATTAAGCCTATGAAAACAAGAAGAGCAGACAGTTTCTCTAAGGTATACAAAGCTCACTACAGCCTTAATGAACTCAAAAGAGTCTAAGATTAATAGCATTTAGAAGGAATGAAATGCTGACCTGGTAATAAAATGAGGGTATATTTGTGACAGATAAAGGATGACATTTGGGCCTTCGTTTGAATAATTATTTGAAAAAAGAGAAGAGAAGGAGAAAAGATTTCGTTGGCGGCACAAAATTAGAATACCCTATAAAGTGAATCACGTTGGGACACTATGAAATACGATTATGGGAATCACTTCGAATATTCCTTGAGGTAACGTAAGCCTTAGGGGCAAAGTACTATGTAAGAAGTTTTAAGTTATCAGTGGTATATTGTATATCAATATTTATGTGAAACAACGATGGATGGACAAAAGTCATAAAGTATGAGATGAGATTAGGCAGTCATATAAAGATGAGAAGTAATGAGGAAGCATTAAAGGACTTAAATTTACACATATGGAATAAGAAACGAGAGTAAGCTGGGTTTTGGTAGCCGACCTCAGTAGCGATTAATTAAAGTAAGAGTTATGGCAGTAAATTCATACGGATGGCCAAACGGACCTATGTGATGAGATATAGCAATATTTGTGACTTCAACAAAGTAACAAGCGAAGAACATCAGTATACTCATATATGCCCAAAGGGACATTTTATCAAGCTCTACATATGAAGCCTAGAGATTGGGCACACTTACAAGGTCAAAATTGTACAGGCTGCATCATGAAAGGTAGCAACAGTTACGAGATTGGAAGGAGTCCGACTACAAGTTATGGTGTGAGAAGGAGGCCAAAGGGGGAAAGCCCTGGACTTTGGACTTATTCACAATGTTTACCGTGAAAATGGTAATAACAATTAAATTTGTTAATGGACTCTAAAAATACGTGATCTATTTTATGCTAGTTGTTTAGAGCATTTGGTGCTAGGCGTATGAAGATATGAGATGAAATGCGAGCTAAAATAGGACTATAATCGAACTGAGAGATCAGTTACTCTAGCCTCGAACTGGCCGATGAGGGGCCTTGAGGTAGACGCCTGGGCTCGAGCTCGAGCAATTGGGGTAACCGGAAAGGGAATAACAGTTAGTATATAATTTAAAAGAGGATCTTTATGGCCAATGACAAGCAATAAATGAACAACAAGTGTGAAAGCAATAAATGAGAGAGGTAGTCTTGAGTGCGTAAGTTAGAGAGAAAAGAGAGAGAGAGAGAGAGAGAGAGAGAGTTGTTGTTGATCTGGTGTAGAGTAGTTGGAGAACCAACATCCATTTGCAAAGTGGCAAAGATCCCCTTTATATAGGAGGGGAAATACAACATAGTATAGAATGCATTAATTGTAAAGATATGGAGATGGGACGGCTAGACGTGACGCCTTGATACAGGCTCCGGGTAGACCGGCTTTGTCAGACTTAGCTGTGTGCCTTGGGAATTCCCCATTTTGCTCTAACCTCGATCTACGTCCTCTTTAAGTTAGACCTCGACAAGCTTCGAGGGAGGGAACTCGATCATAGCTTTGTGTCCTCGGGGTCTCGAGGTGTTCTTTCGAAGTGACTCGATAGCAAGAAATTAGGCCCTCTAATTTTGCCGCATACAGATAGTCTCCGTATTTCTCAGAACGAAGCGATGAGAAATGATTTTGATACCCGACTTCTCGGGCTTCCCGTGACGACGTCCTAGCGATGACGTAACCTATGGCGTGAGGTTTTACGATAATCGGGACATCCAATGGACTTGTCTTTTTGACATTATTCAATGCACTGTCAATTCTCATTCTTCAAGGTGAAAGTACTGCTGTCGATTCGGTTATTCAAGAACACAGTAATTGCATCCATCGATCAGTCTTCCAAATGTGTCAATGATTGTGTCATTATCTCCTATAAATGGGGGCGTTCTGACGTTGTTTTTCTATCCATGTGTCTTCATCTGCTCATTCATCCTTTTCTCCTCGCCATCTTCCTCTATTATTTATCCTCATGTTTGGATTTCATGGCCTTAGGGTTGTTTGGCAGCGTTCCGATAGGCCATGTTGTGGCCTTTTGTCTGAGCTTCCTTTTGTCGATTGAGATTATACCATTTTGTCGTCGCTACCGTTGTTGTTGCAATTATTATTGATGTCCTTATTGGCTCGAGATGATGGTAGATGGGGAATTAACCCTCCCCTTTTTTAGAAAGTTATTCGAACTATGTACCGCTACTCACTCTCCTACCTTGGCCTAGTGTGGCACTTCATCCCTTGGACTTTTTCTTTCCCGAGGAATAAAATGGCACAACTGGTCACTGAGACTGGGGCCCGCCGAATCTTCAACCTTTGGCTTCGGCGGGATATGTCTCTTTTCTCTGCCTCTTCTGCATCCCCCCCCTTTTCCTCTTTTTCATATTCTCTCTCGGTGAGGACTTTTCGCGGGTTTGAGCTGGGAACCTAGAGGTGATGGCGACCGAAGGAGATGCCTTTGAGGATGCGAACTCGAGGAGGCGGCGCTCGGAGATGTTGATACCTGAGATGAACCCTCGACGATGGACTAGGTTTTTAGCTTTTCACTATGGGTGTATACCCCTTTATTTCTTTATTTCTATGTAAGGACCCCTTGCGGGCTTTTGTAATTGTATGTAAGGATCCCTCGAGGGCCGTTGTAAGCTATTACTTATGAAATAAAAGGACATCTTTTTTACTCCTGCTTTTGGTATACGCCATATACTTGCATATTCTTGTATGTTTGCATGGATTTTGACTGTATGCCTTTGTTAACGATCGTCGATATTCTTTCTAGCTTTTGGCTGAAATAAATGGCTCATTTCCTTTCCTACCGTGGTCCCTCGGACCAAGCCTGAAGAGATCCAATAGACTCGGATCGTCGGGACCCTCGAACCGCATGAATATGGCGTATCAAAACTTGGAATCTTCGAGGGTCGTCTTTGAGTGAAGGTCAGCTTCAGGCACCTGGAGATTTATTTTGGACTTGATGTAGATAACCTTTTAAGGCGTTGTTGATGGGTTTTTGCGGAGATGCCTGTGGTCGGGTGGTGTCCCGAGGTTAAACCCTCATGGACGGAGCTTGAAGTGCTTAATTTTATTCTTGGGAGGATCCTTCAAGCTCGTATACCTTATCGGGACTATAGATGATGTCGTTGACCTTTCGGGGCCTAACTTCCCTTTGACGGAGATCCTTCGGGTCAGGTACCACCTCGGGATCCGTATCGAAGCCATTGGCCTCCCGCTTCTTGGAAGATATCATTATTTTAGATAGCTATCCTTCCGCCTTGGCGTCGAGTCCTTTGTTACCTTAAGCGCAAAAGTGTTCATATAGGTTCCTACTTCAGTTTGCTAGTTCCACCATAGTCATGACTGTCACTTTGGGGCCCGGCAGGGGGGGGAGAGTTCCACTCCCAGTACTCAGTATCCATGGGAGTTTACTCAGAACACCATATCTTTGATAAGAGACGAACATTTGGAGATAGTGAGGAGAGACTATGGATGGGGAGAGGGGATACCGTTGCAGTCGCTTTCCCCGGATGAGGATATTATGGACCCCGCTGATGGATTCTTGAACGTGTACTTGTATCCTTTCGCACTAGGCCCCTTTGATAGGATCATGCTCGGTTTCTATTTAAAGTATTGGGTTACTTTGGCACATATACCTCCATCGTTTTGCCAGGTAGTGCTGATGATGAGGATCTTTACGGAGAAGCCAGAGCTTGAATTCACGCTGAGTTACCTCGTCAAGCTGTACCAACCCTTTCATCACTGAGGCCTGCTAACCTTGTGGTGTCGTTCGTCCACGCCCTTTGCTGTTGATGATGAGGAAGATGGAGATCAAGAGTGGGTTAGTCGATTCATCCGGTTAGGACGACTGGCGTTATTCTCGTGGAACTTATGCCCTTTCCCAATAAATGGAATTACACATGTGAGTGGAGTGTTTCGTGCTTTCTCAAATTCGTTCGTGGCGAAAGCCAGTTTAGTAATTGTGTTTCTTTCTTTTCTGTAGCAACTTCATGGTCGTCGAGCAAAGTTCTTGATCTTCCCGGCTAGGTCCGCAGGTTGGTGACCCATTCGACTTGTGACGAATGTAGGTGGCGAGCTGTGTCCCGAGGCAGGTGGGAAGCAAAATGCCAAGGTATGTATGTACACTGCTTTTACCTTGCCCTTCGTATATTTGAGATTGCATTTTTCTGTTTTTATGTACTGACCTTGCCGTTGTAGGTATCAAAAGGTTCTCAGGGGCAAGGTTGCGCTCCTCCGTAGAGGGGAAGGAGTTGTCAGCTTCTAAGCCAAGGGACGATGGTGATAAATAGGATATGCACTCGTAGTGCAATGTAGCTTTTGTCAGGGCTAAACGGGTCTGCGTTTTCGAGGAGAAACAACGCCTGAGCCTGATGTTCCTGAAGTCTCCGGTTCTGGAGCGGTGGTTCCTCCGAGTGATCATGCTTCGACCAAGGTTGGTTCTTCCAAGGCCAAGGGGGATATACTAACAGAAGTGTGCTCGGCCTTCGAGGAAGTACGCCGGCTTCACTTTGAGGTGAGTCTTGGCATAGGCCTTCCGAGTCTCATGTTTTCCCTTCCTTATCGAGTTTTTCTTCTGCAGGCCTTTGATAAGCTTAGTTTTGAGCTGCTCCATCATGGGGATAGGCTTCGAAGAGCATTGTATGAGGGTAGGTCCCTTAGGCTCCTCTATGAGGAGAGGGGAGTTAATTTGATGCATTGGCGATATGAGGCGTACCAGGGCTTGAATTACAAGAGCTATTTGATGGAGCGGGTAACTTCTTGTGGTATGCATTTTGCTTTTTAACCTTTCAGGTTAACTTCTTGCCTATCTCAGTTGCAGAAAATAATGGAGGCTCTGGAGCACCATAGGGGTGAAGCCGACCGAGTTAGGAATGACTGTGGCGAGCTAAGAGCTCAGATATAGGCTCAAGCTTCAGAGGAGAAAGGTGCCTTGGATAAAGTTCCTGCCTTCGAAGCCCAACTCCACTTAGCTCGTGACAACTTTTTAGTTCAAGCAGATATGATCACGAAGCTTGAGTTCAAACTTTCAAAAGTCAGGGTTGAGATCGTTGATGCGATTCATTTGAATGATGTTACTGATGCCCGATTTGAAGCAGCATTGAGCTGGACTAAGGCTGATCAGGAGATGGCGATTCATTTGAATGATGCTACTGATGTCCAAGCCGAGTTGAAGAGGTCCATTGATCGTGGGAGAGGATTGAGGAATATGTTCGTTGCAGATCCCAAAGAAAGTTACTTGAAGAGATCGGCGCTAGGGGTTTTGTTCTTCCGGAAGAGCGTGATGGTTGATCACTTCTGCCTGATGTTGAGGAGAGTGAATACGAGGCTGAAAGGTCATAGCCCTCGGGGGTGGGGCATAGATTTTGCCACTTCACCTGCGATACCTTCTAGTTTGTAGATGGGGAATGTACCTTTTCACATTTTTGTAAATAACAAAGAACTCGAGGTTTTATTTCTTTGCACCCCTTTCTGCTTTTCTCTCGACCAGGCAGACTGGTTCTAGAGTTTGTGAGAATCCTTAGCTTTGTAATATGGCCCTGGGGCTCATAAGGCAAGCCCAAAGGCTCTTACATGCTCGGTTGATGCGGCCTTTAGTGCAACCTGGCATTAGAGCTCTTATGCTTTGCTTAACTGTTTTGGGTTAGTCTCCGAGTCAGGTTTTGACTCGACCCTACTCGATCGTCAAGATTTTGTGTCTGCATTGGCGGGCAACAATGGCTTTTATGCCTTGCCCTTGGGCATTTGCATTTTAACTATTTTGGGTTTAGTTTCCCAGTCGGGTTGCGACTCGAGCTCAATTTACCCTCAATTATTTTTTGTGCTGGCGACAGTGGCTCTTACGCCTTGGGTCGAAGCGACCTTTTATGTATGTTTACCTGAGGCTTGTGAAGCTAGTGACGATGGCTCTTATGTCATGCCCTTAGGTATTTCTAGTTAACTATTTTGGATCTAGTCTCCGAATCGGGTTACGACTCGAGCTAACTTTGACCCTCAAGTTTTAAAATTTTATGCTGGCGACAGTGGCTCTTACGCTTTTGGTCGTTGCGACCTTTTAGTGTGTGTCTCTAAGTCTTGTTTGGCTGGCGACAATGGCTCTTACGCTTTTCCCTTAGGCATATGTAGGCTTTGTTTTCCTCTTGTTAAGGACTTTTTTGAAATAATTTTGCCTGACTCATCCTTGGTTTGAGAAAAACCTCGATTTCAATTAATTAGGGGCGATGTTCGAGTACCTCAGAAGGTTTAGCTCATAGGATGAGTAGCTCGAAGCCTTATGATTTGGAGATGACATGGTCGAAGCTCGTTTGCCTGTCGAAGGTAGTCTGTTTTAACAGGTTCTTTTCGAAGTAGATTCGAAGTGATGGCCTATGATTTTGTTGTGACGGTCAGGCGTCCTCGACTGGCGTTAATTTGGCTGGTGCAGCCATATTGACCATAGGCATTTGTGAGTCATACAAATGTGACATATATCCTAAACTTCGAGATCGAGTTTTATGCCTGTAGTAAGGTCTTACAAATTTTTCATGCCTATTGAGGTCTTACACTTCTTTCATGCCTGTTGAGGTCTTACAGTTTTTTCATGCCTGTTGAGGTCTTACAATTTTTTCATGCCTGTTGAGGTCTTACAATTTTGTCATGCCTGTTGAGGTCTTATAGATTTTGCATCTATGTTAAATAGATCTTGCTTGACCGAGTTTGCCCCCTCGGGGTCTTACGGCTTTGGGTTTTTAAGTGAGTGGTGACCGGTGACAGTCTCCGAGTCATTGAGTTTGCATAGGCTCGAAAGTCGTTACTGGTGAGTTCGGAGTTACCTCATTGAGGACTTATGAGCACGGAGTTCCGACCCTGAGGTCATGCGGATATCAAATTGTTGATGGTAGTCTCTGAGTATTTCGGGACATACTTGATGGGGGGATCCTTGATGTGAACATGCTAAATTTTCTTTGGAGTACGAGACACTTTTGGCGAAAGATATTCTTTGATTGCTTGGAGTAAGTACATGACATTGTGTTGTGGTAAGCCCGACTTATGCAGACACGGTTCGCATGACTGTTTGGTTTGGTATATCATTTCCTATTGGAACATAGTCTCCGTTTTTCGGCTTTTCCGAGTAGATGGCCTCTAAAAAGGGTGCCCTCTAGTGTTCGGGGTTGATTGCAAAAGAAGCCCTGCGAGCTTGTAGGATCCTCCTTAGGTGGCACATTGCCCCGTTAAGAACCTTGCCGGTGAAACCCTCTTTGGGACGAAAGCCCGACCAAAGGGAAAGAGTGCAACGGGTACCATTAAGGCCTTAGGATCTTCGGGTTAAGTTAACACTTTCGAACGCCCTGACCGGGTGCCTGCATATGGGTTAGTGTAAAGTAATGCAGGAGGGAGGTGGTATTACCTTGTCGTGGGGTGTGCAGGCGATGTTCCGAGGTCCGACGTGTCCTTACTGTTTTGGAGGGAGGGCTCTGTACTGCCCTCTACTATGTTTAATCGGGCTTAGACAAAGACATGGTTTGATTACCCTTTGACTCTTTCGAGAGTGGAGATATTGGTGTCGGCATTATGTTACGTAACGCGAACACTTCCCTTTCTGCGTGCTGCTCCCTGTTGACGGTTTTAATTCCATCCTTTGCTGGGGATTTTATCATTAGGCAAAGAGTGGATGGTATCGCCTTCACAGTGCGTTCGCGGCCATCTGAATAAGGCGTTTATACCTTGCATCTCCTTTGATGATATGGAATTTGGCGTTCCAGTCTGCGCCAGCCATACTGACTGAGAGAATGGTCTCTCCTCTCGTTGTTTCGATCGCTGTGTTGAATCCACTAATGATTCGAAAGGCGGGCGTGATTTGGTTCGGCAGTCCGCTGCTCTATCACTCTCGACCTGATAATGTTGGTCGAGTCACCTGAATTCAGGAGCACATGTTTTATTTGTAATGAATTGAATGAGGAAGAGGGTTACCAGTACGTTGTTACGTGGCTAGGGCGAGGTTTCACAGCCTTCCTCGCCGAATGTGAGGGTACCTTTGGATATGTATCCCCGCATCCACTAACCTTTGGTGATGGACATTTTTATCCTTCTCTTTACAAGTTCCTGGAAAGTGTCATCGCTCCTCCACCATCAACGTAATATGTCGCGACCCATTTGCTTCGTTCTTCTTGGCCGCCTTTCTTACTCGGAACCGAACTCGAGCCCGATCACTCAAAAGTTCTTAGTTGTGATTTTTATTGAGTAGCTTGGCTATTTTCTTTTGGAGCTGATGTAAATCTTTGGTCCTGTAGCCGTGAGTATTATGTAGTTCACATACCAAGCTATGATTCCTCTGGGAAAGATCCGATTGAATAGGCCTAGGCCACTTGGTGTCCCTGGTTTTGCTGACGGTGAACACGATGTCCGATACAATGACGCTGAATATGTATTTTGATGTGCGAGGCGACCCCACTGGCCTCGTGCCTCCATTTAATTTGTCTCAGTTGGCATATCCTCGAGGATATTATCCTCGATCCCTTCTCCGACCGTCGTGAGGTAGGTTGCGCCTCGGGGCATTCCTCCTATCTTCAACGTACTGCCGGTATCTTTCTTTGTTTGTTTTAGTTCCTTTGTCAGGAGCCTGGTTGGGTATACTGAGCCCGAGGGGGCTCACGACTGGTCATCCTCAACACTGATTTCCGACTGGTACCGGTTGTGGGCATCCGACTAGATCTTAGCTGGATACTCATTCATTTAGGCCTTGAGTGAAGGCCTGCATTGTCCAGTCATCGGAGACCGGGGGTAGTTCCGTTTGTTCCGTCTGGAAACAAGATACGGATCCTTTCAGCATTTCATTCTCCCTTTGCTTAATCTCGGATGCATCGGACTTTCCTGTCACTACTTCGATGGCACCGGCGTGTGCCTCTATGAAGGAATCTACCAGTATGGTAAGTAAGTCTGTGGGGTTGGGAGCTAGGTTATGATGCCACCTCATGGCCCCCTTCGAGAGCGTTTCCCCAAACTTTTTCAGCAATACGGACTCGACCTCGTCATTCTTTATACCGTTGCATTTTACCGCATAGGTGTAGGTAGTAACATGTTCATTAGGGTTTGTGGTCCCATTGTACTCCAGGAGTTTTGGCATTCTGAACTTCTTTGGAATCGGTTTCGGAACCGCTTCCTCTGGGAACGACCATTTTAAAAACTTCTTCGAATCTACACCCTTCAGGACCGTGGGTGCGCCCGAGATTTGGTCGACTCTGAAGTTATAGGTTTCGACCTTCTTCATCGTTGGATACTATCATTTTATCGCCTGACCCGACCCTTTTGGGGAGGTCCTTGAGCATTTTTACGATGGCAGGGTCGGCTATCGATCCGTTATTGCTCGATCTCTCAGGTACCTGCTCAGCTTGGGGAGCTATAGATACGTTGTATGGTGGCTCACGAACAACTGGAACATCCACACCGTTTTCTCTGTGGCTTTTGATGTTGTTGTTCTCGACTCTTTCACTAAGCGAGACATTTTGACTTTAAATCAAAGATCTTGGACAAGAAAAAGTGTGATAGATAACTTGCGCTTGTGTACTGAAACCAGCAAGAAAATAATCACTATTATTTTTAGCCCTACGGTGGGCGCCAAACTATTTACCGTAAAAATGGTAATAACAATTAAATTTGTTGATGGGACTCTAATAATACGTGATCTATTTTTATGCTAGTTGTTTAGAGCAATTGGTGCTAGGCGTATGAAGATATGAGATGAAATGCGAGCTAAAATCGGACTATAAACGAACCGAGAGATCAATTACTCTAGCCTCGAACTGGCCGATGAGGGGCCTCGAGGTCGACGCCTAGGCTCGAGCTCGAGCTATCGGGGGTAACCGGGAAGGGAATAACAGTTAGGATATAATTAAAAAGAGGCTCTTTACGGCCAATGAAAAGCAATAAATGAAGAACAAGTATGAAAGCAATAAATGATAGAGGTAGTCTCGAGCGTGTAAGTTAGAGAGAAGAGAGAGAGGGTTGTTATTGATCTGGTGTAGAGTAGTTGGAGCAGCAGCAGCCGTTTACAAAGTGGTAAGGATCCCCTTTATATAGAAGGGGAAATACAACATAGTACAGAATGTATTAATTGTAAAGATACGGAGATGGGACAGATAGACATGATATTATGATACAGGTTCCGGGTAGTCAAGTATTGTCAGACTTAGCCGTGTGCCTTGGGAATTCCCCATTTTGCTTTAACCTCGATCTACGTCCTCTTTAAGTCAGACCTCGACAAGCTCCGAGGGAGGGAACTTGGTCATAGCTTCGCATCCTCAGGGTCTCAAGGTGTTCTTCCAAAGTGACTCGATAGTAAGAAATTAGGCCCTCTGATTTCGCTGCATACACACAGAACAGTGGCCTAGAAGGCAAAGGAAGTTCTAAGGTATTCGGAAGAACTAAGTTATGAAAGTGATAGGTGAATCAGTCAACATTCGAGGATGAATGGTCCAAATGGGGGAATAATGTTATGCCCCGCAGTATTACGTCGATGTTATGCTCTACAGTAATATATTATGATGATGTTACCCCCAGCAGTATTACATTACGGTGACATTACGCTTTGCAATATTAAGTTGCGACAGTGTTGCACCCAACATTATTACATTACAGTGATGACACGCTTCGCAGTATTAAGTTACGACGATATTGCACCTCAAAGTATAGTACGTTAAATTTGTCGTAAGGTAATTGACATCGGTCCAAGTAAAAAATTATTTGGAGATTATAAGGATTATGTTTATTCACAAGTGATAATTTCATGAAGTTGAAAGGGGGAGCAAGTCAAAGCAAATGAATTTTATCCACGTTTGGCATTTTGGGGTAAAATACGGCCTGAGCTAAAATACCCGGTATTTATGGACTAGTGTCATATGAGGTACCACATGACAATAATAGTAAGGTGTATAAGGTATGTAAAAAGTGAGTAATATTTTAAGTAAGTGGGAATAATTCTCAGTTTTACGGGTAATTGATTAATTACCGGGTAACGAAACATTACCTAAGTAATTGGGGATATATTTGAATAAGATTAAACCCCACCCCCACCCCACGTGGAAGCAAGACACTTCTTGGAGAAGTGATTCTTAGTCTATTTGCATTAGGTGGCAACTAATAGTCACAAACTACTTCATTTCTAGTAATTTCAATATTACAATCAGATGGATCATCAATTCATTTCTAACCCTTTTCAAGACTACTTCATTTCTAACCTTTTCAATACTATATTTGGATGAGAGGTTTGGCACCTTGGAAATGAAATTCTTGCAAAATTCATTCCAAGTTCATACAATCAGAACATTAGCGGTGAATTGACAATTACAAAGCACTACAAAGTAGAACGTTAGCCATTCTTCATGTTTTCAACAGAAACGCCTTGCAACAAAGCGATTCCAACAAAAGTTATTAGAACTTAGCAACGTAAAATTTTGCGGTTCTAAATGAGTACGGTGCAATCTTTTCAAAGAATATAATACGGAGTTTTCCCTATTCCAGGTATGTTTAGGCTATCCTTTCTTTCTTTTGGCATTAGCCATACGATACGAACAAAACGTGCAAATGAACAAATTCCATAAATGAGAGATATATATGTTCTTGAATTTCCATGTGTCATAATATTTTATCATTTGTTCATGGGTCTCAGAAAAATACAATTGTTGAAAGGAGTTAACTTTATGATATTACTCAAAGGCGAAATGGTCTTATGACAATCCAAAAGATTTTATTAATGTACTTTTCATGAATTGCATTCATGTACATTGACCCGTGACCAGATGACATTATATACTCGTATATATGTATATATATGGGATATGGGAAAGGTTAAGGCGTTATATACGCACCACCTGATCAGCTGGTATATGTTGATGATTTTGCCCACAGTGGTCGATATGATAGGGATGCCCTCAGAGGCTGATGATGTTATGAAACATATACCTATGCATGACATGACATTCATAAGCATATGTATGACGCTTTAAGTAATTTATAATTTATAGTGTTATCCAGACTTACAGGTTTAGTCAATTACTCTATATTTATTCCATTTCTGTTATGTACTTATTTGTGTGCCTTACATACTCAGGACATTTTTTCGTACTGACGTCCCTTTTGCCTGGGGATGCTGCGTTTCATGCCCGCAGGTCCCGATAGACAGGTCGAGAGCCCTCCAAGTACGCTATCAACTCAGCGGAAGATGTTGGTAACGCTCTGTTTGCTTTGGAGTTGCTTCTTTGGTTAGTATGATTTAGACGTGTATTGTTTGGTATGGCGGGACTCTATCCCGACCTTTATGATATTTATATACTATTAGAGGCTTGTAGACATATGTCGTGTACGTGAAAGATTGTACGGCCTTGTCGGCCTATGTTTTGAGTTTATAAATGATTATGTTAGTCTATTAGGCCTGTATGTCACGTGTATATGATGATGTAATAAGAAAGATACGTTATATTGATACTCGGTTGAGTAAGGTACTGGGTGCCCGTCATGGCCCATCGGTTTGGGTCGTGACACGGTTGGACCATGTGAGCCTCACATAACATTTGCCACATTTCTCCACATATATCCTCAATTTCTTCGGCCATGAAGGCCTCATCTTCTTCCTCTATGTATCTTGGCTTGACGAACGTTTTGGAGAGATGCGGGACTGGCTAAGGCGAGACCCACCCATTTTTCTTTTGTTCATTAGCCTATGTCACATCAGTTTCTGTGGCTTGGAAACCCACACTGAAGAATTTCTCACTGGCAACTAAAGTGATAGGTTCCGTGATACCTTGGAAAGACAACCCGAGCCCTTTTTCGTGCTTGTACCCGTCCTTGATCATTTCAGTGGCAACCATGGTTAACGCATTTGACAAAAAGGGTTGAGGACACAGGGTTCCTTCCTCACACTAATTTGCGACCACAATCTCAAAAGCTTGATAGACTATATGCTCGCTACCTTCCTTAGCCTTCAGACATGGGACTGATGGGTCCCTGTAAATTGATTAATCGTCTTCTCCATGGACCACGATTTCCTGTTCTTCATGTTCAAACTTAACCATTTGGTGGAGAGTAGAAGGTACGGCCCCTGCAGCTTGGATCCAAGGCCTTCCTAGGAGAAAATTGTAGGAGGTGTACATGTCCAAGACCTGAAATGTCACTTCAAAATCCATAGGACCGATAGTTAAGATCAAATCAATCTCCCCTATTATATCTCTCTTGACTCGATCAAAAGCACCTACACAAACATTGTTAGGCCTAATTCTTTCAGTCCCAATTTCCATTCTCTGTAAGATTGAGAGAGGGCAGATGTCAACCCCAGATCCGCCATCCAACATAACTCTTTTCACGTAGTATCCTTCATATTTAATGGTCAAATGAAGAGCTTTGTTGTGGGCAGCCCCTACCGGGGGCAAGTCATTTTGGCTGAAGGAAAGTCGGTTGACTTCAAAAAATCGTTCCGCCATTCTTTCCAGTTGCTCAAGAGTGGTTTTGATCGGAACATATGCTTCATTAAGGGTCTTTATCAATAGTTTCTAATGTTCATTCGAACTTAACAGTAGAGACAAGAGTGAGACCTGAGAGGGAGACTTTCGGAGCTGGTCAATTTCATCGTAGTCTGAGGCCTTCATCTTTCAGAAGAATTCATATGCCTCTCCAGCACTAACTGAATTTTTAAGCGAAAAATGCTTCTATTTGGTTTTGTTTAATTCCTCCAAGTTGAGGTACTTTCTAGAAAGGTTTGTTTCATTCACCTCCCCCATGATTTATTTTCCCTTGTATGTCACCATTACTTTGTTGTAGTTCTAGGGGACTGCAGTGGGGTCCTTCATGGGCTTCTTTGGTGCGCGGCTGATAACCACGGGCTTATTCAGCCCGGATGGAATTACTAGTCCTCGCGCCACATAAATCCCTTTTGGTACATATATCTTAGATTCCTTTTTTTGCTCGAACCTTTTGGGGGGGAATCAACACAAATTGTTCTTTCCTAGGGGCCCAGGGAACATAAATAAAGGCATCTTTAGGAGGTACTGCCCCTGTTTTGGCTTTCATAGTCTTTTCTATGCTTTGAGGAGTGGAGTTGCTCTTCTTCTTTCCCTTAACTTGCTTTGCTGCCGCCTTAAGCTTCTTTTCAACATCGGCGATGGCAATTATAGCTTTCAAAGTTGGGTTGAACTCTCTATCCTCACAAATCATCCCAATAACTGGCCCGTTATTGTGAATTGGCAATGGGTTATTAGTCACATTGGCGATCTCTTAATCTCTCAACACTTCCCGCTTTCGCTCTATTCAACTTTCGACTGCCCTTTTAAGAGTCCAGCAGTCTTCAGTGTCATGCCCTTCTGCCCCTAAATGATAAGCACATCGGGTACCGGGTCGGTGGAAGGTGACACTGGGTTTTGCCTGTTCGGAGGTACGGGCTGCAACAAACCCATTTGAACCAGCTTTGGAAAAAGGCTAGAGTATGATTCACCAATGGGTGTGAAGTTGGTTTTTCTGGGTAGCTCACGGGCACGGGCGTTATACAGAAACTTGTTCTGTAGGGGACGGGGATTATATGGACCTTGGTGAGGAGGGTTATTTCTAGGGGGTAGAGCTCGGTTTTGGTTATACTGTTGTTGTGGCCGAGCGTATGGATAGGAATTCATCATCGTATAAGGCTGAGGAGCCATGTCATAAGCTGCATCCTGCTGATAGTAATAATATGGCGGGGTGTTTGAAGGGCAACTGAAGTAACTTCGGGGTTGATGGGGGTTTCTCAGACTTGAGGCCAACATTGCCACATCTTCTTTCTTCTTACTATTTGCTACAACCCTCGGCCCGCTCTAGATTGCTTGGGACGTAGCTATTATAGCCGATTGGCTCAGGTTGTGACCCATTTTCAAACCATTTTCGACCATCACTCCAATTTTGATAGCCTCAGCAAACGGCTTTCCCATAGAGGACATCATGTTCTGAAAATAATCAGCCTCTTGGGCTTGTAGGAAGACACTAACCATCTCAGTCTCATCCATTGGGGGTTTCACCCTGGCAGCTTTTTCGCGCCACTTGACAGCATAATCTCGGAAGCTCTCCGAAGACTTCAATTTGAAATTAGACAAAGAATTTCTATCCGGAGTTATGTCCACGTTGTACTGGAATTGTCTGACAAAGTCTCGAGCCAAATCATCCCATATGTGCCAATAGGATATGTCTTGATCCATATACCATTCGGATGCAATTCCCACTAAACACTCTCCGAAGTAAGCCATTAGAGTTCTTCTTTCCTGCCCGCTCATCTTAACTGACTGCAATACCTCTTCAGGTGGGCTATGGGATCCCCATGTCCGTCATACTTTCAAACTTGGGAGTCTTGAAACTGATGAGCAGATGAACTACGGGAACATGCACAAATCAGTGTATGATATACTCTTTTGGCCACTCGGTCCTTGTATGTTCTTGAGGTTTTGTTCCATGCTTTTCATTTTCTGGTGATTTCCTCTTGCTCGGGATTCTTTATAGTTGTCTCTTGTCCCGTGGTAAACTCATTGTACGCGGCAAAATAGAAGACATGATTTCTCGTTGTCGAGTCATTTCGGAAGTATGCCTCGGGACCCTAAGGACGGGAGGCCACGACCGAGTTCCGAACCTCGGGGCTCGTTGAAGCCCGATTCAGAGGAAATGGAGACCGAAGCCAGGACAAAGGGGGAAGCTCCCAAGGCACACGACTAAGTCTGACAGGTCCGACCTATCTAGAGCATATGTTGAGGCATCACGTCAAGCCATCCCATCTCCATACTTTGTAATTAATCTCCTCATACTTGTAGCTGAGTCCCCCCTCGCATATAAAGGGGACTCACCCTACCTTGTAAGGGACTGATGTTGCTCCATTTCTCCACAAGTGCAATAATATCTCTCTCTCTTTTCTTTCTATCTTGTTCGTCCTCACTAGCCTGAGACCGCTTTAATATATATCGTCCTCTTACTTGTTTTTCAGTATATAACTCAGTATTGGTCGAAAAGAGCCTTGATTTATCGTATCCTTAATTGTTATCCCATTCCCGGCTGCCCCCGATAGCTCAAGCCCGACTTGAACCTAGACCCTAAGGTCTTCTCCGGCCGGTCCTGCATCCGGGCAACAGGCCCCTTCGATTTGATTACTTCCTCGTTTTAGCTCACACTTCATCGTTAAACTTCACGTTCTTAGATCATCTGCTCTAATAACTAGCTCGAGAATAGATCACGTATTTTTAGAATCTCATTTACAAATTTAATTGTTGTTACCATTTTCATGTTAAACACTCATACTGAGGCTGTTGAGGGTAGGAGTTTGTGGTGACATGAGCCGTGTCTAATGGGAATGATGGTATTTGGAAAGTAAAGGATGGCGGCTCAAAACCTGGCCTGGGTATTGTTGGTTGCATCGTAGCAGAGGTAGGTGGTGCAGTTAATATGTTAGAAGCTACTCCCAAAATCATTGCCTGGGGGCGAACCTCAGAAGGCGTTCCGGTGAAATGGGCTGACATGGTGGGATATCCAAACGGGGTGGTCCGATAATTTATAGGGATGTTGGAAGTTCCACTTGTTCTGGGAATCAGTTCGGGAAAAACATGTATTGCACTACGCGGATCTCTACCGTTAGACAAAGCTTCCCACATTTCCAACATGGGGAGGCGCAATGCCTTGTTCTCTTCAGCAGCTGCTGATTCTGACGTTGGGATGACCGACAACGGGCTATCCTCTACGATGGGAATTTTGGTAGATAACCCTCTGACGGCATTTCGAAACTTCTCTTGGATCTTGTAAAGTAAGGGTGCGATGCTAGGTTACCACAAAACATATCACCTTAAAAATAGAACCTGATCTCAACAACATACACAACAAACCGGTTAGCTTGAGGCAATTAGCACATAGGGAATCGCACGTTGGGGAATGCAATGCTTCTAGATAGTTAAATGTTGTTCTACATGTTTTGCAACGGTTGCGTGTCTCATCCCGGCTTTTGTTATCTCCCAGATTTTGCATTTTTCTTTTCTTTTTGATGATTTTTATTATTTGCTCTCTTTTCTTTGCACTCTCTCTCTCTCTTGTATTGCTTTCTCTCTTATTCCTGTTTTCTCTCTTCTTCTTGTTTTCTCTCTTTTTTTGGTTTTCTCTCTTCGTCATTTTCTCTCTTATTTGAGTTATCTAAAACCATGACCGGATCCGATGGGGATTGCCTACGTATCATGACGCCGCGTGAATCAAATCATCACATAGTTCAAGGGATAAATGCGAAATAAAAATAAAAAATAATTTACTTTTTTTTTTTGGTTTTTCATTAAAAATAAAAAATCGTAATTTTCTCTATTACAACGACTCCATCATACCTACCTAAGAATTGAAAAACTAAAACAGACTCTAGGAATGGAAATGGAAATACAGACTCGATAAGAAAAATCAGGAGTACATAAGTGCCTCCAATCCTGCCCCAGGGGCCCGAGGGACACCAGTCTGTCTTGCCGCGGGCCTACGTGCCATATCTTCTTTTAGGCGATAGAGGTCGTCCATTATCTGGTGAACAAAGATCATTACTACGGCGAAGAACATGGACCTGGTCATTTCCTCGTATTCGTTGCACTTCATCACAATATACTCAGCAATTCTTCTAACCCTTTCCCTGATGATGCCCTTCTCTTGTAATAGTCGTCCAATTTGCTGAGATCTGGCCTCCAAAACATGGTTGGCCATATGATTTTTCTCTTGCAAATGCTGCAAGTCTTCCTCTAGTTGTGCCATCAAAGCGTAACTGTGCTCTCTTTTGGCTTTGAAGTTCTTGACTTGCTTAGTCATTTTACCCTCAAGGATATTAAGCTCCTTTTTCCAACCCATGACTCCTTTGTCATATCTTTCCTTTAACTGTCGAATGAAATTTGCACGTTCTTCTGCATTTCTGGCCAACTTTGCTCGGGCCTTTGCTAGCTCAGTCTCAGTCTTCTGCAAATCATCCCCATAGTCCCATACTTTCCACCGAAAGCTGTGGATGAGTTTTTCATCTTTTTCGCTTCTGACCAGGTTTTCAGCTGCTATTTTCATCTTCCGGATTTGGGATAGGAGAGCTTCATTTTCTTGGGCCAACCTTCTCCTTTCAGCTTCTTGCGACTGTATATCATTATTGAATACGATGTTTCTCAATACTTCTTCCAATTTGTGAATGGTGGCTTGATATTTTTTTCTCCTTTTCTCCCAAGGCCAACCTTTCCCGGACTTTATCATCAAAAGCCTAAACATGAGGTATTTTGGCAGGCCTTTCGGGCTCATACTCTGGCTCTAGATCATTATTCGCACAAGACCTTCTCTCAAACCATGCAGCATAATCTAGATCCACTTCTCCTCTCGCAAGATCTGGTACCTGGGTGTCATTTTTTAGATATCGGCAACCATTCAAATCTTGTTGGACTAAAACCCAGGTAGTGTTGCTTCTGGATGTAGCTCAATGACGTGGGTACTCAAATCTGTATCTTCGGGTACAACTTGATATCTTCCCAGTTGCCTTAAAACTCTTTGCGGTATGCATGGTTCGACACTTCTTAGACCCATCAATATTAGGTAGCCTTTTATAGTCGTCATGTGTCTGACTTCCATTACTGGAAGCCATCATATGGTCCATTCAATCTGACATGCCTTTTTAGTTCTTAAGTGGGAGCCCCAAGCTTCAAACCCTTCTGGAGAACTACAGTCTTTCACCTTTTCCTCATAACTCTTGATGAAGTTGTGCCCACTCGAACCATAACCCATGAATTTGGGGTGATGGCGGAGATGCTCGATCAAACACATTTGCAGAAGAACGTTACAACCTCCAAAGAATTGAGGCCCAGATTTACACAATGCTAATGCTAGATAAATGTCTGCCAGTGCTAACGGAGCAAGTGTATGATCTTTTTTAGTAGTGAGGATTTGTGCAATTTTAGCCATACAGATATCTATTATCCCTTTTGCATTCGGAAAGACCATAATTCCCAATAACGCCACTATGAAAGCTAACTGACAATGAATTTGCTAGATGCTCTTATCTTGTTTGTTGTTTAATCCCTTTTCATGCGTTTTAAACCCAGCTGAGTGCCCGAACCTGATGTACAAGAAGTAGAAAGAATAACATCCTCTGTTTACATGGGACTCCTTCATTTGCTTACTAATATTCAAGAGATCAAAGAATGTGTGCACACGGGGAGCCCTTGGGAATATAAGTTGTTATTTCCTCAAGTCTCGACCAAAATCAATATATCCGGCCATTTCCTCCAGAATGGGGGTGACCTCAAATTCCGATAAACGGAAAACGTTATGGAAAGGATCCCAAAAAGTTACCAAAGCCTTGATTAGATCCTCTTATGGTTTGATTTTCATAATGTCTATAAGGGCACCCAACAACTCTTTTACCCAATCTTGACCATCTTCATCTAAATCATTCCACCACATACGAAGCTGCAGCTGAGCCTATTCTATGACCAATTGTGTCGGGTTCTGGAAGTGTTTATTTTTACCTGTGGATGGTTGCGGTTAGGTTTGACTCCGGTGGACTCTTTTATAAAACAAGTTTTCAATTTCTAAAAAGAGAAACTCAACGGAAAATGGCTCCCCCATTCTATTTTAGCAAAAGTGGTCGTTTTTGTAAACGTGGCTCCTTCACAATTCCAAATAAATTTTGAGGCCGGGGAAGGTACTTTAGGGAAAAATGACACCATACTGACAGACTTGCCCGTTCTTCATGAAAATAGCCCTTCGACAATTGAAAGATAATCTAAGGATATCCCTGCAAGAATGACTTAAGACATAACCGAAGCTGGGTTGGCTTGTTCTTTAGACCAAAGCCCTAAACTACATTTTATTTGATTACTTTTTGCCAAAAAAAGCCGAACCTTATGTAGGTTGCCTACTTATCCCACATCCGATGAGAATCTGACCTGCGTAGTTCACTCAATTTTGACATAATTGGAAAAAACATGATATTGACTCACTTTCATTTTTTTTTTGAAATACATTTTCCTTACTTCTTTTTTTTTTCAAAAATTTTTGCAGAGTTTCGAGGCATTTTCAAGTACCGGAATTTTCGAAATCGGGTGAATTCTCTATCCTACCTCATTCTTGGTTTTTTTCATGATTTTCTTTTCCTAGCCGGTCAAAATGCAAGCGGAAATAAATAAATGTTCACATAGCACGTAGGATGCATCAAGATGGTCTGTTATTTTGGGTACACCTGTTCTAGACGGACCCAACCCCTGTTGTTGAGTCTCCAAGGTCAAATGCATATGATGCAAATAAATGTTCCTACTAGGGATCCGGCATGAGGTTACATTATTCTAAGTTTAAACCTTGGATTATGTTCTAGACCAGGGTTACCCGAGTGAACAACTCGAGCTGGAGAGGGGGCAATGTACCGGGAGCACGAAAGTCTACCCGGCCTTGTTGCTGGCCCAACATTGTTCTATTTGGTATAACATCTACCAAAAAAAGTGGGTCACGCGAACGTGTGCACCATTTTTTTAGAAGACTCAGAAGGGAGGAGTAGGGAGATAGTTTAATACTGTTCAAGTAATATCAAAGAGGTAAATAGGCGGCAATTAGTACATTAGGTACACAAAATACAGTAATATCAACAATAAATAAAGCCAAATAAAAATCACATTAACAAGCTCAAATCCTTTAACCCTGAACTAGAAGTTCTAGGTTCTTAATTCCCCAGCGGACTCGCTAGAGCTGTCACACCTCCTTTTACCACCCGAAAGGATATATAAGGGAGTTTTTCCAATTAAAGTGACATTATTCGAAATGGAATTATTTATTTAATTTTTTCAGAGTCACGACTTGGAATAATTTATTTCTGGTGTCCCAAGTCACTGGTTTATTTTTAAATCCCAAATCGAGGAAATTTTCGAATTTATTTAAAAGTCTGCGAACTAAGAATTCTAGATAAGGAATTCTGTTAACTAGGAGAAGGTGTTAGGCATTCCCAGGTTCCGTAGATCTAGCACGGCCGCATAGCAATTTATACTTGTCATAAATTGTTTAACTACTCATTTTAGGACCTACGTGCATCTATCCCCTCTAACCACTTTTAGTTGCTTGATTATTCGTAATTTTGGAAATTATTTTAAAAGAAGTCACGCGTACGTGTACTCATTTTGTTTGGCGCGTCAAGATTCATGTCATGCGTATGTGTCCACAATTAATCACGCTTTATTAGTATTAAGAAACTTTGGACGAAGTTGCGCGAACGCATACCTCAATTTATTTTTTAGAAGACAATCATAATTATGTTACACAAACGTATACATAATCACGATAATAGATTAAGTCACGCCTAAAGCAAGCTTCAAATGTTCAAAATTGTTTAATACCTGAGTTATAATATTAATGTGAGGAACATAGGTGATTCAATTGTAGATGGCACACGTCAATTTACTTTAAAAGAATTATACTTAATTAAAGCAATCTAAGGATGTTCTTATTTAAAACTAATTTGAACTTAATATAAAGCTATATACCCATTAGGTTATTTTGTTAGGGCCAAACCAACATTGAAGCTGTATTGGGCTCAGAATTAGCCCAAAGATGAAAGAGATTCAAGGGCCTTGATTGGCCCACATTGGTCTTATAATAGGCGGGCCCAGTCACTAATCATTCTCTAGCTGAGCCTATCCACATCTACATCTAAACTAGCTATACTTACACATTTTTCAAAAGAATTACAACAAACGATTTACTTTTCTATAGAAGAATAAGAATCCGTACAAAATTTCAAAATACAATTCAAGCTTTTGGGATTAATTTCCCTACTGTATTTGCGCTGTTGTTCACAAGAAAAAAAAACTTTTATAACTGAACTACACTATTGGGTTTCGTGCCCATGCCTAGTAGCCTGGGCTCAGACTTGCTCAGATAATTCCAGATTGGCCTTGTTGCAAGTCTAGCCCAAATTTTATTCAAACAACTTTGCAATAATGGGTCTATGCTTATTACAAAGCAAATCATCTTGTTATGACCTTAAGCTAGTAATCAGACATAATCAAATTTGAAATTAACATTCCAGCAGTCCATTTTACTATTGACAGCCCATACATTATGTTTACCGTGAAAATGGTAACAACAATTAAATTTGTAAATGGGACTCTAAAAATACATGATCTATTCTCGGGATAGATGTTAAAGTAGTTAATGCTAAGAGCGTGAAGTATAAAGATAAAATGTGAGTTAAGGCGATACAATAATAGAACCAAAGGGGCCTATTGCCCGAGCTCAGAGATGGTCGATGAGACCTTCGAGGTCGGCATTGATATCGATCTCGGACTATCGGGGACATTCGGGGATTGGATAATAGTTAAAGATGCAATTAGATAGTGCTCTTTTCAGCTAATATTAAGTTATGGAATGAAGAGTAAATTAAGAGGCAATGAATACGGGGGAGGCCTTGGTCTGATACCAAGTGATAAGAAGAATGATTGGAGGCAAATAACTTTGATCCAATGGGAATAAGTAACTTTTTAGAGAAGAGAGAGAGAGAAGATATTATTGCACTTGAATAGGATAGTTGGAGCTATGCCTTACAAGGTGTTGGTGACCCTCTTTTATAGAAAGGGGTGCCCAAACTTAGTACAAAAATTCTTAACATGACAAAAAAGAATGATATGTAACAACCCTTTAGTTTTACATTGTAAGAGGGCTGGTGTCGAGCCGCTTGGATAGATTTGATCGACCCCGATTGCATTCCTTGGGGAATTCTTGCGCTCGTCAGGGTCTCAGCCAATGTTTATTCTTGGCAGGGTGTCGACAGGTTTCGAGGGAAGCGACCAACCCGAGATCCCATGTTTCTGGTGTCACTCTCCGAAGCATAATGTCAGGGGGAAATCGGTTCCCCAATTTTCACCGCACACAGATAGTCTCCACGTTTCTTCTTGGGAAGTGATAAGAAATGGTATAGACATATCATTCCCTGATCTCCTGTAGTGGCATTATGCCGATGGTACAGCCCTCTTCTGACAGGTATCAAGGTATTCCCTCTTTTCGCTTCTTCGGGATTTCAGAAACATCGTGAGCCTTGGAGTCATATTGTTGCTATTAGTTCATCTTCTATGGTCGCATTGATTGTACCTGCCGTTACATTTTTTGAGGGCGGTAATGGCACCGTCGGTTGCTCTGCCCTCCCTATAAATGGGGCTCCTTGTGGCTGGCTCTTCTACCCAAACATTCTTTGATACCTATCTCTCCTTCCTTTTCTACCATCTTGAAGTTCCGCTATTTTGTTGTGTTCGAGGCCCGAGGCTTCAAGAATTTGTGCCATATGCGCCTTGATTCCTTTCTTGATTTCTTTTTGGTTGGGAGGTGTTGTTGCTGTTACTGTTGTTGCTGCTGCTGCAATCGTTTCCAGCTCGAGGTGATGAGGCGGAGGGCTGATTTCTTCCGACCCTGGGGGTATTTTTCGGACTATGCACCGCTGCTCAGGAGGGGGCCTGAATTATACACCACTGCTCACCCTCCTCCCTTGGCTCAGTGCTTTACACCCCTTTTGGGTTCCTAGGGGGTGTGGCGGCGATTCCTGCTGGCTGTTGCCTCCCGGGCCGAGGCAACGTCTCAAGAAGTGGCTTGGCGGGATTATACAGCCAGATTTTTCACCCAGCCGCTTCTTGTCTCCTTCCCTTACCTCTCTTCCTTTTGAAGATGCCATTCTAAGGAAACGAGGTGAGGTCTCCGAAGGCCTCGGACTTGGAAGATATTGTCTTTGAGGTCATATACCCGAGGGGATGACGACAGAGATGTCGCACAAAAAGTAGGCTAGACCCTTAGGCTTTTGCTATTTACATATCTTTGAATTTCTTTTTTGCGTGATGATCCCCTTTGCGGGCTTGTGTAATCATATGTAAAGACCCCTCGAGGGCCGTTGTTTATGGATTTCTTATGAATATGATTAAACCTTTTCAGACTTCTGCTTTCCTTACTTTACTTTACTTTTTTATGCCCTCATGCTTTTTGAGGCTCTTTGAATGCCTTCTTTTATTTGCTGACCACTGACATCTGGCTTGAGTGTGAGCATTCGTTCCGATAGGTCCAGGTTATTGGGCCCCTCGAATTGTTTGGAGATTATGCATTGAATTCTGAGGCCTTCGGGGACGTTATACCGGACGAAGGTCATCTGTTATACCGGACGAAGGTCATCTTCGGGTACCCGGGGGTCACTGTTGATCTCGATGTAGATAACCTTTTTTAGAATGTATAGGATTGACTATGTTTGTTTGTATTTGGGCTCTTCGTGGAGGTTTCAATTGATAAACTGGCTCCGCGTAGGGTTTCTCGTGTCCCGACCAAAAATAAGACTAGTAACATTGGGCCACCGGACCTTTATTGAGAAGGCGTGGGTGATGTTTTTGTTCTTCATAGCGGTCTTTCAGGGGAGGCTTGACCGAGGCTGGCGAATTTTTAGGGGTGTCGACGACTACTTCTAAAACACAATTTTTGGGCAGAGATCTGCCTGCGTTTGGATCATCCAGATCGATATCGGTGGATTGTTTCGTATGAGCATATGCAACTGTATTTACTGGCTGGCTTCCTTTGGCGGAGGCCTTTGTGTGCTGATCTTGTGTTGGCGAAGGTGTTGTTGGCCTTTCGGGGCTTTATCTTAACGTGATGGAGGCTTCCGGGGTTGACTGTCACACCGGTACCGGGTGCGATGCTGATGGCTAGTGCCTTCGGTAGTTTTTGAATTCGTCGTTGTTCTTTTTACATGCGATGTGAGGCTGCTTTTACTTCCTCGAGGGTCGTCGAAATCTGCCTTTAATAGCTGCTTTATTTTGGGAAGGTAAAGACTATGCTAGGTTGAACCGTTCCTCCCAGGTGTTGGTGCCACACCTTCAAAACCTTCGTCAGTTGTTTGAAGGGGTGAAAAGATGTCTTTCATGCGATATGACCTGCGCTTTGTAGGCTTTATCTATGATGATGGCGAATTTAGTAGTCGCCCTTTCCTTTCTCCATCGTGAGCGTTGTTGGTGTCGGATGGTCTTTTGGCTGTGCAGATGGCGGGTTGTACTCCATATCGGATGGGGAGTGTGGTACCAAGGTATGTGCGTATACTGCCTTCGCCCTTCCTTTATATATCCGAGGTAACCTTTTCCCCTTTCGTTCGTACTGTGTACAGATATCAGACGGTTTCCCGGGACGGGGCAATTTTCTTCCGAATAGGGGAAGGAGTCATCGACTTTTGGGCCGAGTGGGGATGGCGATAAGAAAAATCGGCACCTGTGGTGTGATAGAGCCTTAAGTGGAACTAGTCGGGCTCACTTTTCTAAGGAAAAGGCGTCACCTGAGTCTGCTGCTCCTAGAGTGCCTGATTCCCAGCCGGCGGTTCCTTTGAGCAAATATGCTGTGCTCGGGGTAGGTTCTTTCGAGGCCTCAGGGGCAGGACCAATACGAGTGTGTTCCGATTTCGAGGAAGTCCGTCGGCTTCACTTTGTGGTGTGTTTTATGTACAGTTTCCCTGTGTCCCATGTCCTCCTTCCTTTATTGAATCCACCTCGTGCAGGCCTGTGATGGGCTCAGGTCTGAGCTATTACGTCAACGGGCCAAGCTTCAGGAAATTTTGGGTGAGGGCGAATCTCTCGGGCTCCTTAGCGAGGAGAATGAAGTTGAGCTGCACTGTTGGAGATATGAGGCGTACCGGAGCTCAAATTATGAGAGCTATTTGATAGAGCAAGTATCTTCCTGTAGTACGTGTTTTGAAAATAATCGATGCTCGGGCAGAAGTGACATTAAGCTGAACTAGGGCTGATCGTGAGATGGCGATTCGTATGAAAGATGCTGTCGATGCCCAAAATGAACTGAAGTAAGCCCTCGACCGGGAGGAGAGGATTGAGGAATATGTTTGTTGTAGGTCCCGGAGAAAGGTACTTGAGGAGGTCGGTGCAAGGGGCTTCGTTCTCTCGAAGGAACTGGCTCGAGCGAGGGAGGATGAGTGTGTCGCTCGGTTACTTCTTGTTGACGTTGCGGAGGTCGAACTTGACAAGCTTAGCTCTTTGGCGTAGAGTGTAGATCTTGTCATTTTGTTGCTTTGTCTCTAACATACGTAGGACATGCCTGTAGTTGGATAATGCGCCCTTTTCACACGTGTAATATATAAGAAAGAATTTGAAGCTTTATTTCTTCTCTCTCTTTTTCTTTGTTGTTGCTTCCGACCGGTCAGGCCGGTTTCGGCATTTGGCGAGGTCCTCATAGATCCGAAATGGATAGGACAGAACCGGGGGTCCTTCAGTGCGATCCTTGACATGAGCAGGTGATGGGGCCTCTGTACCTTGCCTGGCCACTTATGCCTAGTCCCCGAGTTGCATGGTGGCTCACATTTCAATTGATCCTCAGGCTCTTTCCTGCCTTCGTGGGCAAATAATGATGGCTTTTGTGCTTTTGGGTCGAAGTGACCACACGGGCGCTTGGTTCGGAGGTTTACTCGGCTGGTGATAGTGACATTCATGTTGTGCCCTTAGGCATATTGCAGCTTTTGGTCCAGTCTCCGAGTCGCATTGCGATTCGAGCTGTAATCGACCCGTATATTTCCTTGAGTTTTTGGTTGGCGACAGTGGTTCTCATGTCGCGCCTTTAGGCACGTCGCAACTTTTAGGTCCAGTCTTCGAGTCGCATTGCGATTCGAGCTGTAATTGACCCGTAAATTTCCTTGATTCCCTGGCCGATGATAGTGGCATTTATGTCGTGCCCTTAGGCATATTGCAGCTTTTTGTCCAGTCTCCGAGTCGCATTGCGTTTCGAGCTGTAATCGACCCTTAGATTTCCTTGAGTTCCTGGCCGGCGGTATTGGCATTTATGTCATGCCCATAGGCATATTGCTGCTTTTGGGTCCAGTGCCCGAGTCGCATTGCGATTCGAGCTCTGATCGACCCGTAAATTTTCATGATTCTCTGGCCGATGATAGCAGCATTTATGTCGTCTGGTCATTTGAGACCTTTTAGTATTTGGCCCCGAGGCTTTGCATAGTTAAATATTTTGGATTCGGTCTCCGACTCGGGTTACAATTTGAGATCATTTTAATCCTCAAGTTGTCAAGATTTTTTAGCGGGCGACTGTGGCGCTTATCTGGCTGGTCGTAGAGACCTTTCAATATGAGGCCCGTAGGATTGCTTAGCTGGCGACAATGATTCTTACGATGTTTTTGCCAGTGGGCTTTTTGTAGGCTTTGATTCCGCTCATTGAGGTCTTTTATAATATTTTTGCCAGACCCGTCGTCGATCCAAAGTAACCTCCATTTCTAGTCATTGTCGGTGATGTTTCGAGAACCTAATAATATTCATAGCTCGTAGGACGAGTAGATCGACGCTCTTGTGTTTTGGAGCCGACGTTGTCGGAGCTCGTTTTTGCCTGTGGAGGGATGCATGTTTTAACCGGTTCTTTTCGAAGTGTATTTGGAGTAGTGGCCTGCGATTTTTTAGCAACAGTCGGACATCCCCGAGCTGCATTATTTTTGTTGTATCAGCCATTTTGACCATAGTCATATGCATTTGGCCATAGCCATTTTTGATCCCTAGTGATAGTTTAGGCATCTACATCAAGGGATGCCCTTTAAGGATTCTTACAAATGCGATGTATAGCCCAAACTTCGGGATTTTTCATGCCTGTTAAGGTCTTACAGTTTGTCATGCCTGTTGAGGTCTTACAGCTCGTAGAATAAATCTAGTTATGCTGAGGTTGCCCGCTAGGGTCTTACAGTTTCGGATTTTCCAGTGCATGGCGATTGGCGACTATTTCCGAGTTATCGGGTCTGTTTAAGCTTGAATATTGTTTCTTGTGAACTTGGAGTTTATATTGTGAGGGCTTTGTGAGCCCGAAGTTCCGACCCTGGGGTCATGTAGGCGCTGATCTAATCATGTCTCCGAGTATCTCGGGACGTATTTGGCGAAGAGGTTTCTATCAAGAGTATATTTCGACTTTCTTCTTTTGGGAGATATTTTCCGATCCATTGGCGCAATACATTTGTTGTTGTGCCGAGTCGACCTTTTTGGCCGAGTGTGGCGATTTTCATGTTGCCTTACTCCGAGAAGGAACCTTTCTCTTTTTTATGCAAAAAGGGTATTTTTTGATTGCCCGATACAATATTACATGCTTCCGCTCTAGCGGGACCTGATTACATCGATCGTTTGGCCCTATACGTCGTCTCCCCATAGGATTGGGTGGCTTTTAGGGGCAATGTCCCTCGCTGATTACTAGTTGGCTGTAAGGGTGGATACGATTAATTCTGTGGAGTTTTCCCCTTTAAGCAGCTTTGCAGTCGTTGCCTCATTAAAAACCTTGCCGGTAAAAACCCTTCATTTTTGGGATGAAAAACTCGGTCGAAGGAAAAGAGTGCAACAAGCGTGCTTTGGGGGTCTCGAGGTCTCTTGGTAGTGTTAGTGTCCCGATATCTCGGGCTGGGTGCCTGCATGAGGGTTAGTTCTTAATCCGAAATAAAACAAAAGGAATGGATATACCTTGAGACGAGGCAGGCTGGCGGCGGCTTGGAGTCGGCTTATTACGACCACCCGAGGGCGGACACATGATGCGGACTTCTATTTTATGTTGTCAAACCCGATCGGGATCGAGATCTGATTCACCCGTTGGCTTTTTCGGGAGCGGAGGTACGGGCGCTGGTAGCACATCGTGTATTGCAAACATTTCCCTTGCCGCATGTTGTTCCCCATCGACGGTTTTGATCCCGTCTTTTGTCGGGAATTTTATCATCTGATGGAGAGTAGATGGTACCGCTCTTATGCAGTGTATCCAGAGTCGCCCAAACAAGGCGTTATATCTCAAATCTCCTTCGATGACATGGAATTTGGTGTCTTGGGTTGTGCCAGCCACGGTAATTGGAAGGGTGATTTCTCCTTTCGTTGTTTCGCTCGCCATGTTGAACCTATTAAGGACCCGAGTGGCGGGCACGATCCGTTCAGTTAGCCCGAGCTATTCTACCTCTCTTGATCTGATAATATTGGCCGAGCTACCTGGATCCACGAGTACACATTTTATCTGAAAAGAATTCACAAGAAAGGAGATTACCAGGGCGACATTATGGGGTTAAGATAGAGCCTCGGTATCTTCTTCGTTGAATGTGAGGGCGTCTTCGGGGATATATCCTTGAGTCTGTTTTTCCCTGGTGATGGATATTTTTGTTTTCCTTATTATGGGCTCTTGCGAGGTATCGGTGCCCCCCCATGATCATGTGGATGACGTGTTGTGGCTCGTTTGCCTCATTTTTCTTGGTTGCCTCCCTGTCCCGGAACTAATTTTCGGCCGATCGCTAAGGAATTCCCGAAGGTGCCCTTTGTTGAGTAGTTGGGACACATCTTCCTTTATTTGATGGCAATCCTCGGTCCTGTAACCGTGTGTGTTATGGAATTCACAAACTAAATTGTAATTTCTCTGCGAAGGGTCCGACTGTATTGGTTTGGGCCACTTGGCGTCCATGATTTTGCCGATAGCAAACACGATGTGTGATATGTCGATGTTGAAGTTGTATTCCGATAAGTGGGGCGCGTTCATCGGCGCCATGTTTCGATCAAACCTGGTTCTATTGACGAGCCCCCGAGGTTCCTTCCCTCGATCTATCCTCCGATCGTTGTGAGGTAGGTTGCGCCTCGGGGCATTCCTTCTGTCATCGAGGTACAGTTGGTTCCATTCTTTGTATGGTTTTGTCTCTTTTGCCAGGTGTCTATTTGGGTATACTGAGCTCGAAGGGGCTCCTAGTTGGTCATCCTCGGCCTTGATCTTTGACTGCTATCGGTTGTAAACGTTCGACCAGGTCACGACCGGGTATTTGATTAGATTTTGTTTTAGCTATTTCGAAGTTGTCGAGCTTCGTTCGTTTAGGACTTGGGTGAAGGCCTACATCACCCAGTCATCGGAGATTGGTGGCAGCTCCATCCGTTCCATCTAGAAGCGGGATACGAACTCCCGCAACATCTCGTTCTCTCTCTGCTTGACTTTTAAAATGTCGGATTTCCTCGTTGCTACATGATGGCTCCGGCTTGTGCTTTCACGAAGGAGTCCGCTAGCATGGCGAACGAATATATGGAGTTGGGAGACAAGTTGTGGTACCACATCATGGCCCTTTCGAAAGCATTTCTCCGATTTGTTTCAGCAGCACAGACTCGATCCATTCACTTTGTATGTCGTTGCCTTTTACTGCGCAGGTGTAAGTAGTGACGTGTTCGTTAGGGTCGGAGGTGTCGTTGTACTTAGGGAGTTCCGGCATTCCAAACTTTTTCGGGATGGGTTTTGGGGCGGCTTCCTCGAGGAACGGCCTTTGAATGAACTTCTTTGAATCCAAACCATTGAGGACTAGGGGCGCACCTGGGATCTGGTCGACCCTAGAGTTGTAAGTCTTGACTTTTTTATCGTTGGCTGCAATAATTTTCTCACTTGATTCGATCCTTTTGGTGAGGTCTTCGAGCATTTTCACGATGGCAGGATCAACCACTGATCAGTTGTTGCTCGACCTTTCGAGTACTCGCTCGGCGGGAGGAGCCGTCTCTGGTGCAGCTGTACTGGGGGTTCTTGGGTGGCTTTGTAGCAGAGCGATGGCTAGTTGTTGTGCCTGTAACATCTAAAAAATAACATGAAGACTAACTTTTTGTTCTTCCCAGGCTGGGGTTTTTTGTGATTCGTGTTGCTCGCTGTGTCGTACGCTCCTGTCGGTGTGAAAGGTTTCGTCGACTTGTTGTGTGTCATGTGAATCTGCGTCCTCTAGGATTGGTCCGGGAGCGATATTAGGATTCCGCGGAGGTGCTACAACGGCTGGGATAGCCACGCCATTTTCCCCGTGATTTTCAAGGTTATCGTTCTCAACTCCGTTTACCGAGCTGGACATTTTGGCCTGAAATCAAAGGATCTTGGACAAGAAAAAGTGTGAAAGATAATGTATGTTTGTATGACGAAACCAGCAAGAAAATAATCACTATTAATTTTAGCCCCATGGTAGGCGCCAAACTGTTTACCGTGAAAATGGTAACAACAATTAAATTTGTAAATGGGACTCTAAAAATACATGATCTATTCTCTAGCTAGTTGTTAAAGCAGTTAATGCTAAGAGCGTGAAGTATAAAGATAAAATCTGAGTTAAGGCGAGGCAGTAATCGAACCAAAGCGGCCTGTTGCCCAAGCTCGGAGATGGTCGATAAGACCTTCGAGGTCGGCGTTGATATCAATCTCGGACTATCGGGGACAGTCGGGGATGGGTTTATAGTTAAAGATGCAATTAGATAGTGCTTTTTTCGGCTAATACTAAGCTATGGAATGAAGAGTAAATTAAGAGGCAATGAATACGGGGGCGGCCTCGGGCCGATACAAAGTGATAAGAAGAATGAGTGGAGGCAAATAACTTTGAGACAAGGGGAATAAGCAATTTTTAAGAGAAGAGAGGGAGAGAAGATATTATTGCAGTTGAATAGGATAGTTGGAGCTCTTCCTTACAAGGTGTTGGTGACCCCCTTTTTATAGAAAGGGGGTGCCCAAACTTAGTACAAAAATACTTAACATGACAAAAAAGAATGAGATGTGACAGCCCGTTAGATTTACGTCATAAGAGGGCTGGCGTCGAGCCGCTTGGATAGATTTGATCGACCCCAGGTGCATTCCTTGGGGAATTCCTGTGTTCGTCAAGGTCTAAGCCGATGTTTATTCCTGGCCGGACGTCGACAGGTTTTGAGGGAAGTGACTGACCCGAGATCCCGTGTTTCCAGGGTCACTCTACGAAGCAGTATGCCAGGGAGAAATTGGTTCCTCGGTTTTCACCGCACACACATTACAACTTGCTCTTATGTACAACTATGTGTCTAAAAGAAAAGCAAGAAAAAGTTTAATATAAAAAGAAACATTTTCCTAACTCTAAGTCTTTCAGCTTTTACAAAAACCCTTCGAACCAACTTCAGCTTGCAAGAAATTCGGCTATAGAGTTGTTTCCTACAAGCCAAGCCTTCAGTTCCAGCTCTGAAATTTCTTTGCCTTATTGCCACTCACATACAAAACAACAGAAATCAAGTACATATTTCAGTATTTGTAGATATCTGTTTGCTGGTGTATTCTTAACTAAAATGACAAAGCAACAGAAGGAAAGAAGGAAAACCACTTCTGCAATCAAAATTCACATTTTTGTATAAGGTCTTGCCAAAAAAATCTTCAAAACTTAGACATTATTTAAAAATGGAGTTACAAACATTAGTAAGCCAAACAAAGGGAGTCATGTTGGTGCATTTCCATGTTCAACTAATAAAATCTACTACATTTATACCAAATCAGTCAAATATCACATGGAAACTCATTCATTATACATATTTTGCAAACTTGCTGATACCATATTATCTCAAAACAAATAGTACATAAGGAAAAGTGAGATTAGTACCTTGCAGCAGCAAGAAACAAGCAGTAAATAGAAGAAATATTTGACCAAAACCTTAAGGAAGGAGCAGCCAACAAAAAACCAAGCAGCAACAGTGTAAAACCAACCCAGAAAACCAGAATCAACGCTCAAATGTCTCCAAAATCAGAGTGTCAGAAAATTAGCCTAGAAGCTTAATCAGAAAAAAACTAATGTTTTCAGGAAAAAAAGTTTCAAGGAGTTTTTCTCTTTTGCTTTCGGAGCTTCTGGGTACAGAAAATGCTGTTGAATGTGTGTGAAAAATGGGTGAATGGCTTTCTTTTTATAGTGCATATCCAAAAATGGCATCGAAGAAATAATTTACCCTAATTCCTTAGATAGTACAACATATTTGCAAAGGATAAAATGTCCAGCTATCCATTTCAGCATCTTTTAAAACCATTTTTTTACAGCTGGTACTTCTAGAACTTTCCTCTTCCTAGATATTTATTTTTTAAGTTCTGAAATTTCCTTAAGTTTCTCTTAGTTCAATTAAGACCCTACAGGTTTCTAATGATTTACGGATCAAGACCAAAAAAAAGCAAGAACAAATAAGGATTCAAAATTCAACTCTAAATGACAAACAAAAACATGATGATGCAATTTAAACCTAAAATTAAGCTAATCAATAATTAAAAAATGCCTATCTAATTAAACCTAAACAAAAATGATTTAAACGACTAATGCATCTATACAGTAATCAAACAAAAATTAAAATGGAATTGCAAAGATAGACTAAAAATGATCCTAAACAAATACTGAAACTAAAATAGAAAAGTAGAAGAAAAAGCATAATAATTTCATGTATCAAACCTAAAGATGAACCCTAATTAAACTAAATTTATGCAATTGAAATTAAACATTAGATGATGAAATTTTAATATGCTTTTGACTAATCTAATAACCAGATGCAAAAATAAACAAACAAGGCAATTCTGAACAAAAGAAAAGAAGAACCTAAAACATGCGGCTAACAACAAAAAAAACAAAACAAAAAAAAAAGGAGATGAAAGGGATAATCAGAAGAGGAAAGGAGAAAAGAAGAGAAAAGGAATTACCAGAACTCGTTCCAAATCCAGACTATTCAGGGATTTGATCGAACCTCAAAGGGGTGAAATGAACTTAAACTACAATTAATCGACTGTTGTTAACAAGAACAGTTGACTAATGGAGGTTTAGGGTTAAATCAAACACAAGTTTGACCGAAGAAAATCAAAAGAAGGGAAAAACTAGGGTTCATGATTTCCAGATTTAAGATTTGGGGAAATTAAAGGGGGCTTTTGGGGAATTGATTGTAGCTTAGGGTTCATAGGGGTGTGAGGAATGTGGGGTGTGAATTTGGGATGATTTGGGTGAACTAGGATTTTTAGGCTTGGATCTCAGATCTAAAATTGGTGGTTTTAGGTGGGGATTTTGAGAAAGATGATAGTGAGATGGAGTTGGGAAAAGGCTCGGGATCAAAGGGTGTTAATTTGGAGCGATTTGGAGCACTGGAGCCACCGTGAGGCGATTTCTGGCGGGTGATCAGCGGCGGAGGCGGCGTGGGGTATAAGGGCAGCTAGGATTTGTTTCACTTAGAGATGAAGAAGGTGAAATGAAATGGGGTTCAATGGGGGGCTTGTTCGGACAGTATTATAGTAATGGGCTAATCAGTTCCCAACCATTAGATCCACGATGATCAACGACTGGTATAAAAAGTGGTGATACAGGGTCATTTTTTGAAGGGAAGGGCCTGGACTGGGTACTGGAATAGAGTGGGCTTGATTTTGGACGGGTGTGCCATGGCATTTGGCCCAAATTCAAAATAAATTAAACCCCTTTTCACAATTTCCTTCCTTATTTCCTTTTTCTTTGTCTTCTCTTTTTTTTCTTTAATTAAAAATCCTAAATCAAATTCCTAAATTAATCTAAATTGTAAAATTATGCTAATTATCCCATTATAATATTTATAACAATTAGTTGATCCTAAATTAAAAGAGAAAAATTACTAATCTAAAATTAAAAGCTAAAAATATAAAAATGGGCCAATTTTTGTGATTTTCATTTTAATTAACTAATTAACCTGAAAATATGAAAACAAAATCTAAATGCAATGCACGGTATTTTTTACTTATTGGGGAATTTTCCTAATTTTTTATAAAAATTAAATGTGCAAAAAAATGTAAACATTTAACAAAATACTACAAAAAATCCTATAAATGACAAATAATTGGGAAAAATCACATGCTCACACTAGTTGTTAGGTAGTAGAAAATATGATAAGAGCTTGAAGGCAGTGTGCCGAGCAAACCGAGAGACTGGGATTCGGGGCCTCGAGCTGGCCTATAGAGGGCCTCGAGGTCGAGCTAAGCGTTAGGCTGTGACTGGACGATAAAGGTCTAATAATTCTAAGAGCTTTGATTGGAACTCTTTATGATTAATAACAAGCAATAAATGAAGAACAACTAATGAAACACAATAAATGTAAGTAATAGAATCAAAGGAGAATATGTTTGAGTAATAGAAGGAAGGCTTCAACAATTCATACGAAATTGTATCTTAGCAACGTGAGATTTTGCAATTTTAAGGGAGTACGGTGAAATCTTTCTCAAGAATAACATACGGATTTTTTCCTCCTCCCGACTTGCAGTCACGTGTTTTGTTGTGATCGTCGTGTTAGAGGGATTGTCAAGAGAACCACCGCAGGTGTGTTAAGGCTATCCTTTCTCTCCTTTTGGCATGATCCATACGATACAAAAGAAACGAGAAAACGCACTACTTTCATAAATAACTCTATTCATCGAAATACTAGAGATGCCTATGTTCTTGATTCCCCAATTGTCCTATTGTTCTATCATCCGTTCATGGGTCTCAGGTAATACGTCATTTGATAAAGTTGTCCAAATATAAAATTTATTTTGAAATTGGACCTCAAATCGAGGTCCAAATCCCCAATTTTTGAAAAACCTAGGTTCTACCCAAAATACCCAATTTCCCCCATGAAAATCATTGATTTTGAGTTGAAATCATGTGAAAAGATGTTAATGGTTGAAGAAAACGAGTTAAAATTGACTTACAATCGATTTAGAAGAAGAGTTGTCTTTGAAAAATCGCCCAAGAGTGTTTTGATTTTGAAAGAGTGTGAAAAATGGGAGATTTCGGCTAAGTATAAAAATTGCATGTTGCAGATATGGGAATTGCGACCAGGGTTCGCAATTGCAAACCCCGACCTCTGCTATGTTCGCATTTGCGAAGGGGTTCTCGCATTTGCGTGGTGGGAAATGCGAAGGTTATGTCGCATTTGCGACGACTGGTTAAAAGAGGGAGTATCGCATTTGCGATAGAATCATCGCAATTGCGAGGTAGGCTGGCCTGGGGTTCTTTCGCATTTGCGACATGCCTCTCGCATTTGCGATCACGCATTTGCAAGCCAGGTGAATGCGAAGCCTGCAGGCCTGCAATGGAATAGCTGAAAGTTTGCAATTCCTCAAGTCCAAAATCCACCCCGTGGCCTATCCAAAACTCACCCGAGCCCTCGGAGCTCCAGACCAAACATGCACACCAACCTAAAAACATCATACAGACTCGCTCGTCGTTTCAAGTCCGTTTCTTACCAAATTTCACAGACTTATCTTAAATCACATATAAGACCTGTACCGGGCCCTGTAACCAAACTACGGCCCGATACCATCGAGTTTTAAACTCATTTCATTTCTAAAACTTAGAAATATTTTCAGAAAATAATTTTCTTTAAAAATCATCTCTCGGGCTTGGGACCTCGGAATTCGATTCCGGGCACACGCCCAAGTCCCATATTTTGTTACGGACCCTCCGGGACCATCAAATCACGGGTCCAGGTCCGTTTACCCAAAATATTGACCGAAGTCAACTTAATTAATTTTATAGTCAAAATTTATCATTTTTGACAGATTTTCACATAATGGCTTTCTGGCTACGCGCCTGGATTGTGCACACAAATCTAGGTGATGCTAAAAGAGTTTTTTAAGGCCTTGGAATGCAGAATTCACTTTTAAAACAAGTGATGGCCTTTTGGGTCATCACAAGAGTCTACAAGACGTGTCTAGTAGAGTCTTGTTTATGGGTGTATTATGCACCACACTTATAAGCAGGAGGCTACAATGCATTTAGGATTGTTACTCTTTCTTCTTACTCTTGAACATGTGGTAGAACTCAATCCTATAAATTCAAATTCCTATGTTCTATTTTATTCATAATAAGACGATGTTTTCATCCAGGAAGATAGTTGGTAAGTGATTGCTTGTGGCTGTGAATGAATTGAGTCAGAGGAACTCGATTCTGCATGATGCTTATGATAAGTAAGAGGGTGTTTGGATTGGCTTAAAAGCTAGTCAAATTGGCTTAAAAGCACTTTTTAGCTTATTTTGGTGTCTGGCAAATACAAAAAGTGAAGTGCTTTTAAGCCAAAAAACTAAAAACAAGCCAAAATAATAAGTTTGTCTATCCCAACTTATTTTTTGGGGCTTAAAAGCTACTTGAGTTTGACCAAGTAATTTACCCTATTATCCCTTACATACTTCTATTATTTCCAAAGTACCCTCTCTTGCTAAAACCTCTAACCCGGTTCTTTTTCTTCACATTTCTTCCTAACTGGTATCATAAGCTCAGGAGCAATTTAATCTACTTAGCAATAATTGTTTCCCAACTTCAAAAGCTTTCTAACTCGATCAGATACCATTTTTGATTCATTTGCATAACCAAAAATGAAAGCAGAAGGTAAGAAAGTAACTTTTACATGGTTATTCGATTTTTAAAAGTACTTAACTTTAATTTATTTACTTTGAGCGAGGATTGCAAAGTTATCCTAGGAGAGACCCTTGCAATGCAGCATAGGCTTTTGCTGATGGACATTGGTATTATGATAAAGAGGAAGAAGAGGTCAGGACAAGGACGCCCGAGGATTAGGTGGGGCGCCTTGACTAAGGATTAAGCTCAGGATTTGGAAGGAAGGTTATCGGCAATGGGAGCTTGGAGAAGTAGTGGGGACGCAAACACTATGTGGTCGACGATGGCGAATTGTATAAGAAAGGCGGCGAGAGAGGTGTTAGGGATATCTTTGGGCCGCACCGATGGCCACAAAAGGGACTGGTGGCGGAATGCAGTTGTCCAAGGTAAAGTGGAAGCAAAAAAGGCGGTTTAACTACGGTTAATAGGGAGCACTGGTGAGGAGGAGAAGAGAGCGAACAATGAGCGGTATAAGGTAGCTAGGAAGGAGGCGAAAATGGCAGTAACGGAGGCTAAGACGGTAGCTTTTGCTCGTATGTATTAGGAACTAGGGAACAAAGGCGGGGAGAAGAAGTTATTCCAAATCACTAAGGTGAGATAGAGGACAGCTCGGGATCTAGACCAAGTGAGGTGCATAAAATATAATGACGGCAAAGTTTTGATGGGGGATGACCAGATTAAGAGGAGATGGCAGACCTACTTTCATAAACTTCTAAATGAAGAAGGGGATCAAGATATTGTACTAGGTGAACTGAGGAATGCCGATAGTCCCCATGAATTAAGTTATTGTAGGGAAATTGAGGCCGATGAGGTCATGGAGGCAATGCGTACGATGAGAAGGGGCAGAGCTACCGGATTAGACGAAATTCCGATTGAACTTTAGAGGTGTGTGGGTAGAGCAGGCTTGTAATAGCTTACTGGGTTGTTTAATGTTATATTCAAGACTAATTGGATGCCTGAAGAGTGGAGGTGGAGTACAATGGTTCTGTTGTATAAAAACAAAGGCGATATCTAGAGCTGTAACAACTATAGGGGTATCAAATTACTGAGTCATACCATGAAAGTCTGGGAGAGAGTGGTAGAAATGAGAGTGCGAAAGACGGTGTCTATTTCAGACAACCAGTTCGGGTTCATGCCGGGGCGATCTACCACAGAAGCTATCCACCTTATTAGGAGGATGGTGGAACAATATAGGGATAAGAAGAAGGATCTCCACATGGTGTTTATTGATCTAGAGAAAGCGTACGACAGGGTTCCTAGGGAGGTCTTATAGAGCTGCTTAGAGGTTAAAGGGGTCCCGACGGCCTATATTAGGGTAATTAAAGACATGTATGATGGAGCTAAGAATCGGGTTAGGATAGTAGGAGGCGACTCCGAGCATTTTTCGATTGTTACGGGGTTACACTAAGGGTTTGCATTCAGCCCTTTCCTATTTGCCCTGGTGATGGATGCACTAACTCATCATATTCAAGGAGATGTGCCATGGTGCATGCTATTTGCTGATGACATAGTTCTAATCGATGAGACACGAGGCGGCTTCAACGAGAGGCTAGAGGTTTGGAGACAGGCCCTTGAGTCTAAAGGCTTCAGGCTAAGCAGGACGAAGACGGAATACCTCGAGTGAAAATTTGGGGCCGAGCCGACGAAAGTAGGAGTGGAAGTGAGGCTCGTCTATCAAGTCATTCCTAAGAGGAGTAGTTTTGTGATGACCCGGCCCGTTGTTTCATGAGTTACCACCCGTTTTCCCCATTTTCTGTTTCTTCATGCTTCATCATCCGTATCTTGTGTGATCGAGTTGATTTGGAGTGATTTTGGAAGGAAATGAGACACTTAGTCTCTTTTAAGAAGGCTTAAGTTGGAAAAGTCAACCGGACATTGACTTATGAGTTAGAGGGCTCGGATGTGAATTTCGATGGTTCGGTTAGCTCTGGGAGGTTATTTTTCAATTAGGAGTGTGATCGGAAGTGGTTTTGGAGGTGAGGTGTAGAATTTGGCTTGAATTGGCGAAGTTAGTATTTTGGCGATTTCCGGTTGATAGGAGATATTTTGATCCGGGAGTCGGAATGGAATTCCGAGAGTTTCTGTAGCTTCGTTAGGTTATTTGGGATATGAGTACAAAATTTCAGGTCATTCGGACGTGGTTTGGTTGGGTTTTTGATCGAATGCGTGTTTTGGATGTTTTAGAAGAACTTAAGCTTGAATTCGATGTAATTTGATGGTTTTGGTGTTAATTGAGGTGTTTTGATGATTGGAACAAGTTTGGATGATGTTTTAGGATGTGTTGGTGCTTTTGGTTGAGGTCCCAGTGGCCTCGGGTGAGTTTCGGGTGGTTAAACGGACTATTTCATCATTGGAAAAGTTGCAGATTTTTGTTTAGCTTCAGCTGTGCACCAGAAAATTTCTAGTGCGAGGAGTCTAGTTTGGAAGCTCATATCGTGAAATATATAAGGAATCAGAAAAAGGTGCAAAACATGAAAGTTGTAGCCCTTGCATTCTAGTTCCAGAAAGTTAAACCATTCATGATTTGGATATTCTATCGGAATGTTATGATGAATCGAATATGGCTGGTGGATCAGTTTTGATAGAATTTTCTGATGCACTTTAGATGCTCATATCTCGGAATATATAAAGAATTATATGGTGTACAACCTATCAAATGAAAGATCTTCGAGTCTAGTTTTTAAATATTAAAATCGTTTGTCATTTGGATTTTTCCACAAGGAGTTATAGGCATTTTAACAAAATGTGTACAACAGGGAATATGGTAAGAGGATGTACAACCTGCACAGCTCAAGGTACACCTGATGAAGCCTGGGCAGAATGTTTTTAAGTCCTCTTGTCCGCGATTTGGGTCCATTTTTCAGCCATAGTTGATCATTTTGAGAGCTTTTTGAAGGATATTGAATAGGGATTCAAGGAGAAACGTTTGGAGCTAAGAATTTCGGACCTAAAACTCATTTATACTGTGAAATCCACCTAGAAAATCATTGAATTCTTGCTAAAAATGGAAGAAATAGGGCTTGGGATTTTGAGTTTTTGATTGGGGATTTGGAGGACCATTTGAGGTCGGATTTGAGAACTTTTGGTATATATGAACTCGTGGGGAGATAAGGAACCCGTTGATGTAAAAATTTCTAAATTTCGAGAAGTGGGCACGGGGCTCGGGTTTTGCCAATTTCGAGAATTTTGATATTTTTCGATTGTTTTCGATTGGGTATTGTTTCTTTAGCATAATGTGACATGTTCGTTGTGATTTTGGTCAGATTCGACGCGCGAGGAGGCCAATTTGAGTGGCAAGGCCATAGCAACTAGAGCTTTGGCCAGTTTGAGGTGAGTAATGATTTTAAATGATGTCCCGAGGGTTTGAAACCCGGGATTTTGCACAACGTAGTGCTATACTGAGATGAGACACACGCTGCGTGATGAGTGTGGGGTTCATTTCTACTGGGGATTGTGACTTGGTCCATCCCAATTGATATTTTCACTACATTTTTTACTGAGACTTATGCATTGTCATCCTGACTTGGGCTAGTTGTCATGTTTGGGGCCTTATGCCAACTTGTAGAACCCTTATGGGATTTTTGACTGGTTTTCCTCACTTATTTGCTAAAAATCATATCCTTAGTCATGTTTCTAATTGTTTAAAAATGATATGAACCGGTTTATGAAATGTTAACCATAAATGAGAGAAATATGTGGGCTGAGATCCCAACCTTATATTATTGTGCCCGAGAGTCTGTGATTATAATGACTGAGAGGGGTTGAGGATCCAATAGTGAGGATATTATATATGATATTGGATCGGGCTGCACGCCGCGGCAAATACATATATTGGATCGGGCTGCACGTCGCAACAAATACTTACATGGATCGGTCTGCGCGCCGCAGCAAATATGCAAATACATATATTGGATCGGGCTGCACGCCACAGCAAATACTTATATGGACCGGGCTGCGCGCCGTGGCAAATATGTTAATATATATATATATGGGTCGGGCTGCATGCCGCAGCAATATAGCCCTTGGGCTGTAGGAGCCCCTTCGGAGTCTGCACACCCCCAGTGAGGGTAGTTGACTATTATTATTATTGATCGGGTTGTGCGCCGTAGCGATATACGGATCGGGTGAGCGCAGTTGACTATTATTATTATGGATCGGGTTATGCGCCATAGCGATATACGGATCGGGCTGTACGCCGCAGCGGTATATATATATATGTTTCGATTTCGGTTATTGTGAGAAGTATATGAATTGAGTATTGAGGGTAAGAAATAAGTAAATGAACAGAAATGCTCGAGGAGCGAATTTATACTGGATTAATGCCTGTCAAATTACTTGTTTTCACCTGGTTCAAAGAGTTTCATTCAATTTTCTTTATTACTTGCTCTTTCAATGGTTTTACTGCTTTGATATAGAACTGCTTAGTGCCTTTACGTGATTTCATACCGTCAGCCATTATTTATTGTTATTACTCACTGGGTTGGAGTACTCACATTACTCCCTGCACCGTGTGTGCAGGTTTCCTGCCGTTTATTTTTTCATCGGAGTTATCGAGGTAGTTGCATGGCATCCGCAGACTCGATTTCTCCCTTATCTTTCTTTACTATTCCGCATTTCAGACCTCTGATTATATTAAATTGGTATCTATTTATGAAAATTGGTAATGAATTCTAATAAGAAGGGATTGTGAGTTGTAATTGGTCGGGCTTGCCTAGCATCGTGTTGGGCGCCATCACGACCGAGATTGGGGTCGTGACAAGTTGGTATTAGAGCCTAGGTTACATAGGTCTCGCTAGTCATGAGCCGGGTTAGTAGAGTCTCGCGGATCGGTATGGAGACGTCTGTATTTATCCTCGAGAGGTTGTAGAACCTTTAGGAAAAACTTCATATTCTTGAAATTCTTGTCGTGCGACTTTGGTTGATCCGAGAACTAAACTTTTGTTATTCTATTCTCTCGTAGATGGCGAGGACTCGTGCTACTGGACGAGGTGGACGACCACCAATGCCACCCATTGAGGCCACCAGAGGTCGTGGACGCGGTCGTGGTCATGGCAGTGGCAAGGTAGCGAGGGCAGCACCTATTGATCCACCAGCTGCCCCAGTTCCAGTCTAGGCACCAGCAGTGCCTATTGTGATTCCGGGTATACAGGAGACCTTGACTCAGATCCTGACAGTTTGCACTGGCCTAGCTCAGGCAGTTTCAGCTACCACAGCAGCGGCTACTTCACAGGCTGGGGGAGGCAACCAGACCCCCGCCGCTCGCACACCTGAGTAGGTAGTACAGGGATTGTAGACCCCGGAGGCACCTCCAGCTCAGCCGGTTAAACCAGCTCAGGAGTTTGTAGTACCAGTTATGCCAGATGATAAGTAGCACCATCTTGAGAGGTTTGGCAGGCTCCAGCCTCCGTCATTCAGTGGTGCTGAGGGAGAGGATGCCCAGTGTTTTCTTGACAAGTGTTAGCGGATGCTCCGTACAACAGGGATACTTGAGACTAGTGGTGTGGCATTTACTACTTTTTAATTTACTGGGGCTGCCTTCACTTGGTTGGAGGCATATGAGAGGCATAGGTCGGTTGGTGTTACGCCCCTTACTTGGAAAGAGTTCTCCACTCTCTTCATGGAGTGGTATGTACCGCAGTCCCGCAGGGAGGAGCTGCGTAGGTAGTTTGAGTGGCTAAAGCTGAGAGATATGACTGTGTTTCAGTATGAGGCAAGGTTTTCTAAGTTAGCTTGTCATGCTAGTTGGATGGTTCCGACCGATCGTGAGCGGATTAGGAGATTTGTTGATGGCCTTAATTACCATCTCCATATCTTGATGACTAGAGAGAGAGTTTTGGGTGTTTCATTTGAGTAGGTAGTTGATATTGCTCGGGATATTGAGACGGCTCGCCGGAGGATAGAGAGGAGAGGGAGGCCAAGAGGCCTCGAGGTTCTAGTAGTTTCAGTGGTGCTCCGTCTAGGGGCCAGTTCCAGCATGGTAGAGGCCGTTCTTTCAGGCCCGCTCAGTCGGCCCATCTAGAGTATCGCAGGGGATCTTCAGGTCGTGATTATCATGGTTCTCAGTAGGGTTAGCCTTCACTAAGCGCCCTCCCAACTCAGAGTTCATCTCGTGCTCCATCAGTACAGGGTTCTTCTGTGGCAGGTCATTCTACTGGTCCTTCTAGTGCCAGAGATTCCCTTTAGTCCCTACCTCCAGCACCGGGTAGTTGTTACGAGTGCGGAGAGTTTGGGAATATGAGGAGACAGTGTCCTCGACTTCATGATGTTCAGTATCAGCAGAGGGGTCAGCCCTCGACTTCCGCTCCAGTTATTTCACCACCCGCCCAACCAGCTAGGGGTGGAGGTCAGGCAGTCAGGGGTCGCCCCAAAGGGGGAGGTCGATCAGGCAGTGGCCAGGCTCGTTTCTATGCTATTCTAGGCCGGACAGATGCCATTGCTTTAGATGTTGTCATCACAGGTATTGTCTCAGTCTGCCACAGAGATGCTGCTGTATTATTTGATCCCGGTTTCCACCTATTCTTATGTGTCCTCATATTTTGCTCATTATTTAGGTACGCCCCGGGAGTTTCTTTCTTTACCTGTTCACGTATCTACCTCGGTGGGTGATACTGTTGTTGTGGACCGTGTGTACCAGTCATGTGTTGTGACTATTGGGGGTCTGGAGACCCGAGTTGATCTATTGCTATTGAGCATGGTGGACTTTGATGTTATTTTGGGCATGGATTGGTTATCTCCATGTCATGCTATTCTAGACTGTCATGCTAAGACAGTCACTTTGGCTATGCCGGGTGTACCGCAGATCGAGTGGCGTGGCGTGACTGATTATGCTCTTAGTAGAATGATCTCTTTCTTGAAGGCCCAGCGTATGGTTGGGAAGGGTTGTCTGTCATATCTAGATTTTGTGCAAGATGTTGGTGCTGAGACTCCTAGTATTGATTCTGTCCCAGTTGTGAGGGATTTTCCCGATGTATTTCCTGCAGACCTGCCGAGCATGCCGCCGGACAGGGATATTGATTTTGGTATTGATCTGGTGTCGGGCACTCAGCCCATTTCCATTCCGCCATATTGTATGGCACCAGCAGAATTCAAAGAGTTGAAGGAGCAACTTCAAGAACTCCTAGATAAGGGGTTCATCCGGCCTAGTGTGTCACCTTGGGGTGCGCCAGTTTTATTTGTGAAAAAGAAAGATGGCACAATGAGAATGTGCATTGATTACAGGCAATTGAATAAAGTAATAGTGAAGAACAAGTATCCTTTGCCTAGTATTGATGACTTATTTGATCAACTTCAGGGAGCGAGTGTGTTCTCCAAGATTGATCTCCTTTCGGGCTATCACCAGTTGAAGATCAGGGATTCAGATATTCCTAAGACTGCTTTCAAGACTAGATATGGTCACTATGAGTTTCTTGTCATGTCTTTCATGCTGACCAACGCCCCAGCAGCGTTCATGCATTTGATGAATAGTGTATTTTAGCCTTATTTGGATTCATTCGTTATTGTATTCATTGATGATATTCTGGTGTACTCGAATAGTCAGGAGGAGCACGCAGGGCATTTGCGTGTAGTGTTGCAACGATTGAGGGAGGAGAAGCTTTATGCAAAGTTCTCCAAGTGTAAGTTCTAGCTCGGTTCAGTGGCATTCTTGGGACATATAGTGTCAAGCGAGGGTATCCAGGTTGATCCAAAGAAGATAGAGGCGGTTCAGAGTTGGCCTAGACCATCCTCAGCCATAGATATTCGTAGCTTTCTTGGGTTAGCAGGCTATTATCGTCGGTTTATTTAGGGATTTTTATCCATTACATCGCCCTTGACCAAGTTGACTCAGAAGGGTGCACCATTTGTATTGTCAAACGAGTGTGAGGAGAGCTTTCAGAAGCTCAAAACAGCTTTGACCACAACTCCAGTATTGGTTTTACCATCAGCTTCAGGTTCATACACCGTATATTGTGATGCGTCGAGAGTTGGGATTGGTTGTGTATTGATGCAGGAGGGTAGAGTGATTGCTTATGCTTCTCGTCAGTTGAAACCCCATGAGAAGAATTACCCTGTTCATGATTTGGAGTTGGCTGCCATTGTTCATGCATTGAAAATTTGGAGGCACTATTTGTATGGTGTATCTTATGAAGTATTCATGGATCATCGCAGTCTTCAGCATTTGTTCAAGCAGAAGGATCTTAATTTGAGGCAGCGGAGATGGCTAGAGTTGCTTAAGGATTATGATATTACTATTTTGTATCATCCGGGAAAGGCCAATGTAGTGGCCGATGCTTTGAGTCGAAAGGTAGTAAGTATGGGGAGTTTGGCGTACATTCTAGTTGGGGAGAGACCCTTTGCAATTGATGTTCAGTCTTTGGCCAATCGGTTTGTAAGACTAGATATTTCAGAGCCCCATCGGGTGTTGGCTTGTGTGGTTTCTCGGTCTTCCTTATATGATCGCATTAGAGAGCGCCTGTATGATGATCCGCACTTGCTTGTCCTTAAGGACATAGTTCAGCATGATGATGCCAGAGATGTGACCATCGGTGATGATGGTGTGTTACGGATACAGGGCCGGATTTGTGTGCACAATGTGTATGGGCTTAGAGAATTGATTCTGGAGGAGGCCCATAGTTCGCGGTATTCTATTCATCCGGGTGCCGCAAAGATGTATCAAGATTTGAGGCAGCACTATTGTTGGAGAAGAATGAAGAAAGATATTGTGGGATTTGTAGCTCGGTGTCTCAATTGTCAGCAGGTGAAATATGAGCATTAGAGACCGGGTGGTTTACTTCAACAGATGGTTATTCCCGAGTGGAAGTGGGAGATGATCACTATGGACTTTGTTGTTGGACTTCCACGGACTTCGAAGAAATTTGATGCTATTTGGGTAATTGTGGATCAGCTAACCAAGTCTGCGCACTTCATTCCTGTATGTACTACCTATTCTTCAGAGCGGTTGGCAGGGATTTATATCCAGGAGATTGTTCGGTTGCATGGTGTTCCAGTTTCCATCATCTCAGATAGAGGTACTCAGTTTACTTCACAGTTTTGGAGAGCCGTTCAGAGAGAGTTGGGTACTCAGGTGGAGTTGAGCACAGCGTTTCATCCTCAGACGGACGGACAGTCCGAGTGTACTATTCAGATATTGGAGGACATGTTGCGTGCTTGTGTCATCGATTTTGGAGGTTCATGGGATGAGTTTTTGCCGCTTGCAGAGTTTGCCTACAACAACAGCTACCTGTCGAGTATTCAGATGGCTCCATGTGAGGCTTTGTATGGTAGGCGGTGTAGATCTCCAGTTGGTTGGTTCGAGCCCGGCGAGGCTAGGCTATTAGGGACAAATTTGGTTCAGGATGCCTTAGAGAAGGTGAAGGTGATTCAGGAAAGGCTTCGTACAGCATAGTCGCGCTAGAAGAGTTATGCGAACCGAAAGGTTCGAGATGTATCCTACATGGTTGGTGAGAAGGTCTTGCTGAAGAATTCACCCATGAAGGGTGTTATGAGATTTAGAAAGAATGGAAAGTTGAGTCCACGATTCATTGGACCTTTTGAGGTACTTAGGAGGATTGGTGAGGTGGCTTATATGCTTTATTTGCCACCCAGCTTGTCGAGTGTGCATTCGGTATTTCATGTTTCTATGCTCCGGATGTATGTTGGGGACCCGTCCCATGTTTTGGATTTCAGCACGGTTCAGTTGGATGATGATTTGACCTTTGATGTGGAGCCAGTGGCTATTTTGGGTCGTCAGGTTCGGAAATTGAGGTCAAAGGATATATCTTCGGTAAAAGTGCAGTGGAGAGGTCGTCCTATGGAGGAAGCTACCTGGGAGACCGAGAGGGAGATGCGGAGAAGATATCCTCACCTGTTTGAGGCTTCAGGTATGTTTCTTGACTCGCTCGAGGACAAACGTTTGTTTAAGTTAGGGAGGATGTGACGACCCGGCCCGTCGTCTCATGAGTTACCGCCCCGTTTTCCCCATTTTCTGTTTCTTCATGCTTTGTTATCCGTATCTTGTGTGATCGAGTTGATTTGGAGTGGTTTTGGGAGGAAATGAGACACTTAGTCTCTTTTAAGAAGGCTTAAGTTGGAAAAGTCAACCGAACGTTGACTTATGAGTTAGAGGGCTCGGATGTGAATTCCTATGGTTCAGTTAGCTCCGGGAGGTTATTTGTGACTTAGGAGTGTGATCGGAAGTGGTTTTGGAGGTCCGGTGTAGAATTTGGCTTGAATTGGCGAAGTTTGTATTTTGGCGATTTCAGGTTGATAGGCGAGATTTTGATCCGGGAGTCGGAATGGAATTCCGAGAGTTTCTGTAGCTTCGTTAGGTGATTTGGGATATGTGTGTAAAATTTTAGGTCATTCGTACGTGGTTTGGTTGGTTTTTTGATCGAATGCGTGTTTTGGATGTTTTAGAAGAACTTAGGCTTGAATTCGATGTTATTTGATGGTTTTGGTGTTAATTGAGGTGTTTTGATGATTGGAACAAGTTTGGATGATATTTTAGGATGTGTTAGTGCTCTTGGTTGGGGTCCCAGTGGCCTCAGGTGAGTTTCGGGTGGTTAAACGGATTATTTCATCTTTGGAAAGTTGCAGATTTTTGTTTAGCTTCAGCTGTGCACCAGAAAATTGCTGGTGCGAGGAGTCCAGTTTGGAAGCTCATATCATGAAATATATAAGGATTCAGAAAAAGTGCAAAACATGAAAGTTGTAGCCCTTACATTCTAGTTTCCAGAAAATTAAACCATTTATGATTTGGATAATCAATCAAAATGTTATGATGAATCGAATATGGCTGGTGAATCAGTTTTGACAGAATTTTCTGATGCAATTTAGAATCTCATATCTCGAAATATATAAAAAGTTATATGGTATACAACCTATCAAATGAAATATCTTCGAGTATAATTTTTAAATATTCAAACCGTTTGTAATTTGGATAATTTCACAAGGAGTTATAGGCGTTTTAACAGAAGGTGTACAACAGGGAAAATGGTAAGAGGATGTACAACCTGCACAGCGCAAGATACACCTGATGAAGCCTGGGCAGAATGTTTTTAAGTCCTCTTGTCCGCGATTTGGGTCCATTTTTCAGCCATAGTTGATCATTTTGAGAGCTTTTTGAAGGAGATTGAAGAGGGATTCAAGGAGAAACATTTGGAGGTAAGAATTTCGGACCTAAAACTCATTTATATTGTGAAATCCACCTAGAAAATCATTGAATTCTTGCTAAAAATGGAAGATATAGGGTTTGGGATTTTGAGATTTTGATTGGGGATTTGGAGGACCATTTGGGGTCGGATTGAGAACTTTTAGTATGTATGAACTCGTGGGGAGATAAGGAACCCGTTGATGTAAAAATTTCTGAATTTCGAGAAGTGGGCCCGGGGCTCGGGTTTTGCCAATTTCGAGAATTTTGATATTTTTTGATTGTCTTCGATTGGGTATTGTTTCTTTAGCATAATGTGACATGTTCGTTGTGATTTTGTTCAGATTCGACGCGTGAGGAGGCCAATTTGAGAGGCAAGGGCATAGCGAGCTAGAGCTTTGGCCAGTTTGAGGTGAGTAATGATTTTAAATGATGTCCTGAGGGTTTGAAACCCGGGATTTTGCATAACGTAGTTCTATACTGAGATGGGACACCCGCTGCGTGATGAGCGTGGGGTTCATTGCTACTGGGGATTGTGACTGGTCCATCCCAATTGATATTTTCACTACATTTTTGACTGAGACTTATGCATTGTCATCCTGACTTGGGCTAGTTGCCATGTTTGGGGCCTTGTGCTGACCTGTAAAACCCTTATGGGATTTTTGACTGGTTTTCCTCACTTATTTGCTAAAAATCATATCCTCAGTCATGTTTCTAATTGTTTAAAAATTATATGAACCGGGTTATGAAATATTAACCATAAATGAGAGAAATATGTGGGCTGAGATCCCTACCTTATATTATTGTGCCTGAGAGGCTGTGATTATAATGACTTAGAGTGGTTGAGGACCCAATAGTAAGGATATTATATATGATATTGGATCGGGCTGCACGCCGCAGCAAATACGTATATTGGATCGGGCTGCACACCGCAGCAAATACTTATATGGACCGGGCTGCGCGCCACAGCAAATATGCAAATACATATATTGGATCGGGCTGCACGCCGCAGCAAATACTTATATGGACTGGGATGCACGACGTGACAAATATGTAAATATATATATATATATATATATATATATATATATATATATGAATATGTTCAAAATGCAGCGATATAGCGCTTCGGTTGTAGGAGCCCCTCCGGAGTCTGCACACCCCTAGTGAGCGCAGTTGACTATTATTATTATGGATCAGGCTGTGCGCCTTAGCGATATACGGATCGGGCTGTACGCCGCAACGTTATATATATATATATATGTTTCGATTTCGGTTATTGTGAGAAGTATTTGAATTGAGTATTGAGGGTAAGAAATAAGTAAATGAGGATTAATGCCTGTCAAATTAACTGTTTTCACTTGGTTCAAAGAGTTTCATTAAATTTTCTTTACTACTTGCTCTTTAAATGGTTTTACTTCTTTGATATAGAACTGCTTAGTGCCTTTACGTGATTTCATACTGTCAGCCATTATTTATTGTTATTACTCACTGGGTCGGAGTACTCACATTACTCCATGCACCGTGTGTGCAGGTACATGTGTCCCTGAGGAGTAGAGCGAGCTTTCCTGCCGTTCATTTTTTTATCGAAGTTATCGAGGTAGTTGCATGGCATCCGCAGACCCGATTTATCCCTCTATCTTTCTTTACTATTCCGCATTTTAGATATATTTCTGTATTAGGATGTTAAAACCTTGTATTAGAGGCTCAGACTTGTGACACCAGATCATTAGGCATTTATAGAGATTTCATTATGGCCTTCCACATATTTCAATCTTTTATTTCGGACTTCTACTTATATTAAATTGGTATCTATTTCTGAAAATTGGTAATGAATTCTATTAAGAAGGGATTGTGAGTGGTAATTGGTCGGGCTTGCCTAGCATCGTGTTGGGCGCCATCACGACCGAGATTGGGGTCGTGACAAGTTTCAAGTACCTTGGTTCAGTTATTCAGGGGATCGCGGAGATCGACGAGGATGTCACACACCGTATAGGGGTGGGGTGGATGAAGTGGAGGTTAGCGTCGGGAGTCCTGTATGACAAGAAAGTGCCAACGTTACTAAAAGGTAAGTTTTATAGAGCAATGGTTAGGCCTGTCATGTTGTATGGGACCGAGTGTTGGCCGATTAAGAACTCTCGCATCCAGAAGATGAAAGTAGTAGAGATGAGGATGTTGAGGTGGATGTGCGGGCATACAATGATGGATAAGATTAGGAACGAAGATATTCAAGAGAAGGTGGGCGTGGCCTCCATGGAGGACAAGATGCGGGAAGCAAGACTCAGATGGTTCGGGCACATTTAGAGGAGGAGTACTAAGGCACCGATGAGGAGGTGTTAACGACTAGCTGTGGTGGGTATGAGAAGAGGTAGAGGGAGACCTAAGAAGTATTGAGGAGAGGTGATCAGGAAGGACGTGGTGCAACTTAGGATTACTGAGGACATGGCCCTTGACAGAGAATTGTGGAGGTCGAGCATTAAGGTTGTAGGCTAGGGGGAAGTTGTGAGTATTTCTACAGCGCACTAAAGTGAGACTAGCCAGTTAGGAGTTAGTCTTAGGATGCTACTGGTCAGCTACTGATGCAGGGCTTTATCTGCTGGTTATTATTATATCTTCCATCTTTTTAGTACTTCCTGTTTGTCTTTAGGAATGTACCCTCCACTTCCAACCAAGAGGTTGTGAGTTCGAGTCACCCCAAGAGCAAAGTGGGGAGTTCTTGGAGGGAAGGATGCCGAGGGTCATTTGGAAACAACCTCTCTACCCCAGGGTAGGGGTAAGGTCTGCGTACACACTACCCTCCCCAGACCCCACTAGTGGGATTATACTGGGTTGTTGTTATTGTTGTTGTTGTTGTTGTTGTTGTTGTCTTTAGGAATGTGTAAAAATGAGAGGAATGCTTTACATAATAAGTACTTTATATTAATTAAAATAATCTTATCTAATCATTATTATAACTTAAATTGAATTGATACACAAATTAATCTTCATTTGAGTTAATTTAAAATTAAAAATGCATCGATAAGCTTAATTTTAGTGTTGACAGCTTTAGGGCATCTCGATCATTTTAACATAAAAAAGTGCTTACCAGCACTTGTTTACCAAACATTTTAATAGCTTTTTTATAGCTTAAGCACTTCTATCCAAATACATAACTGCTTATTTTTAAAACAAGTTCAACCACTTGTGCTTAAAAGTCACTTTTTTAAGCCAATCCAAACGGTCTCTAAATGTGAGGTCTTCAGCAGATCATGGGTGTACTGAAAGGTATAAGCTTATTGATAAGGATCCCCAAGGCAACAATATCTATCTACTCTTATGGAAAAAAAAAAGCAACGAAAAAAGCAGAATTACAAGTTTCAACAAGTAAAAAGAGGCAAGGTGGAGAAGGGTGCGAGGTGTCACGCCCCGAGCCTGGGGGTCAAAGATAATCTGATGATATGCTCACCTTCTGATACTGACTCTATTCTCTCAGTATAATAAGTAAAATAGTTATCTGGCCTTATATGGCTCGGTATATATATATAACTTCTCTGCCATAGTAGGCTCACTCATAGACGCTCGGCCATACTAGGCTTTGTATCTCGACCAACTAGGCTCTCTCATAGGTGCTCGGCCACAGTAGGCTCGGTGTATAACTTACCATCTGATCAGAGGTTGCCCAATAGGGGCCTGCCCGTCGATTATAGCTCGATGGTAATGAAAATACTTTTAATACTGTATATATGAAAATTCTCTGCTCTCTTGACTGGAAGAAGGAAATACTCAACTGAATATGAAGTCCCGATAAGGAGAATATTGTAACTTATAAAACTAGGAAAATATACGTAATTTGCTAGACTAGCAAAATATACGTAAATTCCGGGATATTTTTCTCTATGCCTCTACTTTACCCATTATTAATGTTGATGCCTACAGCACATTATTATGTCCTGTAGTTTCATTGGATTAATTACTAGTCAACTATCTAAAACGTAAGAACTACAAGTAATATTTTAATTAGATTAAAGGTTTGATTGATTATATAATATATATAACAACCTCTCTCGGTTACCAGCAAAAAAAATGCAAATTGCTTAACTAGTTTTGCATTAATGAGAGATAAATTTTACATCTAAATCATACTACAACATGTAAAATCTCCAGCAAGCGAATCAACTAAAAGTATGGATGCATATCTACACAATTCACAAGCATACTTCACCAATATCTTGTTAATTAGTAGTAATATGAAAACTAATTATATATACTTTCAAAAACCATACTATTAAGAGATAATTTTAGAAAAGCCTAACAATTAAATGAAACTCCTTCGATGAAAAGTTATGCCTCTTGTTTTCAGTATTTCGTCAAATTCATAAAAAAGGTAGCACGATGTATCGTTATCAAACTCAAGTAATTATGGGGTCATGCCAAAATGATGGAAGACTATAGACCTAACATACCTGGAGTACGGAAAAAATTGTATGATATTGTTGGAAGAGATTGCACCGTACTCCTTTAGAACCGCAAAAGTTTTACGTTGCTACGATTCTAAAAATTCTCGTTGGATTTTCTTTTGTAGGAATTTCTTACAAGAAAAATACTGCAACATTTCACCTCTGTTTGAATTGAACTTTCTGAAAGGTTTGAAATGAATTTGCTAAAAGGTTTGAAAAGAAATGTATTGGAATGTTTTGGAATGACTTTAACATTTTCACCTTCATTATGAATTTGCAATGTCTTTGATATTCAAAGACATTGAAATGTAGTAACGGTTTATCGACAAGCCACCTAATAGGAAATGAATCCTAGTCATTTCTTTATAGCGTAGCTAACAGCCACGTTTTGGGGGTGAGAATTTATTGATCTTTATCCACTTATTAGTTAATTAGTGTTGATATCCAATTTTCCCTATATATTTTTAATATGCAAAATACCTTCAAAATAGCATATATATATATATATATATATATATGCATACATAATCATATCCAAGGTTTTTATTATTTTTCCATAATGTTTTAAAAGGTTGAAATTGATTTATTTCCCCTTTTTATCCATAAAAACCCAATAATTATTTCCAAAATTATTATCTTGATAATTCATCTATTTTATTTCTATATTTATGCTAAAATATGGCTAAGGTAATTTTTACATATTTTTTATAATTACATTTAATATTTTTAAAGCTAAATTGCATATAAATGCAATATTAGCCCTTTTAAGGGTTAATTAAGTTTTATATGCACAAAATTGGATCCTGTATTTTTAAATTGCTAATTATGTGTTGTAAATCATTTTAGCATTTTAAAATTATTTTTAGAAATTATCTACTATTTTCTATAAATTAAATGGAAACAATGGCTATTTAAAATTTAGCCAAATTGACTTTCAATCATAGCCCAAATCAAACCCCAATTTCCCAGCCCAATTTCAATTGAAAATCGACCCTAACCCAATTTTAACCCATACACGAACTCGGATCCCCACCTACCCTGTTCAATCTGGACCGTTGATCATTCAGATCAACGGTCCCCATTCCCCTTTCCTAAATTAAACCAAACGACCCCCCCAAACCCTCTCATTCCTCACTCAACTGACTCTCATCTTTCTCTCTCTATCTTTGGTTCTCTCTAGAAACTTTCCCCCTCCCCTCCTCTCCGATGAACTTCACCCACCTTCTCCAGCCATCTCCTTGCCTGAATCCATGGTGGTCTCACCACCTACCAGCCTTATGGCTCCCTCATGAATGTGTGTCACCGTTTTGAGGCCTTCAAGTGAACCAGAGGTGGTTCACTCGCCTCCCATGGTTTCTCATGCCATTTTTCAGCCATCCATGGCCGCTCGAGTAAGATTTGTGACTTTTTCGGCTAAACCGGTAACTTTTCAAGGTTTTCTTACTTTCTCTGGGTTCTCCGAAACCCTAACTTTTAAGATTTTCCAATTTTCTTTCAGATCTGTCTTAGATCTGTGAATATTATGAACCTTTTGATGTTTTCCTCAAAGGTTTTTTCGATTTTTCACAGTGACTCTCCGTCTTCAAGATTAGGGTTTTCTTAACCTTTTTTTTTAAAAAGACTTATCCTCTGATTTTCAGCATTGTCATATGATTTTACTATGTTTAAACGGTTTGGATATGTTTTTCTCTACCTGGTTCATCGTGTTGAAAACCCTAGGTATTTTTTGTTCTATCCGGGGTCCTGAAACTGTCTTTGTTTATTTTGCATGTATACCTGTTTCGATTGAGTTTTTTATGGTTAGATCCTTTTCTTTGTTTATCTTGACTGATTTTGAGTTCTCACCACTTTTTAACTCAGCTCTATTAAAACCCTAAATTCTTAAAGATTTTCTTCACTTATGGCTGTGAGTTTAAAGACTTTCTTTACTTGTTTCTGACCTTCTTTACCTGTTAGTTTTGTTTTTTACTCTGGTTCTATGTGTTAGCCATGACTACTTGACTTTTTGATTACCATGATTCGAGTGGTTCTTTTACCACTAAGTCTTTAGCCTACTCATGTCACTTTTGTATGTTTGTGTTCATCTAGTTTGCTTCCTTTTGTCGATATGGCTGGCCTTGCATGTCTGATACGCCTGTTCATTCTTCTCTATTTATATGTCAAAGTGCAAAATAGTGACTCCCTCTTGATTGATCATGATTTTCTTAAATTATGGTTTGATTGCAAGGTTTTCTTATAAACCCATAAATTTTAGTCGTTTGTTTTAGTTGATTGATTCCATTCCTTTATTTACTGTGGTGCTTCATTCTTGCTAAATCCTTTCCTCAAATTAAGTATATTATGTACTTAGACTGAGTTATATACTCTAAACTTTGACTACCCCTTATATGGCACAAAATCAATCTTTCTTAAAACTGATTTTTTCCCTTAAGTTATCCCTATTAGTATCCGTTAGGCTGTAATTCCTTATTTAAAGGGGAGTACTTATATTAATGAGATTCTAATTGTGATTACTTCCATATTTGTGCTAAACCTTTACTTGTTACCTTATTTTCTACCTATTTTTCAAAGCTATAAATACTCTACCCTCTTTTTTTAAACACACTAACAAATTACTTCAGAACACACACATACACACTCAAACTCTCTCTTCTTTCTCTACTACTTGTACTACTACTTGTCTAGCCGGCTGAAAGCCAAGGCTAGACTGTGGTTTCTACTTGCTTTACCTTTCTACATTTTGCTTTCTCAACTGGTATGTCCTAGTTTAATTTTAATGCCTCAAAAACAACATGCTTCTCTTATTGTCTACTTCTACTTGTGGTTCTAATGCAAAACCTGCATTTGAGTTACATTACTAGCATGCTATTATGCCTCCCCTGCCCTTTAAATTAATGCATACCCTTATGTGTGTTTCAAAGCATGCTTTGTCAATCACTTATTGTGCACTTACCTTCTTATGAATCCCAAATCCCTGTCCCTTCCATGTGTTTATGTTCTTTCTGACTGGTTTGCGATTATACTAGTACCAACTATTGTTGAGCATGTCCAAACCAGTCCTAGGACCCTTGCTGGGGTTATGTGTTTATAGTCAAATGTCTGTGCATCCCCAAATCCCTTGACCCTTATGTGACTACTGATTCTGTGTGTGATCTTATCTTAAGGTGTTTGAGTTCTATTTACTACTACAACTGCTTTCAATCAACTCTATTACTGATTCCTTTCAAAATGGACTTGTCAGTGCAGAACAAACTCATTTCAAACACGTGTTCTGCACTTTCACTATACTCTTAGAATACTAGGTTCTTCCCTTTTTGTGTGAGCCTTGCCTTGGGGCTCTTGAGCTCCCTCTGAAGTTGGACACACGAAAGCTAGCCTTTCTACACTGCACTTAATATGTCTTGGCTACAAAATCTGGGTGTGAGCACTGCCTGAGATCCCTTGAGGTCCTTAGGGAACTCTGACAATCCTAGATATAAGGGAAAGCTGTGAACAATCTTGGCACTTGAGATGTTTCATTACATAACTCAAAGAGGAAGTCCTAATCAGGCTTCATATAGTGTAACTTCTTATTTTCATTATGTAATTCATTTCAACGTTGGTCTATAATAATTTGTAAATAAGTATTGGGGTGGCTAGTGAAAAGGGATGGGGTAAATATGCATGCCATAGTTGTTAAGGGTAGAAAACATGTTATTAGGTTTATATTCCTAATTGCGCAATAGAAACCATGCTTAGGATTCATACAATGCATTAGAAATTATGTTCTTAGGGCCTATGTTTCTTGCTTTAGCACCTCATTCATTGATCCATGCTTTATGTCTATGCACTTAGAAATTCTGCTCTTAGGAAATTCTGCAATCCTGCCAAATGCATTTAGAAATCCTGCTCTTAGGAAATTTTGCAATCCTGCCATATACATTTAGAAATCCTGCTCTTAAGAAATCCGCATCATGAGTTTTATACATGCACCCTAGACACCATGTTTTAGGATCTTATTTGCACTTGCATTCACACTTAGTGTAAATTACTGATTATAAAAGAGGTAAAAACAGCTTCACACTTGATTATCCTATCTAAAATTACTTGTAATAATCTATGCAATTGACTAGAACAACATGCTCTTAGGGTAAAATAAGCTCCACACTGTTTCAATAATTCTGAATAACTACTGCATCTTGTTTTATGCCTAGGAAAGCCTTAGGTAATAACTGAACTGGCTTTGTTTGATTATCAACTGTTAAAATCAGTAGGCAAAACCTGATTCAGACTTCTTTTCTGAGTCATGTAATAAATCTGGTTTTGCTGTTATCACATAAACACCCTACTTTATGATTATGAATTCAGACTTTAGTTGTGCATGAGTCATGCTATCTATGTGCGTTATTTGTGGAGGTATACTTGAGCCTTCTACTTGCTTCTATGTTTTCCCCCTAAGTGTAGTCTTATATGTTTTGTATGTCGCTTTAGTATTTTGCCTTTAAACCTGAGGGTCTGCCTAGAACATACTTCTTATAAGATATGAGTCCTAAATTCCTCCAGGACTGATAGGAAGGGACGGGTAACAACATGCAATAGAGGTCGAGACCAACCTTCGCTTTGATTACCTTCACGGGTGAGAAAGGGTAGATGTGGATATCATGACCGATGCGCTAATACCACGTGTAGCCCCTCTTTTGAGGAGTGTCATACCGAGTATTGCATTGATGTGATCTATATTATTATTAAGCCTAGGACCCCCTCCCCCTTTTAGGCTTAGAATGCAATTCTTCTAAAAAATCTTGTTTTTCACTAATTATTTTTTCAAACATTTGTGTATATAAACTCAAATCCCCTACTATTTGAGCCTGCTTGTTTATTTGCTAATTGCATAAATTCACAAAAACTTTCTAGCCGGGAACCACACTAGTGGATCCTGAGGGGTGCCTAACACCTTCCCCTTAGAATAATTTCAAGCCCTTACCCTATCTCTAGTTATCCAAACATAGTTAAAAATGAACCCAATAGGTGCCCTAACGCACCTTAAAATCGTTAGGTGGCGACTCTTCAAAAATACAGAACCCTTTCACAAAAGGACAGAGTTGTCCCAACCAAAATGTCATGAACCCGATTTCCGCGGAGGGAAAAGGGGGCGCGATAATTAGGTAATGTCCTGTTTTCCGGTAATTAACCAATTACCCGCATAATTAAAACATTTCTCAAATAACTTAAAATTCTATTTATTTTTAATATACATTATACATCATACTACTGTGGTCATATGGTACCTTGCATGGTACTAGCCCATAAGTGTTGGGTATTATAGCTCGGACCGTATTTTATCCAAAGTCGACAACCTTTAATGAAACTCATTTTCTTTAATTTGCGTACCCTTTCTTCCATGGCACTTACTTATTGCTTGGTAAAAATAGAATAAATATGCTAACCTCAGGATAACCTCATCCCAGATTTTATGTCAATTAACTGAGGACAAAACCTTACCGTACGAAAAAAGCAAGATGTAACATCTTTCCCCCTTAAAAACATTTGTCCTCGAATGTTTACTCTTAGATACATTGGAAAATGTTTTTTTGCCGGAGTATCTTCCGTACACTAGACTAAAACCAACCTGTACGCAGCCAAAAAACATACTATACATGCCACACATGGCTACTGTCTATAAATAGCAACACTTGGCTTCACACAACTGTTCATCATAAATTCTGATAGTCAAAATGAGAGCTTACCTGATGATCTACTGGCCTGCATAGGGTAGTGCTGAGGTATCCAATAAATCTCGAGCCATATCTCCAGTTTGAAATAGGTCGGGGTATTTATACTTCATTTCTTCCCCTGCTTCCCACGTCATCTCTTCCACATTCTTGCTTTTCCATAAGACATTTATGGAGGTTACCTCCTTATTCCGTAGCTTGTGGATTTCTCGGTCTAGGATGGCAACTGGAATTTCCTCATAGGACAATTCCTTTGTAATTTGTACATCATCTGTGGGTGCCACTTGGGTAGGATCACCAATACACTTTCGTAATATAGATATGTGAAAAATCGGATGGACGGACTCCAATTCTGAGGGCAATTCTAACTTTTAAGCTACTTGGCCCACCCTCTGAATGATCCTATAAGGCAAAATATACCGTGGGCTAAGATTGCCTTTCTTGCAAAACCTCATCACGCCCTTCATAGGTGACACCTTTAAGAATACCCAATAATTAACTCCGAACTCTAAATCTCGTCGCCGCACGTCAGAATATGACTTTTGACGACTCTGAGCTATCAACAGTCACTCCCGGATAAGCTTTGCTTTTTCTATGGCCTGCTGAACCAGGTCTGGCCCATATAACCCAAATTCTTCAACATCAAAGCACCCTATAGGAGATCTGCACCTACGCCCATACAAAGCCTCGTACGAAGCCATTTGGATACTAAAGTGATAAATGTTATTATATGCAAACTCGATAAGAGGTAGATGTTCATCCCAACTTCTTTTAAAATCTAGCACACGTGCTCGTAACATATCCTCGAGCGTCTGAATCGTGCGCTCGACCTGTCCATCAGTTTGTGGATGAAAAGTTGTACTGAGATTCACTTGAGTCCCTAGACCTTTCTGAAATGACCACTAAAAATGTGTTGTAAGCTGGGCTCCCCGGTCACATAAAATAGATACGGGTACTCTGTGTAGTCGCACTATCTCCTCAGTATATAATTTTACTAATCCTTTGTTCTATATGTAGATCTAACCGGCAGGAAATGAGCTGATTTCGTGAGCTTATCGACTATCACCCATATGGAATCGAACTTACGTTAAGAATAAGGTAAATCCGTGATAAAGTCCATGTTTATCGCCTCCAATTTCCATGTAGGGAGATCTATAGTCTGCATTAGCCCTCCAGGCTTTTGGTGCTCTATCTACACATGCTGCAAACTAGGGCAATGAGTGACATACTCAGCAATGTTCTTCTTCATATCGTTCCACCAATACACCTCCTTAATGTCATGATACATCTTCGTTGACCCAGGGTGAATGGAGTACCACGAATAATGTGCCTCTGACATAATCCTATCTCATAGCCCTGCTACATCTGGAATACACAAACGACCCCTTTATCTAAGAACCCCATCTCCTTTGAGTTCTAACAATGGTTTCTTCTATTGTGGAACCCGCTCTCTCAATTCGATTAATTGTGGGTCCTCCTACTGCCTCTCCTTTACTTCAGCTATGAGAGATCATTTTGCAGTATTTTGGAGTACAACTTCTCCATTGCCTGAGTCTACTAACCGAATCCCCAAACAAGCTAATTTATGAATCTCTCTGGTTAATTGTCTTTTTTCTCCCTCTACATGTGCTAAGCAACCAATAGATTGGCGACTTAAGGCATATGTTACAACATTAGCTTTCCTTGGCTGGTAGAGACTGCTAACATCGTAATCTTTTAATAACTCCAGTCACCGCCTTTGTCGCAAGTTCAAATCTTTTTGCTTAAAGATATATTGTAGGCTTTATGATCTGTGAATATATCAATATGAACACCATATAAATAATGTTACCATATCTTAAGTTCATGGACAACCGCATCTAATTCGAGGTCGTGGGTTAGATAATTCTATTCGTGTTTCCTTAACTGCATTGAACCATACACAATTATTTTCCCATGATTCATCAGGACACATCCTAACCCGACACCTGAGGCATCACAATACATGGCATAACCATCTGGACTCTTTGGAAGTGCTCGAACTGGCGCTGAGGTCAACATGTTCTTAAGCTCTTGGAAACTCTGGTCACAGGCCTTTGTCCATTGAAACTTAGTCGTTTTTTGCGTCAGCTTTGTTAATGGTGCTGAAAGAGAAGAAACACCTTCTACGAACTTCTGGTAGTATTCTGCTAAGCTTAGAAAGCTACGAATCTCTGTCGGAGTGGTAGGTCTAGGCCATGATTTCACAACCTCAATCGTTTGAGTATCTACCTTTATACCTCCATCGGATACAATGTGCCCCAAGAATACTACAAACTTCAACCAGAACTCACACTTAGAGAACTTAGCATACAATTTATTATCACAGAGGGTTTGGAGTACTGTTTGCAGGTGGTCCACATGCTCATCCTGTAAACGTGAATAAGCTAGAATATCGTCAATAAAGACTATCACGAACACATCTAAATATGGTCGAAATAGGCTATTCAGCAGGTCCATAAATATGGTAGGTGCATTCATCAACCCGAAGGACATGACAAGAAACTCGATATGGCCATATCGGGTCCTAAAAGGTGTCTTGGGAATATCTTTCTCCCAAACTCTGACCTGGTGGTATCCTAACCTCAAATCTATCTTTGAAAAGTATCTAGCTCTCTGTAACTGATCAAACAAGCCGTCTATCCTTGGAAGTGGATACTTATTCTTAATAGTTACCTTGTTCAGTTGCCTATAGTCAATACACATCCTCAGCGAGCCGTCTTTCTTCCGTACAAATAGTACCGGTGCACCCCAAGGTGAGGTACTGGGTCTGATGAAACCTTTCTATATGCAAGGATGGATATTAGTTGCGTTCCCGGAAGCAATCGACGCCAAAATCAATCTCTCCCTCTGGAGGAATACCTAGAAGTTCATCTGGAAACACATCCGCATACTCTTTGACTACTAGAATAGACTGAAGTGTAGGAATCTCAGCATTTGCATCTTTAACTCGCACAATATGATAAATGCACCCTTTTGCGATCATTTTCCTCGCCTTCAGATAGGAGATAAACCTACATGTGCATGTCGCTGTATTACCTACCCATTCAAGGATTGGCTCACCTAGAAAATTAAATTTGGTTGTCTTTGCTCGATAATCAACTATGGCATAACAAGCTGCTAACTAGTCCATACCCATAATAGTATCAAAATCCAATATCTCTAGCTCAACTAGGTCGGCTGAGGTATGACGACCACAAACATATATTGTACAACCTCGGTAAACGCGTTTAGCAATAATCGATTCTCCAACCGGTGTAGATACCATAAAAGGATCAGTTAGTAATTCAGGCACTATACCAAATTTCCCCGCGACAAATGGGGTAATACATGATAAAGTAGATCTTGGGTCTATCAGGGCATAAACATCGTGAGAACAAATGGTCAACGTACCTGTCACAATGTATGGTGAGGACTCTTGGTCCTATCAACCCGCTAGCGCAGAGATATGATTCTGGTTACCACCTAAATCGGACCCTCAACCTCTTCCTCAACCTCTACCCGCCGAAGACTGAGACTTACGCCCTAAAGGATGCACGGACATAGCATACCCTGTTGCTGAATTCGCTGGTTGCGCCATGCCCCCAGAATCTCTATTTGGGAAATCTTGCATCATATGCCCTAGACATCCACATGTATAACAAGCATCGGAACCGGCTCGGCATTGGCCCAAGTGTCCTCGACCGCAGATGGAACACCGCGGAGAAAATGACCATGTCTGCCTCCAACATCGTTGTCACTTCAAACTTGACGCCTAGGAGCTCTCACCTGGTCCTGACTGAGTATAACGGTCATATGTTTAACCCTATGACTGAGGTGGCAGAGGTCTAGGTGGCCGTTCAAAGTACTGGGGCCTATAACTACCCTGAAACTGCTCCTGAGACTTGGAAAATCTCATCCTCTTATGCTACCCTGACTCAGTCCTCTCTGCACCCTACTACCGATGCCTACACCTTTCTATATTCTAGGCAAATGCCTGAATCTCGGAGATATCCATACTATCCTGCAATGTAGCAGTTGCACATGCCTCAGTCAACTCTGGGTCAACCCTGCTATAAACTTATGGATTCTATCCCGCATAGTAACAACTATGGATGGTGCATATCTAGCCAATGAATCAACACGGAAACTATATTCTCGAACACTCATATTGCCCTGCTTGAGGGCTAGAAACTAATCGAGTCGAGCCTGTCGAATCATTCGCGGTAAGTAATGGTCAAGGAAGGCATCTGAAAAATTCTCCCAAATAGCAGGAGGTGCATCACATCCCCTGGACCTTTCCCATCCCTCATCCCAAAGGAGGGTTATATCTCGGAATCGAAAAGCTGCTAACTCAACTACCTTTTTTCTCTATGGCATGCATAACCCAAAACATCCTATAAAGCTGATCTATGAAATCTTGCAGGTCCTCCCTCTGATCTATCCCCATGAACTTTGGGTGATTCAAAGCAATAAAATATCGGACCCTTGAACTCCCAGATCCCTCAGAAGATCTTGCACTAGTGGATGCCCTAGGCTGTTGTTGGGTGGCTACCAACTGTGCTAACAAATTTACCGCACTTCTCAAGTCCTGATCTGATGGAAGCGGAGGGGGAACTGGATGAGCGGTCTCCCTAGGAATCTCCTCATGTGGTGGAGGAGTCGGTAATTGCTGGCGAGTGGTCTCTCCCTACGACTCTGATTGGGCCCCCTATACTGGGGGTACCCTGCTAGTCCACTCACCTACTATTGTTTCTCTCCTCTAGCTAGCTGTAGTTTTTCTAGTTACCATTATCTATACATGCAAACGTCAACACGTAAGTTTAACTCAAATATCCTATATCTCAATGCTACAACACGATTTAGATTTGAAAGAAAGGTAACCAACTCCTAAATGCCCTGTAGTCCCCTCCTTATATAATGTGGTACACCACACATCTATAAACAAGACCCTACTAGACACGACTTGTAGACTCCCGAGGACAAAACTACTCTGATACCACTTTTGTCACACCCCGAGCCTGAGGGTCAAAGATAATTTGAAGATATGCTCACCTGCTGATATTGACTCTATTCTCTCAATATAATAAGTAAAATAGTTATCCGACCTTATAATACTCAGTATATATATATATATATATATAACTGCTCTGCCGTAGTAGGCTCACTCATAGGCGCTCGGCCATACTAGGCTATGTATCTCAACCAACTAGGCTTGCTAATAGGCGCTCGGCCAAAGTAGGCTCAGTGTATAACTTGCCATCTGATTAGAGGTTCCCCAATAGGGGCCTACCCATCGATTATAGCTTGATGGTAATGAAAATACTTTTAATATTGTATATATGCAAATTCTCCGCTCTCTTGACTGGAAGAAGAAAATACTCAACTAAATATGAAGTCCCGATAAGGATAATATTGTAACTTACAAAACTAGGAAAATATACGTAATTTGCAAGACTAGCAAAATATACGTAAATTCTGGGATATGAATTTTTCTATACGCCTCTACATTACCCATTATTAATGTTGATGCCTACATCACATTATTATCTCCTGTAGTTTCGTTGGATTAATTACTCGTCAACTATCTAAACCGTAAGAACTGCAAGTAATATTTTAATTAGCTTAAAGGTCTGATTGATAATATAATATATATAATAACCTCTCTCGGTTACCAATATACAAAATGCAAATTTCTTAATTAGTTTTACATTAACAAGATATAAATTTCACATCTAAATCATACTGCAACATGTAAAATCTCCAGCAAGCGAATCAACTAAAAGTATGGATGCATATCTAAACAATTCACAAAAATACTTCACCAATATCTTGTTAATTAGTAGTAATATGTAAACTAATTATATATACTTTCAAAAACCATGATGTTAAGAGATAATTTTAGAAAAGTCTAACAGTTAGATGAAACTCCTTCGATGAAGAGTTATGCCTCTTATTTTTAATATTTCGTCAAATTCATAAAAAGGTTAGCACGATGCATCGTTATCAATCTCGAGTAATTACGGGGTTATGCCAAAATGAAAGAAAAGCTTAGCCCTAACATATCTGGAGTAGGGAAAAATTCATATGATATTCTTGAAAGAGATTCAACCGTACTCCTTTAGAACCACAAAATTTTTACGTTGCTATGATTCTAAAAGTTCGCGTTGGATTTTCTTTTGTAGGAATTTCTTGCAAGAAAAATACTGTAACGTTTCACCTCTGTTTGATTGAACTTGCTGAAAGGTTTGAAATGAATTTGCTGAAAGGTTTGAAATGAAATGTGTTAGAAGGTTTTGGAATGACTTTTACATTTCCACCTTCATTATGAATTTGCAAAGTCTTTGATATTCAAAGACATTGAAATGTAGTAAAGGTTTATCTACAAGCCACCTAATAGGAAATGAATTCTAGTCACTTCTTTATAACGTAGCTAACTGCCACGTTTTGGGGTGAGAATTTATTGATCTTTATCCACTTATTAGTTAATTAGGTAATGTCCCGTTACCCGGTAATTAACCAATTATTTGCATAATTAAAAATTATCCCAAATTACTTAAAATTCTACTTCTTTTTAATATACATTGTACATCATTCTACTGTGGTCATATGATACCTTGCATGGTACTAGTCCATAAGTGTTGGGTGTTATAGCTCGGACCGTATTTTATCCAAAATCGACAACCTTTAACGAAACTCATTTTCTTTAATTCGCGTACCCTTTCTTCCATGACACTTACTTATTACTTGGTACAAATAGCATAAATATGTTAACCTCAAGATAATCTCATCCCCAACTTTACGTCAATTAGTGGAGGACGAAACATAACATACGAAAAACACGAGATGTAACACGAGGTACCTACATAGTAGAGATGAACATTATCTACAATTTAGGAAGAGAGATATAAGCCTTATGAGTTACCTTCAACAATAACAGATGTATGTACAATTGGCCACACCCATCTCATTTATACCCTATGGGGGCTAAAAGAAGTAATATAAGAGAAGGACGGATATCAGGATCCGGCTGGGGTTAGACTAATCCAAAATGGTGAATGGATTGTTTGTGTTAATGAACATTTCCGAAGGATATTGCAAATGTGCTAATAGATCTCCTTGTGAGACATCCATATGGTGCACTCTAGAATAGTATATCTAGATACGAATAATAGAATGTTAAAAAAAGAAGATAAATTCAAAGATAGTCATTGGTAGCCTAGAAGGCATAAATATTACCTTAGCATGGTTCCCATCCCTAGTAGAGCGAGAATGTTAAAGCAACGTGAAGAGACAGGGAATGGAGCAAGGGGAGCTAAAAGTAGAAGAATGTCTTGTTGAAGTTTGCAGAATAAGGTGATAGACAGAAATGTTAGCAGGGGAATAAGAAGAGAATTAATGAAGCACTATGAGTAAGATGTGATACATGAATAACAATGGTAAAAGATCTACAACAATAGCATCTCCCACTAGTGTCAAGACTCCTAATGGTAACCACACACGAACGATAAACACGATCTACAACAATAGCATCCCCCACGGGTGTGGACACATACACATGAGCACTCAAAGAATCACGAGTCACAACGAAATATGATAATTCATGAAATTGACCCTTTTACTCTTGTTTATCCTTATCTGTGAAAAATTACTAATAGAATTGTTCCGCTTAGCTCGTCACTACTACTCAATTCCTTAGTTATTGTTATTAATTGTTGAGTTGGTTGTACTCATACTACACCTTGCACTTCATGTGCAGATTCAAGTGTGTTTGAGCGGCGATTGTTGAGTTCATGACATCAGAGTTTCGAAGACTGCAAGGTAGCTGCCAGTGTCCGCAGGACCTTGTTACTCCTTCTATTTCTCTTTTTTTTGTATTGACATTTAGATACTTGATATAATAGTTTAAGTACTTAGACTCTCATGATTTAGTGACACCCCGATATTTGGGGCTCGTTTTCCGTACTTCACTTTCAAATTTGAATTTAGTTTTGACTTTTATGGGAATTTCTAATATTGAAAATGTTTGTTTAACTCTTATAATTCAATTGGTAGTATTGTTTTTTCGATAAATAGGCTTGCCTTGTATCATGATAGGCGCCATCACAACAAGTTTAGATTTGGGTCGTGACAAGTTGGTATCAGAGCCTAGGTTACATAGGTCTCACGAGTCATGAGCGGGTTAGTAGAGTATTGCGGATCGGTATAGAGACGTCTGTACTTATATTCGAGAGGTTGGAGAACCCTTAGGTAAATTTCACATTCTGGATTCTTGTCGTGCGATTTGTTCATTCTGGTAACTAAACATCTGTTATTTTATTCTCTCACAGATGGTGAGGACTCGTGCTATCGGTCAGGAGTGCCAACCACTAGTACCACCAACTAGGGTCGCGAGAGGCCGTGGAAGGGGAAGAGACACTGCCCGCGCAGTAGCTGGGCAAGACGTGCAGATCCTATAGTTGTCCCAGATCAGGACCAGGTCCCCGTTGTAGATGTTCCAGCGGGATCAACTCCGACACCACCTGTGTCTATTGTGATTCCTGGCCTTCAAGAAGCCATGGCCCAAATTCTATCAGTATGTACGGGCCTTGTTCAGGTGGTCTCAGTTACTACGATCAAAGCCATTTCTCAGGCCAGGGGAGGCACCCAGACTCCTGCCGCCTGCATGCCGAAGTAGGTTGTTCAGGGACTCCAGACACCGGGGGCACCACCAGCCCAGGCGGTTATAGCTGCCTAGGAGCATGTAGTTCCTACTCTGCCAGAGGATGATCAGCGTAGGTTAGAGAGGTTTGGGAGACTCCAGCCTCCACTTTTTAGTGGCACAGAGAGAAGATGCCTAGGATTTCTTGGACAGGTGCCAAAGGATACTCTGCACAGCTGGTATTCTGGAGACTTGTAGGTTATCATTCCCTACATTTCAATTTTCTCGGGCTCCACTCCAATTTTGGGAGACCTACGAGAGGCGTAGACCGGTTGGCACAGCACCCGTCACTTGGCAACAGTTCTTCGTGGTATTTTTTGAGAAGTTTGTGACCTAGTCCCGCAAAGAAGAGCTATGCAGATAGTTTGAGCAACTTTGCTAGGGTGATATGTCTGTGATGCAGTATAAGATTCGGTTCTTGGAGTTGGCCCGACATGCTATCTGGTTGGTTCCCACGGACAGAGAGAGGATCATGAGGTTCATAGATTGTCTCACTTTTCAGCTATGGTTGCTTATGACCCGAGAGAGGGTGTCTGGTGCTACCTTTGATGATGTTGTCGACATTGCTCGACATATTGAGATGGTTTGTGGTCAGGAGAGGGTTGAGAGGGAGGCAAAGAGGCCTCGTGGGTCAGGTGACTTCAGTGGTGATCCTCATAGGGGTCAGTTCTAGCACAGTAGAGGCCGTCCATTCAGACATCCTCCGTCAGCTTGTCCATTTCTTTATGGCGCATCATCTGGCCATGGTTCTCAAAGTCATCAGTAGGGTCACTCATCATTCTGTGCACTGCCAGTGCAGAGTTCTCATCATTCCCCGTCCACCCAGGTATACCCGGATAGTTCTTTTGGGCGTCAGGAGTAGCAGTTTCGTCAGAGGATGGGCTGTTTTGAGTGCGTGAATTTTTGTCACATTATGAGGGATTGCCCTAGGCTATTGGGTGGGACTCCACAGTAGAGTACTCGTCCAATAGCACCAGTACCAATTCCTCTACCACCCGCCTAGCCAGCAAGGGGTGGACCTCAACCAGCGAGTGGTGGAGCGCAGTCATCTAGGGGTCTCCCTAAAGGGGAAGGCAGATCAAGGGGCGATCAGGAATGTTTCTATGCCCTCCTATCTAGACCAGATGCTATTGCTTCAGATAATGTGATTACAGGTATTGTCTCCATCTGTCATAAAGATGCCTTTGTATTATTTGACTCTGGTTCTACATATTCATATGTCCTCGTATTTCGTGCATTTCTTGGATACGTCCCATGAGTTTTTAGTTTCATTTGTTCATGTCTCTAGTACAGTGGACGATACTATTATCGTGGACTGCATATATCGGTCATGTGTGGTGTCAATTGAGGGTCTAGAGACCCGAGTGGACCTTTTGCTGCTCAGTATGGTTGATTTCGATGTTATATTGGGTATGGATTGGTTATCTCCATGTCATGCTGTTTTAGATTTTTCACACTAAGACTGTGACATTAGCGATTCTAAGAGTTCCAAGGGTAGAGTGGGGTGGTTCTATAGATTATGTACCGAGTAGGATGATTTCATATTTGAAGGCTCAGTGTATGGTTAAGAAGGGTTGTCTCTCTTACTTGGCTTTTGTGAGAGATGTTAGTGCAGAGACTCCTGCCATTGATTCGGTTCCGGTGGTTTGTGATTTTCTGGATGTGTTTCCTGCAGACCTGCCGGGCATGCCGCCTAATTGGGATATCGACTTGGTATTTATTTAATGTCGGGCACTCAGCCTATTCTATTCCACTGTATCATATGGCACTAGTGGAGTTGAAGGAATTGAATGAACAACTTTAAGAACTCCTACATAAGGGGTTTATTCGGCTAGTGTGTCACCTTGCGGTTCACCAGTTCTAGTCGCGAAGAAGAAGGAGGGTTCCATGAGGATGTGCAATGATTACATGTAGTTGAACAAGGTCACAGTCAAAAACAAGTATCTCTTGCCTCGTATTGATGATTTATTTGACCAGCTTCAGGGAGCGAGGGTGTTCTCTAAGATTGATTTGAGGTCTAGGTATCACCAGCTGATGATTCAGGATTTGAATATTCTTAAGACAGCTTTCAGGACTTGTTATGGCCATTATGAGTTCTTGGTGATGTCTTTAGGGCTGACTAATGCCCCATCAACGTTCATGCATTTGATGAACAGTGTGTTCCATCCATATTTGGACTCCCGAAGCTAGGAGGAGCATGCTCAGCATTTGAGGATTGTATTACAGAGATTGAGGGAAGAGAAGATTTATGAAAAGTTCTCCAAATGTGAGTTTTGGCTTAGTTCAGTAGCATTGTTGGGACACGTGGTGTCCAGTGAGGGTATTCAAGTGGATTTGAAGAAGATAGAGGCGGTACAGAGTTGTCCTAGACCGTCCTCAGCTACGGAGATTAGGAGCTTTCTCGATTTGGCGGGTTATTACCATCACTTTGTGGAGGGATTCTCATTTATTGCTTCGCCCCTGGCCAAATTGACCCAGAAGGGTGCTCAATTCAGGTGGCTGGATGAGTGTGAGGAGAGATTTCAAAAGCTCAAGACTGCTTTGACCATAGCTCGAGTGTTAGTTCTACCATCAACTTCAGGTTCTTACACCGTGTATTGTGATGCCTCAAGAATAGGCATTGGTTGTGTTTTTATGCAGGAGGGTACGGTGATTGCCTATGCCTCGCGCTACTTGAAGACCTATGAGAAGAACTATCCGGTGCATGATCTTAAGTTAGCAGCCATTGTTCACACCTTAAAGATTTGGTGTCATTATTTGTATGGGGTGCATTGTGAGATTTATACTGATCACCGCAGTCTGCAGCATTTGTTTAAGTAGAACGATCTTAATTTGCGTCAGCATAGATGATTGGAGCTTCTTAAAGACTATGACATCACTATTCTGTACCATCCGGGGAAGGCCAACGTGGTGGCTGATGCTTTGATTCATCGAGCAGAGAGTTTGGGGAGTTTTGCATATCCATTCCCCCTCCACCACCACAATAGAGAGACGTTTGGCATTGGATGTTCAGGCCTTAGCGGGCCAGTGCGTGAGATTGGACATTTTAGAGCCTAGTCGGGTATTGGCTTGCATGGTCTCCAGGTCTTCACTTTATGACTGCATTAGGGAGCGTCAGTATGATGACCCCCACCTGCTCGTTCTTCAGGATAGTGTCTAACGAGGTGATGCCATGGATATGACTATTGGTGATGACGGTGTGTTGAGGATGTAGGGCCGGATATGTGTGCTTAATGTAGATAGGCTTCGGGAGTTGATTCTTGAGGATGCCCACAGCTCGTGATATTCCATCCATCCGGGTGCTGCGGAGATGTAGCCAGATTTGAGACAACACTATTGGTGGAGACGGATAATGAAGGATACTGTTGGGTTTGTAACTCGGTGTCTCGACTGTTAGTACGTTATGTATGAGCATCAGAGACCGGACGGATTGCTTCAGAGGTAAGATATACCAGAGTGGAAGTGGGAGCAGATCACCATGGACTTTGTAGTTGGGCTCCGATGGACTTCGAGCAAATTCGATGCTATTTGGATTATTATAGATCAGCTAACCAAGTTTGTGCACTTAATTCCTGTGTGCATTACTTATTCTTCAGAGCGGTTAGCTGAGATTTATATCCGAGAGATTGTTCGCCTGCATGGTGTCTTGGTTTGCATCATTTAAGATAGAGGCACTCAGTTTACATCGCAGTTTTGGAGGGCCGTGTAGCGAGAGTTAGGTACTCAGGTTGAGTTGAGCACAACTTTTCACCCTCAGACAGACGGGTAGTCCAAGCACACTATTCAGATATTGGAGGACATGTTGCACTCTTGTGTCCTTGATTTTGGGGGTTTATGGGACCAGTTTTTGCTGCTCGTGGAGTTTGCATACAACAACAGTTATTAGTCGTGTATTCAGATGGCTCCGTATGAGGGTTTGTATGTGGAAAAATCAGAGGACTTAATTTATCGCTATCAAGTCATTTTGGAAGAATGCCTCGAGACCCCGAGGACCTAGAGCCACGACCGAGTCCCCTCCCTCGGGGCTCGTCGAGGCCCGACTCACAGAAGACAGAGGTCGAGGCCAGAACAAAAGGGGAAACTCCCAAGGTAGACGGCTAAGTTTGACAGAGCCGGTCTATCCAGAGCCTACGTCGAAGCGTCGCATCTAGACGTCCCATCTCCATACTTTACAATTAATGCATGTTGTACTATAGCCGAGTTCCTCTCCTATATAATGGGAACCCATGCCACTTTTTAAGGAGCCGATGTTGCTCCAACTATTTTCTCCACAAGATCAATAATATCTCTCTCTTGCTCTCTCTCTAAATCGCTCGTTCTTACTAGCTCGAAGCCACTTTGGCATTTATTAATCTCTCACTTGTTCTTCATCTATTACTTAGTATTGTCCATATAGAGCCTTGTTTAACCATATCTTAACTGTTATCCCATTCCCGACTACCCCCGATAGCTCGAGATCGAGCCCACGTATCGACCTCGAGGTCCCCTATCGACCAGTACGAAGCCAGGGCAGTAAGCTCCTCGGTTTGATTACTGCCTCATTTTAGCTTGCATTTCATAGTTAAACTTCATATTCCTAGCATCATCTGCTCATACAACTAGCATAAAAATAGATCACGTATTTTTAGACTCCCATTTGCAAATTTTATTGTTGTTACCATTTTCACGGTAAACAGTTTGGTGCCCACCGTGGGGCTAACAATAATAGTGATTATTTTCTTATTGGTTCCATCACAAAAATGCAAGTTATCTTTCACACTTTTTGTTGCCCAAGATCTCTTGATTTGAGGTAGAAATGTTTGGCTCGATAAGTAGAGTCGAGAATGACAACCTCGAAAACTACAGGGAGAACGGTGTGGCTGCTCCAGCCACCAGACCGCAACCACAAAATCCTACTGACGTGCTCGGACCAATTCCAGCAGATGCGAAATCACAGGAGGCACGATTGGTCGACGAAACCTCACACACTGATAGGATCGTACAACATGGCGACCGACAGGAAGCGCAAAGAACCCCAGCCTGGGAAGAATATGAAGTTAGTCTTCATATTATTTTTAAAATGTTGCAGACGCAACAGTTGGCCATCGCTCAGTTACAAAGCCATTCGAAGACTCCCAGCACGGCAGCACTGGAAACTGCTCCCCCCGCCGAGCAAGAACCAGAGAAATTAAGCCGTAATGGGTCGGTAGCCGACCCTGCAATAGCAAAGGTACTTTGGGATCTCTCCAAAAGGATTGTATCAGGTTCATGGAAGTTCGTGCAACGGCCATTACCCAAGGAAGCGGCCCCAAGACTAATTTCAAAGAATTCCAAAATGCCAGAACTCCCTAAGTACAACGGGACCTCGGATCCAAACGAAAACATCACCGCTTATATGTGCGCAGGAATAGGCAACAACCCAAAAGATGATGAGATAAAGCTTGTCTTATTGAAGAGGTTCGGGGAAACATTCTCGAAAGGGACCGTGATGTGGCGTCATAACCTAGCGCCCGACCCCATAAACTTGCCTACCGCACCGGCAGACTCCTCTATAAAGGCATACACCAACGCCATCGAAATGACGAGGAGAAAGCCCGACGTATCCAGGACCGAGCAAAGGAAGAATGAAATGCTACAGGGACTCGCACCTCGTTCCCCGATGGGGCAAACGGGATTACCCCTGTTCTCGGATGACTGGGCAATACATGCCTTCACTCAAAGCCTAAACAAAACGAGCCCGATGATTTCAGGGAAGTTCAAACAAAGCTTGATCAGGTACCCAACCAAGACTTGGTCGGATGCCCATACCCGGCAAGGAAACCAATGCCAAATAGAGGGAAATACGCCCGTGAGCCACAGACAGGAGGAATTCCCCGAGATGCAATTTACCTCACGATGAATGAAGAACGGCCCGAGGGCAATATCCTCGAGGAATCATTAACAAAACCAGATTCAATGAGGATGAATGGCTGGCAAGGGAACCTCACCCACCAGAGTAAAATTTCCACATCTCTATACCAAGCATTGTGCTCTCCGTCGGCGAAACTGGGGACGTCAAATGGCTCGGACCAATTCGGTCGAATTCCTCTCAAAGAAATCACAGCGTGGCGTGGGAACTACATAGCAAGTACGACAGCAAGATCGAAGGTAGCCACCAGCTCTGAAGGAAAAATGCCAAGCCGCTTGGCAAAATCACTGCCGAGAACTGACAAGCGATCGAATTCAAGTTCAGTCCCCAGTATGGAAGGCACTCAGGAGGAACGAAACAAGTAGGCCGTAGCGCATCACCACGGAGATGGAAGAACGATGACCCTTTCCAAGAACTTGTAAAAAGGAGAGCAAAATTTCACGTCACCGGAGAAAGGCAGGCCTGGGGCTATACCCCCAGGGATGCCCCTACATTCAGCAAAGAGGGTACCGAGACCTCATCTCGATGAACCGGTAACCTTCTTCCTTACTCGATCCATTTTTTGATAAAACATGTGCTCATGAGTTCAGGTGACTTGACCAACATTGTCGGATCGCCGGGTCGAAATGCGACCACCTCTCGAATCCTTGGCGAACTCCAAACGGAGATCGCTACAGTAAGGGGGAAAGACCATTCCCCCCAGTACGACATGACTGGCACAGACCGGAATGCTAAGTTCCATATCAGCAAAGGAGGCACAAGGCACAGACGCCTTATCCAGATGGCCACGAGCGCATCGCTTGAGGACAGGGCCGCCCCCGCTTCACCAAAAGGACGAAAATTCCATGCAAAGGACGGAATTAAAACCATCGGCGGGAAGCAATACGCCACAAGGGGAAATCCCGCATCACATGACGCATCGCCGGCACTAATATCTCCACTCTCAAAAGAGCCGGAGGGTAAGCGAAACACATCATCGGCTAAGCCCAATTAAAAATAGTAGAGAGCTGTACTAGAATCCGCACCCCGAAATGGCGGGAATATAAAAAACCTCGAAACATCACCTATACATCCCGCGGTAAAGAAAAACTACCTCCCTCCTTCGTTATTTTTCACTACCCTGTATGCAGACACTAGGTCAGGGCGTTCGGAGGATCTAACTCTACCCAGAGACCTCAAGGCCATAACATAAGCCGTCGTGCTTTTCCCCCTCGGCTGGACTTCCGCCACAAAGAGGGTTTCGCCAGCAACGTACTTAGCGGAGCAACGTACCCCTGAGAAGGATCCGCCAAGATCATGTTGATACCCAATTTTTCCTCAAACTATTTTTTAAATTTGCATATATGCCTTCAAAATCACTTTTTACAATAATTGGTATTTTTCAATAATTTTTCATATTATTATCAATTTATTTTCTAATTTATTCTGTACTTTATATCCAATAATTATTCATAAATTACATTACAAATAATTTCAAAGTATCTCTTAGCTCAATATATCATTTTTAATCCTATTAGTATTTAATTATTTAACAAATTGGCCAATTTCGCAGTGTTTGGCTATAATTACAATAATTTTGTAATTATTGCCTAATTGTACACTTTATACTATTTTAATTCAATAATCGGTCCTTTTGTATTTTAAATATTAGTTAAATACCTTAATTTCACCTATTTAGCTTTAATTTTATTTTATCTAATTATTAGCTATTTTTATTAATTATTTATCTAATTTTAATTGGGTATTTAACAGTTAGCCATTCCCTATTTAAATTCTAGCCTAAATCCAACCGGACCCCTAACCCAATTAAATAACCCACCAGACCCTAGCCCAAACCAAAACCATACACGACCCAATCCCTGGTCCTGTCTGGACCGTTGATCAAATATAATTAACGGTCTAGATTCCACCATACCATAGTAAACCCTAATGACCACCCCTCATATCTCATTTCCCCCCTCTCATTCTATCTCAACAGGTCTCTCTATCTCCCTCTCTCTATCTTTGGTTCTCTCTATAACCTTCTCCTCTCCCCTCCTCTCTAATGGACCTTGTCCACCTTCTCCGGCCACCTCCCTCGCCGAAAACCATGGCCCCTCATCATCTCCTGGCCCCTGCTTCACCCCTCACCGGTTTGACACTGCCCTAAGGTCCTCAGGTGAACCTGGAGTGGTTCAACTCCCACCCATGGTCCTTCATGCCATTTTTCGGCCACCTCATGCTGTTGTAGTAAGATCTATGACTTTTCCGGCTAAAACCGGTAATCCTTTGAGGTTTTCTCATTTTCTCTGGGTTATCTGAAACCCTAACTCTTAAGATTTTCCAATTTTCTTTTATATCTATCTTAGATCTGTGTATACTATTAGCTTTTGTTGTTTTCCTTAATGGTTTTTTTCCGATTGTTTCTAAAGTAACTCTTCATCTTCGAACTAGGGTTTTTAAACACCTTTTCAAAACGCTTCTTTCTTCTGATTTTTTGTATTAATCCGCGAGTCTCTATGGTTAAAGTGCTTGTTTAAGTTTTCTCCTCTATTCGAGTTATTCTGTTGAAAACCCTAATTTCGTCTCTTAAACTTCTTAGATCTGTACATATTTGAGAAGGATCGAACTTATTTTTACTTGTTTCATGGAAAATCTCTTGATTTTTGAATGGCTTGTCATCTTCCTAAACTAGGGTTTCTGAAAAAACTTTTTCCAAACGCTTTTTGGTTTTAAGTGCTTAACCCCCTGTGTCTATGTGTTTTGACTGATTTTGTTGAGTTCTTCCTTGACCCTAACTAGCCTATGTCAAAACCCTAATTTTTTAGGGTTCTTCGTTTGTTTTTTGTGTATTAGTGTGACTTACTAATTCTCATGTTTCTTTTGAGTTCTTGTGATTTGTTGTGATTGCCTTGCCTTGATATGCTTCTACTGAGTTTCTCAGCCTAGACTTACACCAATTCTATATGTTTGTGTTCGTCTTGACTGTTTGCATCAAGACTCGCATCTTTCTCACTGATTTAGTATCGTTTGATCTTCATGTTTTGCTGGAGTTGTGTGCCAATTCTTGACTACACATATCTTGCTCTATTTATATGTTAAACATGCTGACTCTTTTGCATGACTTTCTCTTTGATTGATTCTGAATTCCTTATTACTTAGTGTGATTTGAACATTTTCCTTTAGACCCCCCGACCCATACCTTTCTACTTCATTTGATTAGTTGCTTGCCTTAATTAATTCTCCCTTGCCTTGTCTGCATTGTACTTAATTCTTACTGATTGTTTCCGTAGTTTGAAAACTTTCTGAACCTAGCCTTAATTACATTTCTATACTGGTACTATTTTGAAATCTTTCCTTATTTGTTATACTCCAGCCGTGTATGATTTTTTTCCTTACTTGTCACCTACTCTTTTCCATTTACACTGACTCCCTCAATCAAAGGGAGATTCGAACTATTTTTTTATACTAAGTTCTATAATTACTGAAGAATTGATTCTTGCATATTCTAACTAGTTTTCAAACTACTATATAAATGACTCTCTTCTATAGTCTTAAAACACGAACAATAGTTTAGAATACACTCACACACCCAAACTCTCTCTTCTTTCTCTGCTACTTGTGCTAACTGCTTGTCTAGCGGGCTGAAAGCCAAGGCTAGACTGTGGAACTCTACTTGCTTTACTTTCTACACTTTACTTCCTTAACTCTTATGTTCCTAGTTCAATTCTGAAACTCAAATCTATGTGCTCCCTGTCTAATAATCCATGTCTCCTTCTGCATTAATTTAATGGCTTATGTGTTTAATTGCCATTCTTGTTTACTGTGTTATTCAGTATGCTTAAGTTTTGCCCTCTCTTGTTCAAGTGTATAATCAGCATGTCTGGGTCTCACTTGTCTTGTATGATACTGGGCCAGCATGTTTACTTGAGTTCTTGTTTATTCCCCTCCCCTCGATTAATATGCCCATAGACTCCTAATGTATTTGATTAACACTAAGTAGCATGACTAACTCTATGTAATAGACCCCTTCCCTATAATCCAGCATGTCTACTGTTTTCTTACATTTTTCTACTACTATTCTGCCATAACCCCCCTGACCCCCAACACTTTATAAGCATGCGTTTGTGACACCCAGTCACTATGTGATCCTGAACCCTTCCCCCTACACCTACTGAGTAACTCTGTTAAGCTCCTGGCGTGAACACTTTGTGATAAACTATTGTTGTGACTATTTAAGTTCTATAGTACTTCTCTGGTGTTAACCTGTGCGAAAATATGCTTTCACATATGAACTACTTGTCCCAATTCCTCCTTTCCCTGTTTGTGTTTGAACTATGTATGTTGATTTGGTCTTGAGTTGCAGATTGTCCTGTTTCTTTTCTTCTCCAAACTATTTTTTTCACTAAGGCAAACTCTTCTTTTGCTTTTTTTCAAAACTTATTTCAAACTAATCATTGTAAAAATTGTTTCCAACTCAACTCTTTTAGACTTATGTCAAGCACTTTCACCTTAGTCTTAGACCACTAGGTTCTGCCCCTTTTGTGTGAGCCTTGGTTTGGGACCCTTGAGCTCCCTCTAAACTTGGACACACAAAAGTTGGCCCTTCCACACTGCACTTACTCGGTCTTGGTTGTGAAATCTGGGTGTGAGCACTGCTCGGGATCCCTTGAGGTCCTTAGGGAACTCTGACACACTAGATATGAGAAAGACTATGGAATAATCTTGGCACTTGAGGTTATTTATTATATAACTCAAGGAGGAAGTCCTAATCAGGTGTTGAAGGTTTGGGCTTGTTTTCAGGCTCTCTATAGTGTAACTTTTATTTTTCTTATGTAATTCATTTCAGTATTGGTCTGTAATAATATATTGATAACAAGTATTGGAGATGACTAGTGAAAAGGGATGGGGTAAATATGCCTGCTATAGTTGTTAAGGGTAGAAAACATGTTATTAGGTTTATATTCCTAATTGTGCAATATAAACCATGCTTAGGATTCATACATGCATTAGAAATCATGCTCTTAGGTCCCATGTTTATTGTTTCGGCATGTGCATCCTTACAAAATCATGTGTTAAAATCTGCGAATAACTTGCACTTTACCATTATGTTATGCGCTACCATGTGCACTTAAAGATCCTTCCTTATGATAAAAACAACACTAATAAATATGACATTTCCATATCTTCTGCATATTCTAAAAGTACGTGATACTTATGCATTTAGAAAAATCCTACTCAGGTCCTGCATATACATCACTATGAATTTTTGTGCATTAGATATCATTATTTTAGAATTGCATTCACATCCGCTTAGGCATCTCTAATTTATTTATTAAAAAAATAGATTAACCTAGCTGGTATTAATTTTGGAATTCTGAACATTTAGAACAACATGTTTAGTAATACAATTCAAACAGTCTTCTCTAAGTAACCATAATAACTGGAACACTCTTTGACACCTAGGCAAGCCTTAGGTGCTAAATTTCTCAAAACTGGAAATATGCTTCTTTATGTATGCTGCTTAATTATCAACTGTTAGATTCAGTAGGCAAGCCTGATTCAGACTTCTTTTATGAGTCATGTAATAAATCTGATTCTGCTGTTGTCACTTAGATACCATGCATAGGATCTGAATGTGGACCTTATTTGTGTATGAGTCGTGCTGTCTATGTGCATTACTTGAGGAGGTATAACTGAACCTTCTATCTATTTTCTGTGTTTTCCCCCTAAATGCAGTCCTATGTATTCTTATTTGTCGTCTAGTATTTTTCCTTTAAACCTGAGGGTCTTCCTAGCACCCCCCTTTTATAGGATATGAGTCCTAAATTCCTCCAGGACTGATAGGACGGGACAGGTAACAGCATGCAATAGGGGTCGAGACCAACCTTCGCTTTAACTACTTTCACGGGGCGGGAAAGGGTAGATATGGATATGATGACAGGTCTGTTAATACCATGTGTAGCTCTTTGAGGTATGGCACACCGGGTATTGCATTGATGTGATCCATAATATAAACAAACCTAGGACACCCCCTTTGCATTCTCGAATATGCTTAGATTGTAACTCTTTCAAAATCTCGCTTTTCACTGATTTATTTTTCAAACACTTGTGTATTTAAACTTAAATCCCCTACTATTAGAGCCATACTTGCTTATTAGCTAACTGTACAAATTCACAAAAACTGTTTGGCCGGGAATCAGACTAGTAGATCCTGAGAGGTGCCTAACACCTTCCCCTTGGGATAAATTCAAGCTCTTACCCTATCTCTGGTTATCAAACGTAGTTATAAATAATAGGTGCCCTAACGCACCTTAAATTGTTAGGTGGCGAATCTTCAAACTACAAACCCCCTTTCCCAAAAGGAAAGAGTTTTCCCAACAAAATGTCATAAACCCGATTCCGCGAAGGAAAAAGGGGCGTGACAGATCATAGGCCTTCTTCTGCAATCAAACGATGAAGGGCACCTCCCCTGGAGGCACTGTCTGCTCGGAACGACCGGGGAACGGCAGACTGAGTTTTGATAAGGAATCATGTACCAGACCAAACGGTCCAAGGAGCCTCGCCCGTGGGGCCGAGCTCACAACAATGAAAGGATGTGTATTTATGCAAAGTAATAAAAGGATATCTTTCAGCATCTCATAATAAAAAAAGGAAATTTCAATATACTCTCGGCAGGGATCCCTCCACCAAATGCGTCCTGAAGTACTTGGAGACTTAGCGTCAACAATTTGGCACGACCCCAGGGTTGGAACTCCAGGCTCGTAAGGCCCCAATAAGGCAACTCCAAGCTCACGAATAACGACCTTCGAGCCTAACCAAACTCGATGACTCAGAGACTGTCGTCAATCGCCATGCACTGGAAAACTCGCAACTGTAATACCCCGAGCGGGCAAACTCGGTATAACCAGATCTATTCTACATAGCAACATAAACTGTACGACCTCAACAGGCATGACAAACTGTAAGACCTCAACAGGCATGACAAATTGTAAGACCTCAACAGGCATGACAAACTGTAAGACCTCAACAGGCATGAAAATTTTGTAAGAGCTTACTACAGGCGTAAAACTTAATCCCGACGTTTAGGCTATATGTCGCATTTGTAAAAACCCCGAAAGGGCATACTCTCGATCTAGACGCCTAAACTATTACTTGGGATCAAAAATGGCTCTGGCCAAACACATATGACTACGGTCAAAATGGCTGCACCAACCAAACTAACGCGACTCAGGGACGCCCGACTGTTGCTATCAAAATCGCACGTCATAACTTTGAATATACTTAAAAAAGAACCGGTTAAAATAAGCTTCCCTTAGCAGGCAAACGAGCTTTGACCATGTCAGCTCCAAAACACAAGGCATCGAGCTACTCGGCCTACAAGCTAAGAACCTTACGAGGTGCACAAACATCGCCGCTAATGACTTGAAATCAAGGTTCTTCCAGAACCGACGATGGGTCAGGCAGAATTACTTCAAAAAGACCTTATCGAGAGGAAAACAAATGCTACAAAATGCCCACGGTAAAAAGCATAAGAGCCAGTGTCGCCAGCAAAACAAGCCTCCGGGCCACACACTAAAAGGTCTCAACGACCAAACAAAGTAAGAGCCACTGTCGCCAGCTTAAAATATGAAAACTTGAGGATTCAAATGACTCGAGTCATAATCCGATTCGGAGACCGGATCCAAAATAGTTAACTACACATGCCTAAGGGCACGATGGAAGCTCCATATTCACCAGCAAGCCTCCGGGCCACACACTTGAAAGGTCACTTCGACCCGAAGCACAAAAGCTATCGCCATCCACCTATACGGGCACAAAAGAACTTGAGGGTCAATTAAAGCTCGAGTCGCAACGCGACTCGGAGACCGAACCCAAAATAGTTGAAACAGCAAATGCCCAAGGGCAAGAAATAAGAACAATTACTGTCCACCCACACAAGCACAAAAGATCGAAGTTTAAGCAAGCTCGAGTCAAGGCTTGCCTTGGGGACTAAGCCTAAACAGCTGGGCAAAACGTAGAGGCCCCAACTCCTACTCACGTCGAAATCGCACTTAAGAGCCTCCGGGCCTACCGTATTAGCTCTGGGCACATGAGGCTCCCGCTAAACACCGAAACAAGCCCGCCTGGTCAAAATCAATGCAGAAGAAATAAAGCTTCATGTTTTCTCTTATTTTACATATGTAAAAGGCGCACCCTCCATCTACAAAAATGCTCTACAAGTATTAAAATACAATGCGGAAAAATAGCAAAGTCTACACTCCGCTCCAAAAGGCTACAGCCTGCCAGCCCCAGATTCGATCACCGTGACGTCAGCAAGAAGTGACCGAGCATCGCGCTCGTCCGCCCTTTCTCGAGACAATTCCTCCGGGAGAACAAAGAGCCTAACGCTGATCTCCTCGAATACCTCTCTTCGGATCTGCAACGAACATATTCCTCGATGCTTTTCTCACGGTCGAGGGCCCGCTTCAGCTCAGCTTGGGCATAAGCAACATCCTTCATAAGAATCGACATCTTCTGCTTAGCCTTGGTTCGGCTTAATGCTGCTTCAGCCTGAGCATCGATTATCTCTACCCTGATCTTTGAGAGATCGGACTCGAGTTACCCAATCACATCTGCTTGAACTATAGCGTTGTCATGAGCTAAGTGGAGTTGGGCCTTGAAGGTAGGAACTTTGTCCAAGTCACCTCTCTCCCATAAAGCTTGAGCCCGCACCTGAGCCCGTAATTCACCGCAAGCATTCCTGACGCATTCAGTATTGCCCTTAAGGTACTCCAAGGCCTCTGTCTTTTCCTGCAGCTAAGACAGGAAAAAGGGTTAACCTTAAGGGTCAAAAAGAGTGAAATGTGTACTACGAAAGGTTACCTGCTCCATCAAATAGCTCTCATAATTCGGGCTCTGGAATGACTCATATCACCAATGCAGCAACTCAACCTCCTTCTCCTCGCTAAGGAGCCTAAGGGACTCACCCTCGTCCAGAACTTTCCGAAGCCTAGCCCCTGAAGGAGCAGCTCAGACCTGAGTCTATCAAAGGCCTGCAAAAGGAAAACTTGATAAAGAAAGGAAGGCATGAAATACAGAAGAGTTGCGCCAGAACTTACCACGAAGTGAAGCCGTCGGACTTCCTCGAAGGCAGAGCACACTCCTGTTGGTCCTGCCTCTTCGGCCCCGGGAGAACCAACCTCGGGCAAAGCATATTCACTCGGGGGAACCGCCGTCCAGGAATCAAACACTTCGGGAACAACAGGCTCGGACGATGTCCTCTCCTCGAACACACAAGCCCGTTTAGCCCCGCTAAAAGCTCCATCACATTGTGGGTACGGATCCCGTTTATCGCCGTCGTCCCTCAATTCGAAGGCCGGCGACTCCTTCCCCTCTCCGGAAGAACACATCCTCACCCAAAAAAGCCGCCCGATACCTACAAAGGCCAAGCTAATACAAAAGAAAAAGGAAAAGTGTCATCTCAAATGTACGACTACCAAGGTAAAGGCATCATATGTGCATACCTCAGTATTCCTCTTCCCATCTGTTATGGGACACAGCTCACCACATACGCTCGTCACAGGTCAAATGGGTCGCCAACCTCCGGACCCAGCCGGGCAGATCGAGAACTTCGCCCGACATCCATGAAGTTGCTGCAAAAGGGGAAAAATACAATTACTCAACTGACTTTCGCTATAAACAAAATCTGAGAAAGCACCAGACATTCCACTCACGAGCGTAATTCTAACTCTCGGGAAACGATATAAGCTCCATGGGATAATGTCAGCCATCCGGACCTGGACGAATTGACTGATCCATTCCTGGTCCACACCTTCTTCATCATCAACAGCAAAAGGTGCGGACGAACAACACTACAAGGTTAACAGGCCTCGATGGTGAAAGGGATGGTACATCCTAACAAGGTGGCTGAGAGAGAACTCAAGCCCAACCTTTTCCTCAAAGAACCTCATCATCAGCACCACTCGCCAAAATGACGGATGTATCTGCACCAAAGTTACCCGATACTTCAAGCAGAAATCAAGCACGACCCTGTCAAGGGGGCTGAATGCAAAGGGATATAGCTATACACTCAAGAATCAATCAGCAAAGTTCGTAATGCTCTCACCCGGGGAAAGTTCCTGCAACGTTATCCCCTCACTCCATCCGCAGTATTTCCTCACCATCTCCAGATGCTCCTCTCTTATCAAAGACACAGTCTTCAGAGTGAACTACCGCGGATCCTGAATGTCGGGCGTGGAACTCTCCCCTCCCTACTGGGTCAGCCCAAAAGTAGTTGCCATGGCTATGGTAGAATCGACAAATTAAGGAAAAGATGTGCTCCAACGCTTTTTGCGCTTGAAGAGACGAAGGACCCGATGCCAAGGCAGAGGGATAACTATCCAGAATAATGAGATCTCCCAAAGTTAGAAAGGCCACCCCACATATATGCAGGAAACAACAATGATTCTCCTATCTAGAGTAAGCTCATGCAGCCAACAACCTCGATACAGATCCTGGAGCGGTACCCGACCCCAGAGGCATCCATCAACAAAAAGATAGGCCTCAAAGAGTCAAATGTATTGTCTCCGGTCTCGAGGTAGTGCCCGACTTGAAGGATCTTCGCAAAAAGAGAAGTCAGGCTTTGAGAAACCTTCAACGCCTTCATTTAACTCGAGGCGGTACCCGATCTCATGGTTTCCATTTCTCAAAAGAAAAATAAGCGCGCGATGCTTCGATCGCGAAAGCTCTAGGAGCGCTCGAGGAATCGCCTAAGTATAGGCAACCCCTCAACGAAAGTCTATCTGCTACGCTTTAAAAAGCTATCTGCGTTAAGTTCAAAGCGGGCCCCAGGGTACCCAGAGCTGACCTCCACTCAGGATATCATTCTCGAAAGCTCCAAAACACAGCATACTATCTCCATGCAACTCAGAGGGCCCGACAGCTTGGGCCTATCAAATCAATTCAGGCTTGATATGAGGTACGACGATGGGCTCGGAAAAGAGCCGTGTCAGTCATCAGAGGATCGAAAAGAACGCTCGCACCCAAGTTAGATGTTAAAGGACAAAATCAAAGGAAATCATTCAAGGGCCTCGAAAGAGGACAAGAGCATACAACAATAAAGGGGCAAGAATCGAAAACAGAAATCAAGAAAGTATCTTTATATTCATAAATATCCATGTACAATAGCCCTCGTGGGGTCCTTACATACAATTTCCAAAGCCTATAAAGGATCTCTACATAAAAACGGAGGAACGGAAGGATGTACATGTGATGAAACCTGAGAGCTTGGTCCACCCTCGAAAGTCCATCTCCGGTATCAGCATCCCCGAGCGTCGTTCCCTCGAGCATGCATCCTCGAGGGCGGTTCCGTCGACCACCACCCCCTCTAGGTTCCCAGCTCATCCTCCGGGGAGTCCACACAGAGGGAAAAGATGATGAAGAGGAAAAGGAGGGGATGCAGAGGAGGCAGAGGAAAGAGACATAGCCCGCCGAAGTCAAAGGTTAAAGATTCGGCGGGACCTAGCCTCAATGGCCGGTAGTGCCATTTTATCCCTTAGGAAAGGAAAAACCCAAGGGATAAAGTTCCACACCAGGCCTATGAAGGAGAGTGAGCAGTGGTGCATAGTCTTAATGACTGTCTACCAAAAAAGGAGAACCGACTCCCCGTCTGTCATCATCTCGGGCCAACAACAACGGCAACGGCGAACATAACAACAACCACAGTGGCGACGGGACAGCATGGCCGTTCTCGGAAAAGGGAAGCCCCCAGCAAGAGGTCGCAACGCAATCTACGGAAACTTTACCAAACAGCCTTGAGGCCATGAGTCCCAAGCAGAATGTTCAAGGATAGAAGAAGATGATAAAAAGAAATGGGCAAATGATCCAACGAAGGTACTGGGATAGGAAAAACAATGCCAAGGCACCCCCATTTATAGGGGGTAATGACACGGTCATCAAGGTTTTGGAAGATGGACCGACAGAAGCGATTCTTGCATTCTTGAAACACCAAATCGACGGCGATACATTCACCTTGGAGAACGGGAATCGACAGTGTATTGAATGATGTCAAAATGTGCAAGTCCATGGGACACCCCGGTTGCCACAAAAGCTCGCGCCATAGGTTGCATCATTGGTATGATGTCACCGTAAGAGGCTCGAAAAGTCAGGTATCAGAATCATTTCCCATCGCTTCGTTCTGGGAAACTTGGAGACTATCTGTATACGGCAAAATTAGAGGACTTAATTTCTCGCTATCAAGTCATTTCAGAAGAATGCCACGAGACCCCGAAGATGTGGAGCCATGACCGAGTCCCCTCCCTCAGGGCTGGTCGAGGCCCGACTCATAGAAGATAGAGGTCGAGGCCAGAACAAAAGGGGAAGCTCCCAAGGGACACGACTAAGTCTAATAGAGCCGGTCTATCCAGAGCCTACGCCGAAGCGTCACGTCTAGCTATCCCATCTCCATACTCTACAATTAATGCATGTTGTACTATAGCCGGGTTCCCTTCCTATATAAAGGGAACCCTCGCTACTTTGTAAGGGGATGATGTTGCTCTAACTCTTTCTCCACGAGATCAATAATCTCTCTCTCTCTCTCTCTCTAAACCGCTCGTTCTTACTAGCTCGAAGCCACTTTGGCTTTTATCAATCTCTTATTTGTTTTTCATTTATTGCTTGGTATTGGCCATATAGAGCCTTGTTTAACCATATCTTAACAATTATCCCATTCCCGACTACCCTCGATAGCTCGAGATCGAGCCCAGGTATCGACCCTGAAGTCCCCCATCGACCAATCCGAAGCCAGGGCAGTAAGCCCCTCGGTTTGATTACTGCCTCGTTTTAGCTTGCATTTCATAGTTAAAATTCATATTCCTAGCATCATCTGCTCATACAACTAGCATAAAAATAGATCACGTATTTTTAGAATCCCATTTACAAATTTAATTGTTGTTACCATTTTCACGGTAAACAGGGTTTATATGGGAGGAGGTGTAGATCTTCAGTGGGATGGTTTGAGTCGGGTGAGGCTAGGCTTTTGGCTACAGACTTTTTATATGATGCTTTGGACAAGGTAAAATTGATTCAGGAGCATCTTCATACAGCACAGTCAAGACAACAGAGTTATGCTGACAGAAAGGTTCGTGATGTGTCTTACATATTTGGGGAGAAGGTATTGCTGAAGGTTTCACCCATGAAGGGTGTTATGAGATTTGGGAAGAGGGGCAAGTTGAGCCCCAGGTCCATTGAGCCTTTTGACGTGCTTCAGAGTTTAGGGGAGGTGGCTTATAAGCTTGCCTTTCCACCCCGTTTGTCGAGTGTGCATTCGGTATTTCATATTTCCGTGCTTCGGAAGTATGTTGGAAATCCGTCTTATGCTTTGGACTTCAGCACGGTTTAGTTGGAAGGTGATATTACTTATGATGCAGAGCCCGTGGCTTTTCTGGATAGGCAGGTCCGAAAGTTGATATCAAAGGACATCGCTTCAGTAAAGGCGCAGTCGAGAGGCCAGCTTGTGGAGGAGGCCACCTAGGAGACCGAGCGGGAGATGCGAAGCAGATATCCACAACTATTTGAGACTCCATGTATGTTTCTAGCTAGACTTGTTCGAGGCCGAACATTTGTTTAAGAGGGGAAGGATGTAACGACCCGGCCAATCATTCCAAGAGTTATAGCCCTGTTTCCCCCATTTCTACTTCTTTATGTGTTGTTCACATGTGTTGTGTCGTATCGGGTTGGTAGGTTTGGGTCCAGAGTAGTTTCGGAGTGGAGTGAGGCACTTAGTCTCTTATTTAGAAGGTTAAGTTGGAAAAGTCAACCAGATGTTGACTTATGAGTAAAAGATCTCGGGTTGGGATTTTTATTGTTCGGATAGTTTCGTTAGGTGATTTTGGACTTAGAAGCGTGTCTGAAATGTTGTTTGAGGTCTGTGGTAGAATTAGGCTTGAATTGGTGAAATTGGAAATTTGGTGATTTTCGATCGGCGGTGGAAAATTTGACATCAGAGTCGCAATGGAATTCCGGAAGTTGGAGTATATTCGTTGTATCGTTAGTGACGTGTGTACAAAATTTGAGGTTATCCAGACGAGGTTTGATAGGTTTTGGCATCTATTGTGGAAATTTGAGGTTTAATTATGCTTGAATTGGTGTGCGATTCATGTTTTGTTTTGGTTTGATGTGATTTGATTGCTCGATTGAGTTTATATGGTATTTTAGGACGTGATGGTACCTTTGATTGAGGTTCTAGAGGCCTCGGGTGTGTTTCGGGGGAGTTTTGAGCTAGTCCGGGCATTACCAGAATTCAGATATGGTTCTGGTGCTTTGAATTTCGTGGACCTTAGCAGAATTTCACAGACATGATAAATTTTTGGCGGCCGCACTCCGAGGAAAAATTCTACAGATCCGCTGGTTTGACTTCTGAAGCTTATATCTTTTGATCTACAAAGACTTTTGAGATGATTAAAAAATGAAAGTTCTAGCCTTCGTGTCTAGTTTCCAGAAAAGTAAAAAAGTCATTATTTGGACATCTGTAGATAAAGTTATGGCCTAAATACTAAACCCTAGCAGTGCAGCCCCTAAAAAGTGTGGCCGCACCATTTTTTCGCAACCGCAGAACCTGGGAGGCACATCCGCACTTGGAATTTCGTGGACCGCATAGTGGTAGTTCAGAGGGTGAACTATATAAATATGGTTTGGGAATTATTTCACAATTTGGACCTAGGGAGCTCGGTTTGTGGCAATGTTTCGTGTATTTTTCAAGAAATTCATCGGGGTAAGTGATTCTAAGGAGCCTAAGGAACTCACCCTCGTCCAGAACTTCCGAAGCCTGGCCCCTTGATGGAGCAGCTCAGACCTGAGTCTATCAAAGGCCTGTAAAAGGTAAACTCGATAAAGAAAGGAAGGCATGAAATACAGAAGAGCTGCGCCAGAACTCACCACGAAGTGAAGCCGACGGATTTCCTCGAAGGTAGAGCACACTCCTGTTGATCCTGCCTCTTTGGCCCTGGAAGAACCAAGCTCGCACAAAGCATATTCACTAGGGGGAACCACCATCCGGAAATCAAACACTCCAGGAACAGCAGGCTCGGATGATGTACTTTCCTCGAAGACACGGACCCGTTTAGCCGCACTAAAAGCTCCATCACACTGCGGGTACGGATCCCATTTATCGCCGTCATCCCTCGATTATAAGGTCGACGACTCATTCCCCTCTCCAAAAGAACACAACCTCACCCCAAAGAGCCGCCCGATACCTGCAACGGCCAAGCCAGTACAAAAGAAAAAGGAAAAATGTCATCTCAAATGTACGAATACCAAGGTGAAGGCATCATACGTGCATACATCGGTATTCCTCTTCCCATCTATTATGGGACACAGCTCGACACATACGCTCATCGCAGGTTGAATGGGTTGCCAACCTGCGGAACTAGCTGGGCAGATCGATAACTTCGTCCAGCGTCCATGAAGTTGCTGCAAAAGGGGAGAAACACAATTACTTAACTACCTTTCACTATAAACAAAATCTGAGAAAGCGCCAACATTCCACTCACGAGCGTAATTCCAACCCTCGGGAAACAGTATAAGCTCCACGGGGATAATGTCAGCCATCCGGACCCGGACGAATCGACTGATCCACTCCTGGTCCTCCGCTTCTTCATCATCAACAACAAAAGGTGTGGATAATGGCACTGCAAGGTTAACAAACCTCGGTGGTGAAAGGAATGGTACAGCCTGACAAGGTGGCTGAGCGAGAATTAAAGCCCAGCCTTCTCCTCAAAGAACCTCATCATCAACACCACTTTCCAAAACGACGAATGTATCTGCGCCAAAGTAACTCGATACTTCAAGCAAAAATCAAGAACGACCCTGTCAAGGGGGCTGAATGCAAAGGGATATAGGTATACTCTTAAGAATCAATCAGCAGAGTCCGTAATGCTCTCACCCAAGGAAAGCGCCTGCAGCATTATCCCCTCGCTCCATTCATAGTATTTCCTCACCATCTCCAGATGTTCCTCTCTTCTCAAAGACACAGTCTTCTGAGTGAACTCCTGCGGATCCTGAACGCTAGGCGTGGAACTCTCCCCTCCCTGCTGGGTCGGCCCAAAAGTAGTTTCCAGGGCTATGGTAGAATCGACAGATTAAGGCAAAGATATGCTACAACGCTTTTTGCGCTTGAAGAGATGAAGGACCCGATGCCAAGGTGGAGGGATAGCTATCCTGAATAATGAGATCTCCCAAAGTTACAAAGGCCACCCCACATATATGCAGGAAACAACGATGATTCGCCTGTCCAGAGTAAGCCTGGGCGGACAACGGCCTCGATATAGATCCTGGAGCGGTACCCAACCCTAGAGGCATCCATCGACAAGAATATAGGACTCAAAGAGTCAACTGTATTGTCTCCAGCTTCGAGGTAGTGCCCGAGCTGGAGGATCTTTCGCAAAAAGAGAAGTCAGGCTTCGAGAAGCCTTCAACGCCATCATTTAACTCGAGGCGGTACTCGATCTCATGGTTTCCCTTTCTCAAAAGAAAAATAAGCACACAAAGCTCCAATCGCAAAAGCTCTAGGAGCGCTCGAGGCATCGCCTAAGTATAGGCAACCCCTCAACGGAAGTCTATCCGCTACGCTTTAAAAAGCTATTTGCGTCAAGTTCAAAGAGGGCCCCCGGGTACCCAGAGTTGACCTCCACTCAGGATATCATTCTCGAAAGATCCAAAACTCAGCATACTATCTCCATGCAACTTGGAGGGCCCGACAGCCCGGGCCTATCAGATAAATTCAGGCTTGATCTATGGTACGACGATGGGCTCGAAAAAGAGTCGTGTCAGTCAGCAGAGGATCGGAAAGAACGCTCGCGCCCAAGTTAGATGTTAGCGGCCAACAATGAAGGAAAACATTCATAGGCCTCGAAAGGGCACAAAAGTATATAACAATAATGGGGCAAGAATCGAAAACAAAAATCAAGTAAGTTTCTTTATATGCATAAATATCCATGTACAACAGCCCTAGAGGGGTCCTTACATACAATTGCCAAAGCCTACAAAGGATATCTACACAAAAACGGAGGAACGAAAGGATGTACATGTGATGAAACCCGAGATCCCGGTCCACCCTCGAAGGTCCATCTCCGGTATCAGCATCCCCGAGCACCGTTCCCTTGAGCATGCATCCTCGAGGGAGGTTCTGTCGACCTCTACCCCCTCTAGGTTCCCAGCTCATCCTCCGGGGGGCCCCACCGATGAAAAAGATGAAGAAGAGGAAAAGAAGCGGATGCAGAGGAGGCAGAGGAAAGAGACATGGCCCGCCGAAGCCAAAGATTAAAGATTCAAGATTCGGCGGCCCCCAGCCTTAACAACCGGTAGTGACAGTTTATTCCTCGGGAAAGGAAAAACCCAAGGGATGAAGTTCCACGCCTGGCCTAGGTAAAAGAGTGAGCAGCGGTGCATAGTTTGAGTGACTGTATATAAATAAGGAAAACCGACTCCCCGTCCATCATCGTCTCACTCCAACAACAACGGCAATGGCGAACATAACAACGACCACAACGGTAATAAGATAGCTTGGTCGTGCTCGGCAAACGGAAGCCCCCGGTAAGGGGACATAACGCAATCTACGGGAACTCTGCCTAACGGCCTTGGGGCCATGAGCCCCAAGCATAATGTTCAAGGATAGAAGAAGATGATAAGAAGAAATGGGAAAATGAGCCAATGAAGGTACTGAGATAGGAAAAATAATGCCAAGGCACCCCCATTTATAGGGGGTAACGACACGGTCATCAAGGCTTTGGAAGATTGACCAGCAGACGTGATTCCTGCATTCTTGAAAAATTGAATCGATGGTGATACATTCACCTTGGAGAACGGGAATCAATAGTACATAGAATAATGTCAAAATGTGAAAGTCCACGGCACACCCCGGTTGCCACAAAAGCTCGCGCCACAGTTTGCATCATTGGTGTGACATCACCGTAAGAAGCTCGAGGAGTCAGGTATCAAAATCATTTCCCATCGCTTCGTTCTGGGAAATGCGTAGACTATCTGTATGCGGTAAAATCAGAGGACTTAGTTTCTCGCTATCAAGTCATTTCAGAAGAGTGCCTCGAGACCCCGAGGACGTGGAGCCACAACCGATTCCCCTCCCTCAGGGCTCGTTGAGGCCCGACTCTTAGAAGACAGAGTTCAAGGCCATAACAAAAGGGGAAGCTCCCAAGGCACATGGCTAAGTCTGACAAAGCCGGTCTATCCAAAGCCTACGTCGAAGCGTCGCGTCTAGTCGTCCCATCTCCATACTTTACAATTAATGCATGTTGTACTATAGCCGGGTTCCCCTCCTATATAAAGGGAACCCACGCCACTTTGTAAGGGGCTGATGTTGCTCCAACTATTTTCTCCACAAGATCAATAATATCTATCTCTTTCTCTCTTTCTTTCTAAATCGCTCGTTCTTACTAGCTCAAAGCCACTTTGGCATTTAACAATATCTCACTTGTTCTTCATTTATTGCTTGGTATTGGCCATATAGAACCTTGTTTAACCATATCTTAACTGTTATCCCATTCCCGACTACCCCCGATAGTTCGAGATAGAGCCCAGGTATCGACCCCGAGGTCCCCTATCGACCAGTCCGAAGCCAGGGTAGTAAGCCCCTTGGTTTGATTACTGCCTCATTTTAGCTTGCATTTTATAGTTAAACTTAATATTCCTAGCATAATCTGCTCATACAACTAACATAAAAATAGATCACGTATTTTTAGAATCCCATTTACAAATTTAATTATTGTTACCATTTTCACGGTAAACAGGGTTTATGTGGGAGGAGGTGTAGATCTTCAGTTGGATGGTTTGAGCCGGGTGAGGCTAGGCTTTTGGCTACAGATTTTGTATATGATGCTTTGGACAAGGTAAAATTAATTTAGGAGCGGTTTCATATAGCACAGTCAAGACAACAGAGTTATGCTGACAGAAAGGTTCGTGATGTGTCTTACATGGTTGGGGAGAAGGTATTGCTAAAGGTTTCACCCATGAAGGGTGTTATGAGGTTTGGGAAGAGGGGCAAGTTGAGCCCCAGGTCAATTGGGCCTTTTGAGGTGCTTCAGAGTTTAGGGGAGGTGGCTTATAAGCTTGCCTTGCCACCCCGTTTGTCGAGTGTGCATCCGGTATTTCATGTTTCCATGCTTCGAAAGTATGTTGGAAATCCGTCTTATGCTTTAAACTTCAGCACAGTTTAGTTGGAAGGTGATATTACTTATGATGCAGAGCCGGTGGCTATTCTGGATCGGCAGGTCCGAAAGTTGAGGTCAAAGGATATCGCTTCAGTGAAGGTGCAGTGGAGAGGCCAGCTCGTGGAGGAGGCCACCTAGGAGACCGAGCAGGAGACGCAAAGAAGATATCCACACCTATTTGAGACTCAAGGTTTGTTGTTAGCTAGACTCGTTCGAGGACAGACGTTTGTTTAAGAGGGGAAGGATGTAACGACCCGGCCAGTCGTTCCGAGAGTTATAGCCCTGTTTCTCCCATTTCTACTTCTTTATGTGTTATTCACATGTGTTGTGTCGTATCGGGTTGGTAGGTTTTGGTCCAGAGTAGTTTCGGAGTGGAGTGAGGCACTTAGTCTCTTATTTAGAAGGTTAAGTTGGAAAAGTCAACCAGATGTTGACTTATGAGTAAAAGATCTCAGGTTAGGATATTTATTGTTCGAATAGCTCCGTTAGGTGATTTTGGACTTAGGAGCATATCCGGAATATAGTTTGAGGTCCGTGGTAGAATTAGGCTTGAATTGGTGAAATTGAAAATTTGGTGATTTTCGGTCGGCAGTGGAAAATTTGACATCAGAGTCGCAATGGATTTCTTGGAGTTGGAGTATATTCGTAGTATCATTAGTGACGTGTGTGCAAAATTTGAGGTTATCCAGACAATGTTTGATAGGTTTCGACATCGCTTGTCGAAATTTGAGGTTTCAAGTCCATTAAGCTTGAATTGGTGTGCAATTCATGTTTTTGTTATTGTTTGATGTGATTTGATTGCTCGATTGAGTTTGTATGGTATTTTAGGACTTGATGGTACCTTTGGTTGAGGTTCCAGAGGCCTCGGGTGTGTTTCGGGAGAGTTTTGAGCTAGTCCGGGCATTACCAGAACTTAGATATGGTTCTGGTGCTTTGAATTTTGTGGACCTTAGCAGAATTTTGCGGACCTTAGTAGAATTTCGCGGACCGGATAACTTTTTCGCAGCCGCACTCCGAGGAAAAGTTTTGCAGATCTGCTGGTCTGACTTCGGAAGCTTATATCTTTTGATCTACAAAGACTTTTGAGATGATTCAAAAATGAAAGTTGTGGCCTTTGTGTCTAGTTTTCAGGAAAGTAATGAAGTCATCATTTGGACATTTGTAGAGAAAGTTATGGCCTAAATACTAAAACCTGGCAGTGTAGCCACCAAAAAGTTTGGCCGCACAATTTTTTCGCGACCGCAGGACCTGCGAGGCGCGGCCGCGCTTGGAATTTCGCGGACCGCATAGTGGGAGTTTAGGGTGTGCTATATAAACAGGGTTTAGGGCATTATTTCACATTTTGGACGTAGGAAGCTCGGTTTGTGGAAATGTTTCGTGGATTTTTCAAGAAATTCATCGGAGTAAGTGATTCTAACTTGGATTTGGTTAATATACATGAATATGTCAATGATTTCGTCATCTGATTAGTACTTTGAGGTGGAAATTTGGGAAAAATTGTAGAAACTTCATAAAATAAATTTTTGGGATTTAAATGTCGATCCAAAGTCATATTTGAGTGAAACTAGTATGGTTGGACTCGTGAGTGAATGGGTATTCATAATTTGTGACTTTTACCCGATTTCGAGTCATGGGCCCGAGGGCCGGGTTTTAGCCAATTTTGGTTTTAGGCCTAATTTTGTAGTTTTTTCTTGTGGAATTCATTTCCTTAGCATATGTTGATGGTATTGTATTCGTTGTGAATAGATTCAGAGCTTTTGGAGACCGAGTCAAGTGGTGAGAGTATCCCGGAGTAGTATTTTTCCGCTGTTAAGGTAAGTAATGTGAGCATCTAATTTTTGCCCTGCATGAAAATAACTCCTAAAAATAAACCAAAAATGATTTTTAAGGGATTTTAGAAGTTTTTCTTTATTTAGTTGCATTTCATGAATTTTTAATATTTTAAAATCATAAAAAAATTATACAAAAATGTAATGTCTTAATTTCATGTCATTTTAGGTCCAATTTGCATTTAGGAATTTAATTGCATTCATTAAACAAAAATCACAAAAATTGCTACAATAGTCATGTCCACATTTTAGCTTTTAGTATTAAATTAGTAAAAATAAGTAAGATTAACTTTACAAATTAATTTAAGCTAGAGCCTAATTTAGGATTTTATTTAGTTTGTTTAATTAATTCAATTAGATTTCTGAAATCAAAAGAAAAATAAAGAAAAGAAGTAGATTTGGTTTTTCAATTTCGTCTGGGCCAACTTAACTTGAAGCCCAAAAATCCCAAATTACCAAGCCCAAAACATTGAGCCGATACACATCCCCATTTGACCTAACCTAATCTCTACCCCTATTAAATAAAGCTAGTCATAGACCTAGAGACCTAGACTTTTGGAATCCGCCGTTTACACTAAAGGACACCCCTCAGTTCCCCAAAATCGATCACTCCCTAGGAGGACCCCTGCAAAATCCCTATGCCTCTGCCTCCCATTTCCATAACCCCTCTTATCAAACAAGCTAATCGATACCATTTTTCTCCTTAGTCCATGACTCTAATACGCTAAATCGATGTCCCTAGCGACTTCAATCGTGGAAATTGTTGTCCCAAAAGATTTTCTATACAATTCCGCCACCTCCAATCATACAGACCTGCTTGTTCCTTATTTATGTTCCATGAATGGAGTCTAATTGAAGCCGCGTTTCGAGTCCGAGTTTTGTGGCGTCGATCGAGGTCCGGTCGTGTTTGATAGTTCATGTTGCTTGGCTGGTGTTTGTCGTTGATTTTTGCCGCCGGATTTAGTTGTATTTGATTGCGAGCAAAATTAATTAAAGGTGCATTAAGGTTCACTTCTTCCTTCTACTCTTATATGTATTATGAATCAAAGCCATAAAAGGGAGCCATTTTAAGACAGGCTAATCAGATGTAGTTTGGGGTTTAATGGATTTCTCTTTCTTATTGTGGCTGATGGTTATTGTCACTCCATGAGTTTCCTTTCGTCGAGTGTCTTAGTTAGAGCTTGAATGAATTAAAATATGCTTGATTCCCTGGTTTAGATTTGTCGTCCTACTAATTTCATTATGAATAATGTTGAATGAGTTTTCTGTTTGGAAATATTGTAAATGCTGACAGTTCTCGAAAGGTTAATTCAAGTTCGTCGTGGTAGGCTCCTTATCTGACTTGGTTCTTCTGTTTGTGGTAGATTCCTTATCTAACATGGTTTCATTGTTTGAGTTCTCTCCATGTCTTGACTCTTTAATGATAAGATTATGCTTCGTGTGAGTTGCAAAGTTATTATGAAGTTACATATATGAAAATCGTCATTTGAGGTAAATATGAATCTGAGTCGATCTTAATAACGGAACAAAGTTTGGTACTGTCATGACCCGGATTCCCCACCCTCGAGAGTCGTGATGGCGCCTACTAATGTTAGCTAGGCAAGCCAAACGTTTGATCTAATTACTTTATTAACCGATTATTTCTTTAAAATAAAAATAAGGCGATAACATGAAAACAACGGAACTTTAAATTATTAATCGGAAGATAACAATTAAATATCTGAAATCCACATCTATTACAATTCTTAAAACCTAAAGCACTCAAAACCTGGTGTCACAGTGCCACAGACGGTCTAAGATATTAATACATACAAAGTCTGAAAAAAATGACAATACATTGTTTCTGAATAAAAGGAAAATGAAACAGGAAATAGGGATAGAGGGACACGCCAGGGCCTACAGACGCCTGCATGTCTACCTTGGATCTCTGCGTGGACTGAAGGTAGCCTCCAAATTACGGTCCAAAAGCTGCTCCGGGATCTGCACATAGTGTAGAGTGTAGTATCAGCACAACCGACCCCATGTGCTGGTAAGTGTCTAGCCAAACCCCAGCGAGGTAGTGACGAAGCTAGGACTAGACTCCAGATAAACCTTGCAGTTCAAATATATATATATATATATATATATATATATATATATATATATATATATATATATATATATATATATATACACACACACACATACAGAAATAAACAAATAAAGATAGGAGGGGGAAACATGATTCGGGGAGTAACAGGTAAAACAGAATATCAAGAGAATTATAAAGGAATCAAAATTAACCACTAACAAGAATAAGGAAAATAAAGGCAAATTTCACTTTCTTTTCACATCTTGTTGCAGGCGTGCAACCCGATCCCGATTCCTGTATCTCGTGGCAGGCGGCAACCCGCTCCCATTTCATTTATCTCATCGTAGGCGCACCCGCTCCCATTTCATTTATCTTGTGGTAGGTGTACCACCCGCTCCCATTTCATTATATCTTGTGGTAGGTGTACCACCCGCTCCCATTTCATTATATCTTGTGGTAGGCGTACCACCCGCTCCCATTTCATCATATCTTATGGTAGGCGTACCACCCGCTCCCATTTCATCATATCTTGTGGTAGGCGTACCACCCGCTCCCATTTCATTATATATTGTGGTAGGCGTACTAGCCGCTCCCATTTCATTATATCTTGTGGTAGGCGTACCACCCGCTCCCATTTTATTATATATTGTTGTAGGCATACCACCCACTCCCAATTACAAGACAACAATAATCACAAGTTGTCCCGGCAAGGGAACTAGAGCAATATAACAACTTCACGACAAGGGAACAATGATATTTCACCAACATCCCAGCAAGGGAACAATACTATCAAAACAAACATCTCGGCAAGGAAACAATAATATCAAACAAACATTCCGGCAAGGGAACAATGGTGATAATAAAATATGAAGCACAATAAACCTCCACGGAGTCATAACAATTATAATACAAGACTTACGGGCATGTTTGACACCAACGTATAGATACTCGTCACCATGCTTATACGTCGTACTCCACAATTAACATGTAGCAAATAAGACACAACTCCAATCCCTCAAGCTAAGGTTAGACCAAACACTTACCTCGATGCCACGAACACAATTCACGATTCAACTATAGCTTTACCCCTTGATTCCACCACCAATTCGCTCGTATCAATGTTTTGGAGAAGAAAGTTTATTTGAAAAATCGCCTCTTATGTTTTTGAGGTTTTGAAAAATGAAAAATAACTGAAAATCCCATCTTAATATACTACTTTCAGATGCCCTGTGTGGACCGCACAAAATCAACTGCGGCCACACAGCTCCCATGTGGACTGCAGTGACATGCTTTAGTTTTTTGGCCATAACATTCGCTAAAGATGCCCAAATTGTGATAAATTTAGCTTTCTAGAAACTATACATGAAGGGCTACAACTTTCATTTTTGAATTATCTCAAAATTCCTTGTAGATCAAAAGATATGGGCTTCCGAAGTCGGACCAGTGAAATGTTCTTCACCGCGGACCGCACAGAATCTAGTGCGGCCGCAAAGCCCTCACCGCGGTCGGCACAAAATCCAGTGCTGCCGCAGAAGCCCCTCTACGACAGCATTCCTTTTTGTGCGGACCGCACTGGTTTGTTCAGAGGCCTTCCACTTCTATGATCTACAACAACTATGTTTTTTAAGCCTAAGACATCCCGGAACTTACCCGAAACTCACCCGAGCCCTCGGAACTCCAAACCAAGTGTGCATACTAATTCAAAAACATCATATGGACTTACTTGTGCAATCAAATCATCAAAATAACATTTAAAATCATGAATAAAACCTCAAAACTCAACATTTTCATCAAGAACTCTCAAAGTTCATAACTCTTCAACCGGAAGTCCGTTTTTCACCAAATTTCACAATTATCTTTAAAATACTATAACAAGTTTGTACCGGGCTCTAGAACTAAAATATGGTCCCGATAACAATGGTTTCAAACAATAATTCTTTTCTTTATTTCTTAGATAATTCAGTAAAACAATTTCTTTCAAAAATTGATTTCCAAAACTTGGGACCTCGGAATTCATTTCCGGGCATACGCCCAAGTCCCATGTTTTACTGCGGACCTCCCGGGATCGTCAGAACACAGATTCGGGTCCGTTTTATTAAAATGTTGACCAAAGTCAACCATAATCAAATTTTAACTCTAGAATTTCTATTTCTCATATTTTCACATAGAAGGCTTTCCGGATATAGGTCCGGACCATGTACGCAAATCAAGGTGAGGTAAAAGGGAGGTTTTTAGGCCTCAGAACACTAAATGTGAAAAGGTCATCACATTCTCCACCTCTAAAACAATTGTTCGTCCTTGAATGGATATATGAAGGAAGTACTTGAGTCAGGAAAAAGTTAGGGATAACGGCTCTGCATATCGGACTCGGACTCCCATGTCGATGAATTTGCGGGTTGACCTCGCCACTGAACACGAACAAAAAGAAAACTCTTCGATCCCAATTAAAGAACCTGCCGGGCTAGAATAACTACCTGCTCTTCCTCATAAGAGAAGTCCTTGCCCAACTGGACAGTGGTGAAATCTAACACGTGGGATGGATCGCCGTGATACTTCCGAATCATGGACACATGAAACACTGGATGAACGGCTGATAAGCTCGGCCGCAACGCAAGTCTATAAGCCACCTCTCCCGCTCGATCAAGAATCTCAAACGGGCCAATGAACCTAGAGATAAGCTTGCCCTTCTTCCCAAATCTCATCACACCCTTCATCGACGACATTCGAAGCAATACCCGCTCACCGACCATGAATGCCAAATCACCAACCTTGCGGTCGGCATAACTCTTTTACCTGGACTGAGCTGTACAAAGTCTATCCTGAATAATCTTAACCTTGTCCAAGGCATCCTAAACCAGATCCGTACCCAACAACTGAGCCTCTCCGGCTCAAACCATCCAACTGGAGACCGACACTGCCTGCCATATAAAGCCTCATACGAAGCCATCTGAATACTTGACTGGTAGCTGTTGTTGTAGGCGAACTCTGCTAAGGGCAAAAACTGATCCCACGAGCCTCCAAAGTCAATGACACAAGCTCAGAGCATATCCTCCAAAATTTGTATAGTCCGCTTAGACTGCCCGTCCGTCTGAGGATGAAACATTGTGCTCAAATCAACCCGCACGCCCAACTCTCGCTGAACTGCTCTACAGAAACGTGAGGTAAACTGCGTACCTCGGTCCGAAATGATAGACTCGGGCACACCATGAAGACGAACAATCTCCCGGATATAAATCTTAGCTATATCTGGGGAGCCTATCAACAATGACCCATACTGCGTCGAACTTCCTCCGAGTCTGCGGGAGTCTAACAACAAAATCCACTGTGATACGCTCCCACTTCCACTCGAGAATCTCAATCCTCTGAAATAAACCACCAGGCCTCTGATGCTCGTACTTAACCTGCTAATAATTCAAACACCGAGCCACATATGCAACAATATCCTTCTTTATTCTCCGCCACCAATAATGCTGCCGCAAATCCTGATACATCTTAGCGGCGCCCGGATGAATAGAGTACCTGGAACTATGGGCCTCCTCTAACATCAACTCTCGGAGCCCATCCACGTCAGGCACACAAACTCAACCCTGCAAACTCAAAACTCCATCATCGCCTATGGTAACCTGCTTGGCACCTCCGTGCTGCACCGTGTTTCTAAGGACACACAAATGGGGATCATCATACTGCCAATCACGGATACACTCCAATAAGGAATAACGAGTGACCGTGCAAGCTAACACACGACTGGGCTCAAAAACATCTAACCTCACGAACTGATTGTCCAAAGCCTGAACATCCAAAGCAAGCGGTCTCTCACCGACCGGAATATAAGCAAGACTGCCCATACTGGCTGACTTCCTACTCAAAGCATCGGCCACCACATTGTCCTTTCCTGGATGATATAAGATGGTGATATCATAATCTTTTAACAACACCAACCACCTCCTCTGCCTCAAATTCAATTCCTTTTGTTTGAACAAATACTGAAGACTCTTGTGATCCATGAACACCTCATATTCCACGCCATACAGATAATGCCTCAAAATCTTCAACGCATGAACAATGGCTGCCAACTCTAAATCATGAACCGGATAATTCTTCTCATGAATCTTCAACTGCCGCGAAACATGGGCAATGACCTTTCCATCCTGCATCAACACTGCACCAAGTCCAACACGAGATGCATCACAATAAACTGTATAAGGCCCAGAACCTGTAGGAAAAACCAACACCGGTGCCGTAGTTAGAGCTGTCTTGAGCTTCTAAAAGCTCGCCTCACACTCATCCGACCATCTAAATGGGACACCTTTCTGGGTCAACTTGGTCATCGGGGCTGCGATAGATGAAAACCCCTCCACGATCCGACAATAGTGGCCTGCCAATCCCAAGAAACTCCGAACCTCTGTAGTTGATGTTGGTCTAGGCCGGTTCTTGACTGCCTCAATCTTCTTCATATCAACCTGAATACCTTCCGCTGATACAACATGACCCAGGAATGCAACTGAACTCAACTAGAACTCACACTTCAAGAACATAGCATATAACTGATTATCCCTCAAGGTCTGAAGAACCACTCTAAGATGCTGCTCGTGCTCCTCCCGGGTGTGGGAATATATCAAAATATCATCAATGAAGACTATCACGAATGAATCCAAAAAATCCTGAATATTTGGTTCATCAAATCCATAAAAGCTGCTGGGGCATTTATCAACTCGAATGACATAACCAATAACCCATAATGCCCGTACTGAGTGCGGAAAACTGTCTTAGGGACATCGAATGCCCTAATCCTCAACTGATGGTAGCTAGATCTCAAGTCAATCTTCGAAAATACCTTGGCACCCTGAAGCTGATCAAACAAATCATCAATCATCGGCAATGGATACTTATTCTTGATTGTAACTTTGTTCAACTACCGGTAATCAATACACATTCTCATCGATCCGTCCTTCTTCTTAACAAACAACACCGACACACCCCAAGGAGAAACACTTGGCCTAATGAAACCCTTCTCATGCAAGTCTTGCAATTGATCCTTCAACTCTTTCAACATAGGCGGGGCCATACGATACGGCGGTATAGAAATGGGCTGAATTCCCGGAGCCAAATCAATGCAAAAATCAATATCCCTATCGGGCAGCATACCCGGCAGGTCTAAAGGGAATACCTCAGGAAACTCACAAACAACGGGCACAAAATCAATAGAAGGAACCTCAGCACTAAAATCACGAGAATATTCCAAATAGGCCAAACACCCTTTCTCGACCATGAGCCAAGCCTTCACATAAGAGATAACACTACGGGTAAAATGACCAGGAGCCCCTCTACACTCTAAACGAGGCAAATTCGGTAAAGCTAAGGTCACAGTCTTGGCATGACAGTCTAAGATAGCGTGGTAAGGTGATAACCAACCCATTCTCAATATAACATTGAAATCAACCATGTCCAGGAGCAACAAATCTACACGAGTCTTAAGACCCCCAATCACAACTGTACATGAATGATGGACTCGATCTACCACAATAGAATAACCAACCGGTGTAGACACATAAACAGGATCACTCAAAAAATCACTAGGCATGACCAAATATGGTGCAAAATAAGAGGACACATACAAGTACGTAGACCATGGATCAAATAATACTGAAGCATCTCTATCACAAACCAAAACTGTACCTGTAATAACTGCATCGGAAGCCTCAGCCTCGGGCCTGGCTGGAAGAGCATAACATCGGGGTTGGGCCCTACCACCCTGAACTACATCTCTAGGACAGCCTGCTGCTGGCTGGCCTGCACCTCTAGTGGTCTGAGCTCCACCTCTAGCACCTCTACCCCCACTCTGGCTGGCCGAGCGGCCTATGGAACACCTGGTGCCTGAACCATAGCACGAGAACCCTGATGCGGAGAACTACTCGAAGCTCAAGGGCAATACCTAGCAATGTGCCTCGTGTCGCCACAAGTAAAACAATCCCTCGGCTGCTGGGGCTGACGACCCTGGAAACTCTGAAGCGGTGGTCATCGATAGGAGCTAGTGGTGCACTATAAGACTATTGATCATAATACTACATCTGAGAACCACGACCACCCGAAGCACCGTGAGAAACCTGAAGTGCTGACTGGAAAAGCCTGGAAGGATGGCCCTTACCATATGAATCCCTACCTCCAAACGAGATACCACTGAATCAACTTGAATGACGAGGCCTCTTGTCCGACCCATGATCACCTCCCTACGACAGAACCATCTCAACTCTCCAGGCCACAATGGGCGCCTCCTAGAAACATATCTCACTCCTAGTGTCCCTAGCCATCTGAAGACGAATCGGCTAAATAAGACCATCAATAAACCTCCGCATCCTCTCTCTCCCTCGGTGGGAAGTATGATAAGAGCATGACGAGCCAAGTCGATTAATCTAGTCTCATACTGGGTAACAGTCATAGAACCCTGCTGAAGTTGCTCAAACTGCCTCCGATAGGCCTCTCTTTGAGTGATGGGGAGAAAATTCTCCAGCAATAGCTGAGTAAATAGCTCCCAAGTCAAAGCTAGCTATCCGGCTAGTCTAGCCAAACAGAAATCCCTCCACCAAGTCTTGGCGGATCCAGACAAGCGAAAAGTGTCAAAATCGACCCCATTGGTCTCAACTATCCCCATGTTCCTGAGAACCTCATGGAAGCTGTCTAGATAGTCTTGGGGATCCTCGATAGATGCACTGCTGAAAGTGGCAGTGAAGAGCTTGGTGAACTTATCCAGCCTCCACAAAGCATCGGCAGACATAGCTGCTCCATCACCGGTCTAATCTACCACAGCCGGCTGAATTGCTCTAACTAGCTGAACTGCTGGAGTCTAAATCTGGGGAGCTACTTGCTCCAAAGTGCGAGTAGTAGGATTCTGGGCTCCTCCTCCAGCCTGAGAGACGGCTGGTGCTACAAGAAGCAAGCCTACCCGAGTGACACTCTCAATAAGGCCCACTAGACGGACCAGAGCATCCTGAAGAACTAGGGTGGCAATAAACCCCTCTGGGACCTGAGTTGGGCCCACCGGAACTGCTGGGGCCAGAACCTCTTCATCAAAGTCAACCTGAGGCTCCGCCACTAGTGCTGCTGCTCGGGGCTGAGCTCTGTCCCTACCTCGTCCTTTAGCATGGCCTCGGCCTCGCCCTCTGCCCCTTGTTGGAGCTGCTGCTGGGGGCTTGGGCTGCTGGTCAGTGGATGAGGAAGTGCGTGTTCTCGCCATCTGCGAAAGAACAAAGTGGAAATTCTATTAGCATTGAAAAACCAAAACGCACGATAGGAAAGAATAAATGTGAAGTTTTTCCTAACTTTGTAGCCTCTGGGGGATAAATATAGACGTCTTCGTACTGATCCCTCAGACTCTACTAAGCTTGTATGTGAACTGTAAGACCCATGTAACCTAAAGCTCTAATACCAACTTGTCACGACCCGAATTTCTCACCCTCGAGAGTCGTGATGGTGCCTACTAATGTAAGATAGGCAAGCCAAACCTTTGATCTAATTACTTCATTAACTGATTATATCTTTAAAACAAATATAAGGCGATAACATGAAAACAGCGGAACATTAAATAATTAAGCGGAAGATAATAATTAAATATCTGAAATCTGCATCTATTATAACTCTTAAAACATAAAGCCCCAAAACCTGGTGTCATAGTGGCACAGACGGTCTAAGATATTACTACATACAAAGTCTGAAAAAAATGACAATACACTATTTCGGAATAAAAAGAAAATGAAACAGGAATTAGGGATAGAGGGAGACGCCAGGACCCGCGGACGCCTGTAGGTCTACCTTGGATCTCCGCGTGGACTGAAGGTAGCCTCCACACTACGGTCCAAAAGATGCTCCGGGGTTTGCACATAGTGCAGAGTGTAGTATCAACACAACCGACCCCATGTGCTGGTAAGTTTCTCGCCTAACCCCGGTGAGGTAGTGACGAGGCTAGGACCAGACTACCAAGTAAACCTGTGCAGTTCAAATATATACATAGTGAAAAAGAAATATAGAAATTAACAAAAAATAAGAAGGGGAAAACATGATTCGGGGAATAACAAGTAAAATAGAATATCAAGAGAATTATAAAGGAATCAAAATCAACCACAAACAAGAATAAGGAAAACAAAGGCAGATTTCACTTTCTTTTCACATCTTGTTGCAGGCGTGCAACCCGATCCCGATTCTTGTATCTCATGGCAGGCGTGCCACCCTCTCCCATTTCATTTATCTCGTGGTAGGCATACCACCCGCTCCCATTTCATTTATCTTGTGGTAGGCGTACCACCCGCTCCCATTTCATTATATCTTGTGGTAGGTGTACCACCCTCTCCAATTTTATCATATCTTGTGGTAGGCGTACCACACGCTCCCATTTCATTATATCTTGTGGTAGGCGTACCACCCGCTCCCATTTCGTTATATCTTGTGGTAGGCTTACCACCCGCTCCCAATTACAATCTAACAATAATCACAAGGAGTCCCGACAAGGGAACAAGAGCAATATAACAACTTCTCGGCAAGGGAACAGTGATATTTCAACAACATCCCCGCAAGGGAACAATACTATCAAAACAAACATCTCGGCAAGGGAACAATAATATCAAACAAACATCCCGGCAAGGGAACAATGGTGATAACAACATATGAAGCACAATAAACAACCAGGAGTCATAACAATTATAATACAAGACTCACAGGCGTGCTTGACACCAACGTATAGATACTCGTCACCATGCCTATACGTCAAACTCCACAATTAACATGTAGCAAATAAGACACAACTCCTAATACCTCAAGCTAAGGTTAGACCAAACACTTACCTCGATTCCATGAACACAATTCACGATTCAACTATAGTTTTACCCCTTGATTCCCACCAATTCGCTTGTATCAATGTTTTGGAGAAGAAAGGTTATTTGAAAAATCGCCTCTTATGTTTTTGGGATTTTCAAAAAATGAAAAATAACTGAAAATCCCATCTTAATATACTACTTTGAGATGCCCTGTACGAACCGCAAAAATCAACCGCGGCCGCACAACTCCTATGTGGACTACAGTGACATGCTTTAGTATTTTAGCCATAACTTTCCCTACAGATGCCCAAATTATGATTTTGTTAGCTTTATGGAAAATAGACATGAAGGGCTACAACTTTCATTTTTGAATCATCTCAAAACTCCTTGTAGATCAAAAGTATAGGCTTCCGAAGTCGGACCAGTGAAATGTTCTTCACCGCGGACCGCACAGAATCTAGTGCGGCCGCAAATCCCTCACTATGGTCCGCACAAAATCCAGTGAGGCCACACAAGCCCATCCGCGGCAGCATTCCTTTTTGTGCGGACCGCACTGGTTTGTTCAGAGGCTTTCCACTTATCTGAACCTGCAACAACTATGTTTTTTAAGCCTTAGACATCCCGGAACCTACCCGAAACTCACCCGAGCCCTCGGAACTCAAAACCAAGTGTGCAAACTAATTCAAAAACACCATATGGACTTGTGTGATCACATCATCAAAAGAACATGTAAAAGCATGAATTAAACCTCCAAACTCAACATTTTCATCAAGAACTCTAAAAGTTCATAACTCTTCAACCGGAAGCCCAACTCACGTCAAATAAACTCCGTTTTCACCAAATTTCACAGTTATCTTTCAAATACTATAACAAGTTTGAGATCAGGTTCAGACAGTAGGAGACCCCATCATTCTGGTCGTCCCGGAGGGAGATCATTGCAGCAGGGGAGGGCTTCATGCCCCAAGTGTGGAGGTTCCATTTCGAGACTTGTTATTTGGATATTCCGGTGTGTTATTGATGCAGGGCGAGAGGTCATATCCAGCGGGACTACCATGTTCCCAGTCAGGGCATGGGTGGGGGATTTGCTCAGTCATCCGGTTCTTCAGCTGCCACATCATCCGTGCGTCCTCCAGCCCCAGCAGGGCGCGATGTAGTTAGGGGTGGAGCTCGTGGTAGAGGTGTATCCAGCCAGTTTTATTCCTTGAGCGGTCGCTAGAGTGCAGAGGCCTCCCCAAATGTTGCTACAGGTATCTTGTCTGTTCAGGCCATTGATTGTTATGCTCTTATTGATCCGGGGTCCTCTTTGTCTTATGTCACCCCATTCATTGCTTCAAGTTTTGGGGTAGAACCCGAACAGCTTCATGAGTCATTCTCTATATCGACTCCAATTGGTGATTCTATTACAGCCACGCGACTTTATAGGAATTGCGTTGTCATGCTATGTGGTCGTGCTACCACGACCGATCTTATTGAGCTTGAAATGGTGGATTTTTATATGATTATGGGAATGGACTAGCTTTATTCATGCTTTTCTAAACTTGACTGCCAAACGAGAGTCATAAGGCTTGAGTTCCCTAATGAGCCGGTTATTGAGTGGAAGGAAAATAGTGTGGTGCCGAAAGGTAGGTTTATTTCCTACCTTAAGGCTTCGAAGATGATTAGGAAGGGGTGTATATACCATTTGGACCGGGTGGCGGACACCACTTCAAAAGTGTCTGTCCCCGAGTCCGTGCCAGTCGTGAAGGAGTTTCTTGAAGTGTTTCCGGACGAGCTTCCAGGGATCCCGCCAGATAGGGAGATTGATTTCAGGATTGATGTATTTCTAGATACGCGACCAATATCTATTCCACCATACAGAATGGCGCCAGCGGAGTTGAGGGAGTTAAAGGAACAACTGAAGGATTTATTAGAAAAGGGGTTCATACGGCCAAATGTGTCACCGTGGGGTGCCCCGATTCTTTTTGTCAGAAAGAAAGATGGGTCGCTCCGGATGTGTATTGATTATTGGCAGCTTAACAAGGTCACCATCAAGAATAAATATCCTTTGCCTTGGATAGATGATTTGTTCGACCAATTGCAATGTGTGAGGTTCTTTCCAAAATTGATCTACGGTCCGGGTATCACCAATTGAAGATCAGAGAACAGGATATTCCTAAGACCGCTTTCAAAACTCGCTATGGTCACTTTGAATTCCTGGTCATGTCTTTTGGGCTAACCAATGCCCCGACAGCTTTCATGGATCTTATGAATCGGGTCTTCAAGCCATTTCTAGACTCCTTTGTGATTGTTTTCATTGATGACATCCTTGTTTATTTGCGGAGCCGGGAGGATCGTGCCGATCACCTTAGGGCATTTCTGCAGACCCTTTATCAGCACCAATTGTATGCTAAATTTTCAAAATGTGAATTTTGGTTAGAGTTCGTTACGTTTCTGGGCCATGTTGTTTCCAGTGAAGGGATTCAGGTAGATCCCCAGAAGATTGCAGTAGTAAAAGATTGGCCTAGACCCACGACCCCGACGGAGATCCGTAGCTTCTTTGGTTTAGCGGGGTATTATCGGAGGTTTGTGGAGGGATTCTCTACCCTTGCCTCCCCTTTGACTAAGTTGACGCAGAAAGCAGTTATGTTCCAATGGTCCGACGCTTGTGAGAAAAGTTTTCAGGAATTGAAGTAGAGATTGACCTCAGCGCCGATATTGACCGTACCGAAGGAACAGAAGGATTTGTGGTTTATTGCGATGCCTCTAGGGTCGGTTTTGGGGTGTGTGTTGATGCAACATGGGAAGGTTATAGCGTATGCTTCAAGCCAACTCAAGAATCACGAGAAGAATTATCCGACGAATGATTTGGAGCTTGCGACAGTTGTATTTGCCCTGAAAATATGGCGGCATTATCTTTATGGGGTCCATGTGGATGTGTTCTCGGACTACAAGAGTCTCCAATATTTGTTCAAGCAGAATGAGTTGAATTTAAGGCAGTGGCGGTGGTTAGAATTGATCAAGGATTATGATATGGACATTTTATACCATCCAGGGAAGGCGAATGTGGTGGCCGACGCTCTCAGTCAGAAATCCTTGGGTAGTTTGGCTCATTTGGGAGCGGATCAGAGGCCTTTGGCTCGGGAGGTTTATCAATTGGCCAGTCTGGGGGTTCGTATTTCGATCTCAGACGAGGGGAAGGTTATGGTACGTAATGGAGCAGAATCATCACTGGTAGCGGAAGTCAAGGAAAAATAGCTCATTAATCCAGCATTAGCACGGATGAAAGAGGCAGTTTTGAATAACAAGACTTGGACATTTTCACTTGGTGGTGAGGATGGTGTATTACGATGTCAAGGTAGGCTATGTGTTCCAGATGTGGATAATCTTCGGGGGAGGGTAATGGCGGAGGCTCATAATTTCAGGTATTCTGTGCACCTAGGTTCTACGAAAATGTACCGTGATATCAAGGAAATTTATTGGTGGAACGGTATAAAGAGGGGTGTGGCGGACTTTGTATCTAAATGTCCGAATTGTCAGCAAGTAAAAACTGAGCACCAGCGGCCCGGTGGGTTAACTCAGCTTGTGGAAATACCAATGTGGAATGGGAGATGATCAACATGGATTTCGTGGTAGGATTACCTCGCATTCAGCGCAAGTTCGACTCAATTTGGGTAATAGTGGATCGACTCACCAAATCAGCTCACTTCTTGCCAGTCAAATCCACGGATACTGCGGAACAATATGCTCAACTATATATCAAGGAAATAATAAGGATTCATGGCACTCCACTTTCTATTATTTCAGATCAAGGGGCCCAGTTCACAGCTAATTTTTGGATGAAATTTCAGCAAGGTTTGGGTACTTAGGTGAATCTCAGCACGGCTTTCCATCTACAGACTGACAGTCAAGTGGAGCGGACTATTCAAACGCTTGAAGATATGTTACGGTCTTGTGTCTTGGATTTCAAAGGTAATTGGGATGATCACTTGCCACTTTTAGAATTTGCTTACAATAACAGCTTCCATGTTAGCATTCAGATGGCCCCGTTTGAGGCATTGTACGGGAGGAGATGTAGGTCTCCGATTGGACAGTTCGAAGTGGGTGAAGCAGAATTGTTAGGGCCAGATCTCGTGCACCAGGCTATGGAAAAAGTTAAAATCATTCAGGAAAGGCTGAAAGCTGCTCAGAGTCGCCAGAAATCTTATGCGGACATTCGTCAAAGAAAATTGGAATTCCAAGTAGATGATTGGGTGTTCTTGAGGGTATCTCCTATGAAGGGAGTCATGCGATTTGGGAAGAAAGGGAAGTTGAGTCCTAGATATGTTGGGTCGTATCGGGTCACTCAAAGGATAGGACAGGTGGCCTATAGTCTGGAATTGCCCCCTGAAATGTCATTAGTGCACCCGGTGTTCCATGTGTCTATGTTAGAGAAAGTGGTTGGAGACCCATCCACGATCGTGCCAATCGAGTCTATCGAGGTCAATGAAGAGTTATCATATGAAGAAATTCCGGTCGCTATTCTTGATAGGTAAGTCCGCAAATTGAGAAACAAGGAAGTTGCTTCAGTTAAAGTGCTATGGCAAAGTCAACAAGTCGAGAAAGCCACGTGGGAAGCAGAAAGTGAAATGAAAGAAAAATATCCCCATCTGTTTGAACAAGTCTAGTAGTGATCGTGTGAACTCTTGTCTCTAAGTAAATTGATGTTGTGTTCAATCTGGTGCAAGGACACCCCATATTTTTCCCTAGATACTTTACTATTGTAACTCCTCAAGTTGTGCAAGAATTGTATGTGTTGTGATTAATTGAGTCATGCACAAGCCCTTTTTTGGTAAGTGAAAGTTTTGTAAGAACTCATGTGATAAGTGAATGATTAAAGGTAGTGTAGATTGGTAATGATTAATTGAAATGCGTATAGTGTATTGAAGTGGTTGGACTGTATGGAACTCATTGAAGTGGCCAAATTATGTGCAGGTGTTGAGGTAATGAATTGTATACCAGTTGTAGGGATAATAGGGATAGCGTAATGGTTCTTGGAAATAATGTTTTGGGGGCTCTCTGACAGGTAGATAAGTCTAATTACAAAGGAAACTCTTGCAAAATATTTCAAAAAAAGGAGTTTGCATTTCATGTTTTCAAAACCAACCAATTTCCAAAATCCTCATTCGAGGACAAATGATTTTAAGTGGGGGAGGATGTAAGGCCCCGTGAAAACTTGTACTCAAAACCCGGTAGTTCGGACCTTTTGTACTAATATATGCTATAAAAAGTTAAGAAATACTATTTTCCAGAAAATGCGATTCTGCGGTCGAGAATGCGGTCGCATATCAGGTATGCGGACCGCATAATCGAAGCAAAGTGAGTCAGTGTGTTGGTCGAATTGGAGGTTACCAACATAGGGTCTCCACTCCCTAGTTTATTTTATTTAAGACATAGGGTCTCCACTCCCTAGTCTGCTTTCCCAACTTAGGGTCTCCACTACCTAGTTGAAGTTATTTTAGCGATAGAGTCTCCACTCCCTAGTTGAAGTTATTTTAGACATAGGGTCTACACTCTCTAGTTGATTTTATTTTAGACATAGGGTGTCCACTCCCTAGTCTGCTTTTCCATCATAGGGTCTCCACTCCCTAGTCTGGTTTTCAAACTTAGGGTCTCCAGTACCTAGTGGAAGTTATTTTAGCGATAGGGTCTCCACTCCCTAGTATGCTTTTCCAATATATGGTCTCCACTCCTTAGTTGAAGTTATTTTAGACATTATGTCTCCACTCCATCGTCGTTTTTCCAACATAGTGTCCCCACTCCCTGGTTGATGTTATTTTAGACATGGAGTCTCTACTCCCTAATCACCTTTCCAACGTAGTGTCTCCACTCTTTAGTTGAAGTTATTTAAAACATAATGTCTCCACTCCCTATTCGCTTTTCCAACATAGGGTCTCCACTACCTAGTTGATTTATTTTAGACATAGGGTCTCCACTCCCTAGTCTTCTTTTCCAAATAGGGTCTCTACTCCCTTGTTGATTTTTTTTCAGACATAGGGTCTCCCCTCCCTTGTCGCTTTTCCAATATAGGGTCTCCACTCCCTATTTGATTTTATTTTAAACATATGGTGTCCACTCCCTAGTATGCATTGCCAACATAAGGTCTCCATTCCCAAGTTGATTTTATTTTAGACATAGGATCTCCCCTCCCTAGTCTGCTTTTCCAACATAGGGTCTCCACTCCCTAGTTGAAGTTGTTTTAGACTTAGGATCTCCACTCCCTAGTCACTTTTCCAACATAGTGTCTCCACTTCCTAGTTGAAGTTATTTTAGACATAGGGTCTCCTCTCCCTAGTTGATTTTATTTTAGACATAGGGTCTCCACTCCCTAGTTGATTTTATTTTAGACATAGGGTCTCCACTCCCTAGTTTAATTTTCCAACAAAGGGTCTCCACTCCCTAGCCTGCTTTACCAATATAGATTCTCGACTCTCTAGTTAATTTTATTTTAGGCATAGGGTCTCCGCTCCGTAGTATGCTTTTCCAATATGGGGTCTTCACTCACTAGTTAAAGTTATTTTAGGCATAGGGTCTCCACTCTCTAGTCTGCTTTTCCAACATATGGTCTTCACTCCCTAGTTGAACTTATTTTAGGAATAGGGTGTCCACTACCTAGTCGCCTTTCCAAGATAGGGTCTCCACTCACTAGTTGATTTTATTTTAGACATAGGTTGTCCAATCTCTAGTCTGCTTTGCCAACATAGGGTCTCCACACCCTAGTTGAAGTTATTTTAGGCATAGTGTCCACTCCCTAGTTGATGTTATTTAAGGCATAGGTTCTCCACTCCGTAGTCTGCTTTTCCAACATAGGGTCTCAACTCCCTAGTTGAAGTTATTTTAGACATAGGGTCTCCACTCTCTAATCGCTTTACCAACATAGGGTCTCCACTCCCTAGTCTGCTTTTGCAACATAGGGTCTTCACTCCCTGGTTGAAGTTATTTTAGACAAAGTGTTTTCACTCCATAGTTAAAGTTATTTTAGACATAGGGTCTCCACTCCATAGTCGCTTTTCCAACATAGGGTCTCCACTCCCTAGTTGATTTTATTTTATACATAGGGTGTCCACTCCCTAGTCTGCTTTTCCATTATAGGGCTCTACTCCCTAGTATGCTTTTCCAACATAGGGTCTCGACTCCCTAGTTAATTTTATTTTAGGCATAGGGTCTTCACTATCTAGTTTGCTTTTCCAACATAAGATCTTCACTCCCTAGTTGAAGTTATTTTAGACATAGGGTCTCCACTCCCAAGTCTGCTTTTCCAACATAGGGTCTCCACTCCCTAGTTGAAGTTATTTTAGACATAAGGTCTTCACTCCCTAGTCGCTTTTCCAACATCTGGTCTCCACTCCCTAGTTGATTTTATTTAAGATATAGGGTGTCCACTCCCTAGTCTGTTTTGCCAACATTGGGTCTCCACTCCCTAGTTGATTTTATTTTAGACATAGGTTCTCCTCTCCCTAGTCTGCTTTTCCAAAATAGGGTCTCCACTCCCTAGTTGAAGTTATTTTAGACATAGAGTCTCCACTCCCTAGTCTCTTTTCCAACATAGGGTCTCCACTCACTAGTCGCCTTTCCAACATAGGATCTGCACTCCCTAGTTGAAGTTATTTTAGACATAGGGTCTCCACTCCCTAGTCGTTTTTTCAACATAAAATCTTCATTCCCTAGTTAATTTTATTTTAGACATAGTGTGTCCACTCCCTAGTCTGCTTTTCCATCATATGGTCTCCACTACCTTGTTGATTTTTATTTTAGATATAGGGTCTCCACTCCCTAGTCGCTTTTCCAATATAGGGTCTCCACTACCTAGTTGAATTTATTTTAGGCATAGGGTTTCCAATCCGTAGTCTGCTTTTCCAACATAGGGTCTCGAATTCCTTGTTGATTTTATTTTAGGCGTAAGGTGTCCACTCCCTAGTCTGCTTTTCCAACATATGGTCTCCACTCTTTAGTTGAAGTTATTTTAGACATAAGGTCTCCACTCCCTAGTCTGTTTTCCAACATAGGGTCTCCACTCCCCAGTTGAAGTTATTTTAGACATAGGATCTTCACTCCCTATTCGCTTTTCCAACATAGAGTCTCTACTCCCTAGTTGAAGTTATTTTAGATATAGGGTCTCCACTCCCTAGTCGATTTTTCATCATAGGGTCTCCACTCCCTAGTTGATTTTATTTTAGACATAAGGTCTCCACTCCCTAGTTTATTTTCCAACATAGGGTATCTACTCCCTTGTTAAAGTTACTTTAGACATAGGGTCTCCACTCCCTAGACACTTTTCCAACATAGGGTCTCCACTCCTTAGTTGAAGTTATTTTAGACATAGGGTCTCTACTCCTTAGTCGCTTTTCCATCATAGGGTATCCACTCCCTAGTTGATTTTATTTTAGACATAGGGTGTCCACTCCCTAGTTTGCTTTTCCAACATAGGGTCTCCACTCCCTAGTTAATTTTATTTTAGGCATAGGGTCTCTACTCCCTAGTCTGCTTTTCCAACATTAGATCTATGCTCCCTAGTTAATTTTATTTTTGGTATAGGGTCTCTACTCCCTAGTCTACTTTTCCAACATAGGGTCTTCACCCTAGTTGAAATTATTTTAGGCATATGGTCTCCACTCCCTAGTCTGCTTTTCCAATATATGGTCCCCACTCCTTAGTTGAAGTTATTTTAGACATTGTGTCTCCACTCCATAGTCGTTTTTCCAATATAGTGTCTCCACTCCCTGGTTGATGTTATTTTAGACATGGAGTCTCTACTCCCTAATCACCTTTCCAACGTAGTGTCTCCACTCTTTAGTTGATGTTATTTCAAACATAATGTCTCCACTCCCTAGTCGCTTTTCCAACATAGGGTCTCCACTACCTAGTTGATTTTATTTTAGACATAGGGTGTCCACTCCCTAGTCTACTTTTCCAACATAGGGTCTTCATTCCCTAGTTGATTTTATTTTAGGCATAGGGTCTCCACTCCTTAGTTGAAGTTATTTTAGACATAGGGTCTCCACTCCCTAGACTGGTTTTCCAACATAGGGTCTCTGTAACACTCCTCAACTTTATAAAAGTTTCGAGACACACTATTTATAGAATTAAATTATTTTTTTTTCTTGCCTATAGTGAATATATATATATACACTTAAATAGTTGGATGTACAATTAGGGGAATATTAATAGTTTTGTTATTATTAATTATTAAAAGTAGGAGTAATTAAATACTAGTTAAGTTAAAAAAAACAAAAGAAATCACGTGCAACCTAAAGCCATAAAGGCCCAGGTATATAAAATTTCTATTGTCAATTACGTACCCTATAGTAGTAATAGGTAAGAATTGAATAGTTAATTCCCTTCTTCTTCTATATCAACAATAAATTTCATAATTAGGTGTAGTACTTTGAAATTGATCCAAATGCACTGGTTGTTGTAGAATCGATTGATTGACGGGTGTCAATTGGGCTGGGGTCTACGTATTGGCTCAAGGAGTACTGAGGGGAGTTGACATAACCCTTTTCTAAGGTGGTTTAACTAACAAAAGCACGCACACAAAGTGTTTGATGAATTTCATAAAAGAGTTAATTTATACTTAATGGGAGTAGCAAGTACCTATTAGCTTAGAATTATTTTCTAACTAAAGTTTAGATGATTATTTGGATATATGTACATAAATTTCAGATTTTTATGTTATTCTTATATGCCATTTTCATGTTGAAAATTCATGAAGTATGAAGAACCTTTATAAATACTTTTGAATGTTTATTTCATTCTCATTTCATGCCTTACATTTAAGGATACCAGTATGAGTATGTATGAAAGATTTAGACTTGAAAAGTCACAATAAGAAGTTTTAGAAAGAAAAGATTTTTGGGGAGTATCCTTTATTCTGAGAAGGGGTCATCGTCCAGGCCTAGGGTCCTGACCAAGGCGTTGACTTTCTGAAACTACTTGTGCCAAAGTAGGGAGCACACGAGCCGAGGGTCCCGTTGCTGAGAATTTACTTATCCATGTTTAGGTATGAGACATGAGCGCTGAGAACCATGAAGCGAGTGGCACCTCGTGAATTGGGCCTATTCGATCAGGTTGGAATCGAACCCGTGCCGATCACACGGTGACTGAGACAGAATTAAGTCAGGATAGTTGGAACTCCCAAAGTATAAAGTGAAGTATTTTTTTTATAAGTAAGAAAATGAAAAGAATTTCTTTTAGAATATTCATGAACTGCTATTATGCAATTATTTTAGAATTATTCTTATAAGCTTTAAGTTTTACATGCATTTAGAACCTTTGCTCATAATGTATATGTTATTAAAGTTTCGCCCCATATTGTTGAGACTCACTGAATACAATGGATGGTACTGACGTTCTCTTTTGGGAACTTATGTTGGTCTGCGGTACAACATAGGAACCGGATTTGCAGGCGAGCAGGCTACGAGTTAGGACTTTCTTCTCTTCTAGTGTTATTGGTGAACTCCACTTTTGTTCGTGGATTATTCCTTAGAGTCGTCTTTATTTAGTTATTTCTTTGTTACTTAGAGAACTGGACAGGAAATCTTATGTCCTGAGCAGTGTGTCAGTTTATTAGTAGAGGCTTCATAGACATAGTTGTTGGGTTAAGATTCAGATATTTTTGATAATAACTTAGTATCATTTTATTGGTTACTATGAATAAAGTTTTGATGTTGGGAACAAGACGAAGGGGTGGAGCATGATGATCCAGTACTGCCCCAACAGCAGCTCCGGCTCAGGCAACTATATCTCCCTTGGTGGGCCAGATGTTTAATGTTGTCAACAATGCTTTGAGGATGTTTAAAGCCTTTATGGCCAACCAAAACGAGAGAAGGGATGAGATTCCACCTCAATCAAATAGACAGAACAATTCTGAGTCCTCAAGAGTGAATGAATTTTTTGAAGTTGAGTCCTCCAGTGTTCCATGGTTCTATAGTTGATGAAGATCTGATGTTGTGGCTGGAGGGTGTCAAGAAATCCCTCCGAGTGATGAAAGTATTTGATGATAAAGCTGTGGAGCTAGCTGTTTACCAGCTTAGAGATGTGGCCGGTGCTTGGTTTGAGATGTGGAAAAGGAAAGAGATGAAGATGATGGTCCACCTACTTGGGAAGAATTTGAAGAGGCCTTCATGGCTAACTTTATCCCAGAAAAGGATAGGGAAGCTAAGGCTGCAGAGTTCGAACAACTCAAGAAAGGGAATAAAAGTGTGCAAGAGTACTACATGGAATTCATAAGGTTAGCTAAGCATGCTCCTCACATGGTGAAGACTGAAAAAGCAAAGATTCGTATGTTTGTTGGTGGTTTAGCTTACCACATTAAGGATACGACATCAGCTGCAACTGTAGGGATAGAAGTCTTCTCCTCTGTTGTGGGACTTGCCAAGCACTTAGAGAAAGACATAAAACTAAGGAGAGAAGAAAAAGAGCATAACAAGAAAGCTCGGACAACGGGCAGGTTTAATGGTACATCCAGCGGAGGTGGAAGGGATTCCTCTAATAAGGAGTCATTAGCACTAGCTTAGTCCAGTTATCAGTCAGGTGGTGGGTCTTCTTTCATACGTACTCAAAGTTATGGAAATCAGTCTCGCCAGAATCAAAATTTTAGGACTTCATCCTCACATAGCCAGAGTCATGCTGAGCAACATTCACCCCAGCAAGGTCTTTGTGGAACATGTAAGCGGCAACATTTAGGTTAGTGCAAGCTCGGGTTTAATGGTTGCTACCATTATGGAGACATTGGTCATAGAAATGCCAACTGCCCAAAGTTGCAACGTAATTTCAGTGGTGGATCAACTCGCCCTTCTAGTTCCTCAGCTACTGCAGGAGCACCACCTCAGGCTCATGGTTCTCATAATCAGACCGGGCATGGAGCAGGCAGAGGTGCATACCGAGTTACTCAGGGAGGGGGACAACCCCGTTTGTTTGCTAAACATGATCGTCAGAGCGCAGAGGCATCTGCAGAAGTTATTACAGGTATACTTTTAGAATGCTCAAATAATGTTTACGCCATAATGGATCCAGGTTCAACGTTTTCATACGTGACTCCATACTTTGCAATTAACATAGGATAAGAACCTGAACAACTTAGTGAGCCATTCCTAGTATCTACTCCAGTTGGTGAGTCAGTGAAAGTCACCAGATTCTACAGAGGTTGTATAGTTTCAGTCCAAGGTCGCAACACCAAGGCCTATCTCATAGAGTTAGAAATGGTGGACTTTGATGTGATCATGGGTATGGACTGGTTGTTTTCCTGCTATGCCATATTAGATTGCCGTGCCAAGATAGTCAGGTTCCAATTTCCAAATGAAGAAGTCTTAGAGTGGAAGGGTAGTTCAGCATTGCTTGTAGGTAAGTTTATTTCTTATCTTAAGGCACAACGAATGATCAGTAAGGGGTGTCTCGCCTATTTGGCTCACATTATTAATCCAAAATCAGAACCACCAACTCTTCAGACAGTGCCAGTTGTTAGAGAATTTCCAGAAGTTTTCCCAGATGACCTTCCCGGACTTCCTCCCGAAAGAATCATAGACTTTGGCATTGATCTCATGCCAGGCACTCAGCCCATATCTATACCTCCTTATAGGATGGCTCCAGCAGAACTTAATGAGTTGAGAGAACAATTGAAAGACCTTCTTGACAAGGGCTTCATCAAGTTGAGTGTTTCACCGTGGGGTGCCCCGGTCCTGTTTGTCAAGAAGAAATATGGGTCTCTCAGAATGTGCGTCGACTATCGGAAGTTGAATAAAGTTACAATTAAGAACAAGTACCCACTACCAAGAATTGATGATTTATTTGACCAACTTCAGGGAACAAAGTACTTTTCAAAAATAGACTTGCGGTCGGGGTACCATCAGTTAAGAATCAGAGAAGAGGATATATCTAAAATAGTCTTTAGAACTCTCTACGGGCACTATGAATTTCTAGTGATGTCCTTCGGGTTGACAAATGCTCCAGCTGCATTCATGGGCCTCATGAACAGAGTTTTCAAGCCATTCCTAGATACCTTTATTATCGTGTTTATAGACGATATTTTGGTATTCTCTAAGAGCAAGGAAGGACATGCAGAACACCTTAGAATAGCCTTGCAGACCTTGAAAGAGAATGAGATTTATGCCAAGTTTTCAAAATGTGAGTTCTGGTTGTAGTCAGTAGCATTCTTAGGCCATGTGTTATCTAGAGAAGGAATAAAAGTAGACCCTCAGAAGACAGATGCAGTCAAGAACTGGCCTAGGCCAACAATGCCAACTGAAATCAGGAGTTTCTTGGGGTTAGCTGGCTACTATAGAAGGTTTGTAGAGGGGTTTTCTTCACGCGCAGCTCCATTAACTAAGTTGACCCATAAAGTAGTTAAGTTCCAGTGGTCAGACGCTTGTGAGCAGAGTTTTCAAGAGTTAAGGAAGAGGTTGACCACTGCACCTGTATTAACCTTGCTGATAGGTTCGGGTGGGTTCACAGTGTATTGTGATGCCTCCAGAGTGGGCCTTGGTTGTGTTCTTATGTGAAATGGAAAGTTATTGCTTATGCTTCCAGGTAGTTAAAGAGTCATGAAAAGAACTACCCCACACATGACTTGGATCTTGCAACAGTGGTGTTTGCATTAAAAATATGGCGACACTACCTTTATGGCGAGCATTCTGAAGTGTTTACAGATCACAAAAGCCTCCAGTACATTTTCAAGCAAAAAGAACTAAATTTGAGACAAAGAAGGTGGATCGAGCTATTGAAAGATTATGACATCAATATCTTTCATCACCCCGGCAAAGCTAATGTGGTAGCAGATGCACTTAGTAGGAAGTCAATGGGTGACTTGTCCTATTTTGGTGTACAAAGGCGATCTTTAGGTCGAGAAATGCAAAAACTAGCCAATGATGGAATTAGATTGGATGAGACCGAAGAAGGAAATATAATTGCTTATGCCTTAGCACAATCCTCCCTTGTTGCGCATGTTAAGGCTAAGCAAGACGAAGATCCGTACTTAGTGAAATTAAAAAAAGGAGTCAGAAATAAAGAAATCACTGCTTTCACTCTAGGAAGTGACAGAGTATTGAAGTTGAATGATCGGTTATGTGTGCCTGATGTAGATGGTCATAGGAAGGCCATAATGGAGGAAGCTCATAGTTCGAGGTACTCCTTCCACCCAGGTGCTACCAAAATGTATCTATATTTGAAAGAGTTGTATTGGTGGAAAGGCATGAAGAAACAAGTAGCAGATCATGTGGCTAAATGTTTAAACTGCCAGCAAGTCAAAGCCGAGCATCAGAGGCCTAGTGGCCTAGCTCAATACATAGAGATACCACAGTGGAAGTGGGGGATGATTAATATGGATTTCATAGTAGGTCCACCTCACACATACCATAAACATGATTCAATTTGGGTTATTATAGACCGACTGACAAAGTCCGCGCATTTCCTACTAGTAAAAACGACAGACTCTGCAGAGCAGTATGCACAGTTGTACATCAAAGAAATAGTCTGATTGCATGGTACTCCAGTTTCAATCATATCTGATAGAGGCCCTCAGTTCACAACGCATTTTTGGCAGGCATTTCAGAAAAGATTAGGTACCAAGGTCAATTTAAGCACCACTTTTCATCCACAGACCGATGGCCCGACAAAAAGGACTATTCAGACTCTCGAAGATATGCTGCGTGCATGTGTTATAGAATTTAGAGGTAATTGGGATTATCACTTGCCACTTATTGAATTTTCTTACAATAACAGCTATCAGGCCAGCATTAGTATGGCTCCTTATGAAGCGTTGTATGGATGGAGATGTAGGTCTCCAGTAGGTTGGTTTGAACCAGCAGAGGTGCCGTTGATTGGTCCAGAGTTTGTTTGTGAGGCCTTGGAGAAAGTTCAGCTAATTAGAGAAAGACTTTAAGCGGCTCAAAGTCGTCAAAAGTCTTATTCTGACAAGAGGCATCGTGAGTTAGAGTTCATGGTTAGTGATAAGGTGTTTCTGAAAGTTTCACCAATGAACGAAGTTATGAGGTTTGGTAATAAAGGGAAACTTAGCCCTAGATTTATCGGACCTTATGAAATTCTAGAAAAGAAAGGAAATGTGGCTTATAAGCTAGCGCTACCCGTTGAGTTGTCATCTGTTCATCCTGTCTTTCATGTGTCTATGCTTAGAAAGTACATTCATGATGAGTCGCATATAATACCTACCGATACCATAGAAATTAAAGAAGGTTTGACTTATGAAGAGGTACCTATAAAAATTCTCGATAGACAAGTAAGAAAGTTGAGAACAAAAGATATAGCATCGGTAAAAGTTTTGTGGAGTAATCATGATTCAAAAGAAGCTACGTGGGAGGTCGATGAAGATATGAGGAAGAAGTATCCTTATCTATTTTAGTAACAAGGTATGTGAACCTAGGTTTGGCTTGACATTTATATTTCATTTATTAAATACAAGTTAGCAAGTATTTATGTCCTTCCTAGATTATATTTAGTTGTTGTAGTGATTTAGTTTATGTCAGACTATATTTAATTCATTAAAGTGATTTACTTTTGCTAAAGTATTGTGCTTTAGATTCTTGTTAGTTATTGTGGTACCTCCTTGCCGTAGTGTGAGTAATTAATTTATGAGTTGTGTAAGGTGCCTATGAATGGTCTGTTATGGTATATTTGGTTGTTATTGGTGGAGTTGTGGTATTTGTGACAGGGTTTTTTTTTTGGATAGTCCAATTTACAAGGAAAACTCTGCCGGAATTTTTGAAAATTTAGGGAGTTGGCCAAAATTTTGAGTCCCTTGGAAAAGTGAGTAGTGCTATGAAAACTTAAGAGATTCAAGGACCTAATGAATTATTGTTAGCTTAATAATAAAGCCCAAGCAACATTCGAGGACGAATGTTTTTAAGGAGGGAAGATTGTAACACTCCTCAAATTTATGAAAGTTTCGAGACATGCTATTTATAGAATTAAATTATTATTTTTTTCTTGCCTATAGTGAAAATATATATAAATTATTATTTTTTTCTTGCCTATATATATATATATATAGTTGGATGTACAATTAGGGGAATATTAATAGTTTTGTTATTATTAATTATTAAAAGTAGGAATAATTAAATACTAGTTAAGTTAAAAATAAAATGAAAGCAAAAGAAATCACGTGCAACCTAAAGCCATAAAGGGCTCTTGGTAGTTGGCTAGCAAAAGGCTTACGCCTTAGGAAAAGAAAAACAGAACTCACATTATGTTTGCCAAGAAACAGAGGCGCCGTTCAGCGAGGTACTCACACAGGCAACAAAAATTCTAGGGTTTTTTGCAAATCGCTAATTCTTGAACCTAGGTATGTAAAATTTCTATTGTCAATTATGTACCCTATAGTAGTAATAGGTAAGAATTGAATAGTTAATTTCCTTCTTCATCTATATCAATAATAAAATTTCATAATTAGGTGTAGTACTTTGAAATTGATCCAAATGCACTGGTTGTTGCAGAATCGATTGTTTGACTGGTGTCAATTGGACTGGGGTCTATGTATTGGCTCAAGGAGTATTGAGGTGAGTTGATATAACTCTTTACTAAAGTGGTTTAACTCACAAAATCACGCACACAAAGTGTTTGATGAATTGCATAAAAGAGTTAATATATAAACAATGAGAGTAGTAAATACCTATTAGCTTAGAATTATTTTCTAGCTAAAGTTTATATGATTATTTGGATATATGTGCATAAATTTCAGATTTTTATGTTATTTTTATATGCCATTTTCATGTTGAAAATTCATGAAGGATCAAGAACCTTTATAAATACTTTTGAATGTTTATTTCATTCTTATGTCATTCCTTACATTCAAGGATACCAGTATGAGTATGTATAAAAGATTTAGACTTGAAAAGTCACAAGAAGAAGTTTTAGAAAAAAAAAAAGATTTTTGGGGAGTATCCTTTATTCTGAGAAGGGGTCATCGTCCAGGCCTAGGGTCATGACCAAGGCGTTGACTTCCTGAAACTACTTGTGCCAAAGTGAGGAGCACATGGGCTGAGGGTCTTGTTGCTGAGAATTTACTTAGCCATGCTGAGGTATGAGACACGAGCACTGAGAACCATGAAGCGAGTGGCACCTCATGTATTGGGCCTATTCGATCAGGTTGGGATCGAACCCGTGCCGATCACACGATGACTGAGATAGAATTAAGTCAAGATAGTTGGAACTCCCAAAGTATAAAGTGAAGTATTTTTTTATAAGTAAGAAAAAGAAAACAATTTCTTTTAGAATATTCATGAACTGCTATTATGCAATTATTTTTTAATTATTCTTATAAGCTTTATGTTTTACATGCATTTAGAACCTTTGCTCATAATGTATATGTTATTAAAGTTTCGCCCCCTGTTGTTGAGACTCACTGAGTACAATGGATGGTACTAACATTCTTTTTGGGAACCTACGTTACTCTGCGGTACAACGTAGGAACTGGATTTGCAAGCTAGCAGGCTATGAGTTAGGACTTTCTTCTCTTCCAGTGCTATTGGTGAGCTTCGCTTTTGTTCGTGGAGTATTCCTTAGAGTCATCTTTATTTAGTTATTTCTTTGATACTTAGAGAACTGGCCAGGAAATCTCATGTAAGAGCAGTGCGTCAGTTTATCAGTAGAGGCGAGCAGGCTACGAGCTAGGACTTCCTTCTCTTCCAGTGCTATTGGTGAGCTCCGCTTTTGTTCGTGGAGTATTCCTTAGAGTCATCTTTATTTAGTTATTTATTTGTTACTTAGAGAACTGGCCAGGAAATCTCATGTACTGAGTAGTGCGTCAGTTTATCAGTAGATGCTTCATAGACATAGTTGTTGGGTTAAGATTCAGATATTTTTGATAATAACTTAGCAGCATTTTATTGGTTACTACGAATAAAGTTTTGAAGTTGGCTTATTTTAGATATTTAAATTCTTTAAAAGTGCTTGGTTACAGTAGTGCCTTGTGGCATATAATGTTTGAGGTTATAATAGATTTGATAAGCAGAGATGGTCCGCTCGGTCATGTTTAGTGATCGAGTGCCGATCCTGGCTTGTTCAGAAAATGGGTCGTGACAAACTTGGTATCAGAGCCTCAAGTTTATGGAGTCCTAGGGGTTTATGAAGCCGTGTTAGTAGAGTCTTGTTTATGTGTATGAAGTGCGCCATACTTATAAATAAGAGTCTACAAGCATTTAGGAAAAGTCTCTTTTTTCATACTTTAGATCGTGCAGTAGAGTCTACCTCTAAGAAATTATCTAATTTATTCGTTTCTCCAAAACTCCCAGAAATGGCTCGTACTCGCAACTCTGACACTGACACTCAGGATGCTGCTCAAGAAACTATTGCTACTATTGTGGCTCAAGGTAGAACTAAGAAGGCTTCGACTAAGAAAAGGAGGGGAAAATCCGCAAAGCGAGTCCAAGTACCTTGGGTTGAACAATAAGAAGGGGTGGAGAATGATGATCCATTACCTCAGGATCTAGTACCGTCCCAACAGCAGCTCCGACTCAGGCAACTATATCTCCAAAGGTGGGTCAGATGTTTAATGCTGTCAATAGTGCTACGGAGATGTTTAAAGCCTTTATGGCCAACCAGAATGAGAGAAGAGATGAGATTCCACCTCAATCAAATAGAAAGAACAATTTTGAGTCCTCAAGAGTGAATGAATTTTTGAAGTTGAGTCCTCCAGTGTTCCATGGTTCTATAGTTGATGAAGATCCGATGTTGTGGCTGGAGAGTGTCAAGAAAGCCCTCCGAGTGATGAAAGCATTTGATGATGAAGCTGTGGAGCTGGCTGCTTACCAGCTTAGAGATGTGGCTGGTGCTTGGTTTGAGATGTGGGAAAAGGAAAGAGATGAAGATGATGGTCTGCCTACTTGGGAAGAATTTGAAAAGGCTTTCATGGCTAACTTTATCCCAGAAGAGGATAGGGAAGCTAAGGCTACAGAGTTCGAACAACTCAAGCAAGGGAATAAAAGTATGCAAGAGTACTACATTGAATTCATAAGGTTAGCTAAGCATGCTCCTCACTTGGTGAAGACTGAAAAAGCAAAGATTTGCAGGTTTGTTGGTGGTTTAGCTTACCACATTAAGGATACAGCATCAGCTGTAGCAGTAGGGATGGAAGCCTTCTCCTCTGTTGTGGGATTTTCCAAGCACTTAGAGAAAGACAAAAAACTAAGGAGAGAATAAAAAGAGCACAACAATAAAGCCCGGACAACGGGAAGGTTTAATGGTACATCCAGCGGAGGTGGAAGGGATTCCTCTAATAATGAGTCATTAGCACCAGCTCAGTCCAGTCATCAGTCAGGTGGTGGGTCTTCCTTAAAACGTACTCAGAGTTATGAAAATCAGTCTCGCTAGAATCAGAATTTTAGGACATCATCTTCACATAGCCAGAGTCATGCTGAGCAACATTCACACCAGCAAGGTCTTTGTGGAACATGTAAGCGGCAACATTCAGGTCAGTGCAATCTTGGGTTTCATGGTTGCTACCATTGTGGAGACATTGGTTATATAAAGTCCAACTGCACAAAGTTACGACGTAATTTTAGTGGTGGATCCACTCGTCCTTCTAGTTCCTCAGCTACTGCAGTTTCACCACCTCAGGCTCGTGGTTCTCATAATCAGACCAGGCATGGAGCAGGCAGAGGTGCAGACCGAGTTACTCAGGGAGGGGGACAACCCCGTTTGTTTGCTACACTTGATCGTCAGAGTGCAGAGGCATCTGCAGAAGTTATTACATGTATACTTTTAGTCTGCTCAAATAATGCTTACGCCATAACGGATTCAGGTTCAACGTTTTCATATGTGACTCCATACTTTGCAATTAACCTCGGACCAGAACCTGAACAACTTAGTGAGCCATTCCTAGTATCTACTCCATTTGGTGAGTCAGTGAAAGTCACCAGAGTCTATAGAGGTTGTATAGTTTCAGTCTAATGTCGCAACACCAAGTCCAATCTCATAGAGTAAGAAATGGTGGAGTTTGATATGATCATGGGTATGGACTGGTTGTCTTCCTGCTATGCCTTGTTAGATTGTCATGCCAAGATAGTCAGGTTCCAATTTCCAAATGAAGAAGTCTTAGAGTTGAAGGGTAGTTCAGCATCCCTTGTAGGTAAGTTTATTTCTTATCTTAAGGAACAACAAATGATCGGTAAGGGGTGTCTCGCCTATTTGGCTCACATTATTAATCCAGAATCAGAACCACTAACTCTTCAGTCAGTGCCAGTTGTTAGAGAATTTCCAGAAGTTTTCCCTGATGACCTTCCCGGACTTCCTCCCGAAAGAATCATAGACTTTGGCATTGATCTCATGCCAGGCACTCAGCCCATATCTATACCTCCTTATAAGATGGCTCCAGCAGAACTTAATGAGTTGAGAGAACAATTGAAAGACCTTCTTGACAAGGGCTTCATCAGGCCGGCTGTTTCACTATGGGGTGCCCCTGTCCTGTTTGTCAATAAGAAAGATGGTCTCTCAGAATGTGCGTCGACTATCGATAGTTGAATAAAGTTACAATTAAGAACAAGAATTGATGATTTATTTGATCAACTTTATGGAGCAAAGTACTTTTCAAAAATAGACTTGAGTTCGGGGTACCATCAATTAAGAATCAGAGAGGAGGATATATCTAAAACAGTCTTTAGAACTCGCTACGGGCACTATGAATTTCTAGTGATGTCCTTCGGGTTGGCAAATGTTCCAGCTACATTCATGGACCTCATGAACAGAGTTTTCAAGCCATTCCTAGATACCTTTATTATCGTGTTTATAGATGATATTTTGGTATACTCTAAGAGCAAGGAATAACAAGCATAAAACCTTAGAATAGCCTTGCAGACCTTGAAAGAGAATGAGCTTTATGCCAAGTTTTCAAAATGTGAGTTCTGGTTGCAGTCAGTAGCATTCTTAGGCCACGTGCTATCTAGTAAAGGAATAAAAGTAGACCCTCAGAAGACAGAAGCAGTCAAGAACTGGCCTAGGCCGACAACGCCAACCGAAATCAGGAGTTCCTTGGGGTTAGCTGGCTACTATAGAAGGTTTGTAGAGGGGTTTTCTTCACTCGCAGCTCCATTAACAAAGTTGACCCAAAAAGCAGTTAAATTCCAGTGGTCAGACGCTTGTGAGAAGAGTTTGCAAGAGTTAAGGAAGAGGTTGACCACTGCACCTGTATTAACCTTGCCGACAGGTTCTGGTTGGTTCACAGTGTATTGTGATGCCTCTAGAGTGGGCCTTGGTTGTGTTCTTATGCAAAATAAAAAAGTTATTGCTTATGCTTCCACGCAGTTAAAGATTCATGAAAAGAACTACCCCACACACGACTTGGAGCTTGCAACAGTGGTGTTTGCATTAAAAATATGGTGACACTACCTTTATGGCAAACATTCTGAAGTGTTTACAGATTACAAAAGCTTCCAGTACATTTTCAAGCAAAAAGAACTAAATTTGAGACAAAGAAGGTGGCTCGAGCTATTGAAAGATTATGACATTAATATCCTTTATCACCCGGGCAAAGCTAATGTGGTAGCAGATGCATTTAGTAGGAAGTCAATGGGTGTCTTGGCCCATCTTGGTGTACAAAGGCGATCTTCGGGTCGAGAAATTCAAAAACTAGCCAATGATGGAATTAGATTGGATGAGACCGAAGAAGGAGATATAATTGCTTATGCCTTAGCACAATCCTCCCTTATTGCGCATGTTAAGGCTAAGCAAGACGGAGATCCGTACTTAGTGAAATTAAAAGGAGTCAGAAACAAAGAAATCACTGCTTTCACTCTAGGAAGTGACGGAGTTTTGAAGTTGAATGATCGGTTATGTGTGCCTGATGTAGATGGTCTTAGGAAGGCCATAATGGAGGAAGCTCACAGTTCGAGGTACTCTATCCACCCAGGTGCTACCAAAATGTATCTAGATTTGAAAGAGTTGTATTGGTGGAAAGGCATGAAGAAACCAGTAGCATATCATGTGGCTAAATGTTTAAACTGCCAGCAAGTCAAAGTCAAGCATCAGAGGCCTGGTGGCCTAGCTCAAGACATAGAGATACCACAGTGGAAGTGGGAGATGATTAATATGGATTTCGTAGTAGGTCTACCTCACACATACCATAAATATGATTCAATTTGGGTTATTGTAGATCGACTGACAAAGTCCGTGCATTTCCTACCAGTAAAGACGACAGACTCTGCAAAGCAGTATGCACAGTTGTACATCCAATAAATAGTGCGATTGAATGGTACTCCAGTTTCAATCATATCTAATAGAGGCCCTCAGTTCACGGCGCATTTTGTCAGGCATTTCAGAAAAGATTAGGTACCAAGGTTAATTTAAGCACCACTTTTCATCCACAGACCAATGGCCAGGCATAAAGGACTATACAGACTCTCGAAGATATGTTGCGTGCATGTTTATAGATTTTAGAGGTAACTGGGATGATCACTTGCCACTTATAGAATTTTCTTCAATAACAGCTATCAGGCCAGCATTAGTATGGCTCCTTATGAATCATGGTATGGACGGAGATGTAGGTCTCCAGTAGGTTGGTTTGAACTAGCAGAGGTGCTGTTGATTGGTCCAGATTTTGTTTGTGAGGCCTTGGAGAAAGTTCAGCTAATTAGAAAAAGACTTATAGCGGCTCAAAGTCGTCAAAAGTCTTATTCTAACAAGAGGCATCGTGAGTTAGAGTTCATGGTTGGTGATAAGGTGTTTTTGAAAGTTTCACCAATGAAAGGAGTTATGAGTTTGGTAAGAAAGGGAAACTTAGCACTAGATTTATTGGACATTATGAAATTCTAGAAAAGAAAGGAAACGTGGCTTATAAGCTAGCGCTACCCGTTGAGTTGTCCTCTGTTCATCCTGTCTTTCATGTGTCTATGCTTAGAAAGTACATTCATGATGAGTTGCATATAATACCTGCCTATACCATAGAAATTAAAGAAGGTTTGACTTATGAAGTGGTACCTATAGAAATTTTCGATAGACAAGTAAAAAAGTTGATAACAAAAGATATAGCATCGGTAAAAGTTTTGTGGAGTAATCATGATTCAAAAGAAGCTACGTGGGAGGTCGAGGAAGATATTAGGAAGAAGTATCCTTATCTCTTTGAGTAACAAGGTATGTGAACCTAGGTTTGGCTTGACATTTATATTTTATTTATTAAATACAAGTTAGAAAGTGTTTATGTCCTTCCTAGATTATATTTAGTTGTTGTAGTGATTTAGTTTATGACAGAGTATATTTAATTCATTAAAGTGATTTACTTTTGCTAAAATATTGTGCTTTAGATTCTTGTTAGTTATTGTGGTACCTCCTTGCCGAAGTGTGAGTAATTAATTTATGAGCTGTGTACGGTGCCTATGAATGGCCTGTTATGGTATATTTGGTTGTTATTGGTGTAGTTGTAGCATTTGTGACATGGATATTTTTTTAGGATAGTCCAATTTACAAGGGAAACTCTGCCGAAAATTTTGAAAATTTAGGGAGTTAGCCAATATTTTGAGTCCCTTGGAAAAGTGAGTAGTGCTAAGAAAACATAAGTGGTTCTAGTACCTAAGGAATGATTGTTAGCTTAATAATAAGGCCCTAGCAACATTCGAGGACGAATGTTTTTAAGGAGGGAATATTGTAACACTCCTCAAATTTATATAAGTTTCGAGACACGCTATTTATAGAATTAAATTATTTTTTTCTTCCCTATAGTGAATATATATATATATATATATACACTTAAATAGTTGGATGTACAATTAGGGGAATATTAATAGTTTTGTTATTATTAATTATTAAAAGTAGGAATAAATAAATACTAGTTAGACATAGGGTCTCCACTCCCTAGTCACTTTTCCAACATAGGATCACCACTCCCTAGTCTGCTTTTCCAACACAAGGTCTCGACTCCCTAGTTGATTTTATTTTAGGCATAGGGTCTCCACTCCCTAGTCTGCTTTTCCAATATAGGGTATTCACTCCCGAGTTGAAGTTATTTTAGACATAGGGTCTCCACTCCCTAGTCGCTTTTCCAGCATAGGTCTGCATTCCCTAGTTGATTTTATTTCAGACATAGGGTCTCCACTCCCTAGTCTGCTTTTCCAACAAAGGGTCTCGACCCCCTAGTTGATTTTATTTTAGGCATAGGGTCTCCATTCCCTAGTCTGCTTTTCCAATATATGGTCTTCACTCCATAATTGAAGTTATTAAAGACATAAGGTCTCCACTCCCTGGTCAGCTTTTCCAACATAGGGTCTCCACTCCCTAGTTGAAGTTATGTTAGACATAGGGTCTTCACTCCCTAGTCACTTTTCCAACATAGGGTCTTCACTCCCTAGTTGAAGTAATTATAGACATAGGGTCACCACTCCCTAGTCGCTTTTCCAACATATGGTCTCCATTCCCTAGTTGATTATATTTCAGAAATAGTGTCTCTACTCCCTAGTCTGATTTTCCAACATTGGATCTTTCACCCCCTAGTTGATTTTATTTTAGGCATAGGATCTCCATTCCCTAGTCTTTTTTTCCAATATATGGTCTTCACTCCATAGTTGAAGTTATTAAAGACATAAGGTCTCCACTCCCTGGTCAGCTTTTCCAACATAGGGTCTCCACTCCCTAGTTGAAGTTATGTTAGACATAGGGTCTTCACTCCCTAGTCACTTTTCCAACATAGGGTCTTCACTCCCTAGTTGAAGTAATTATAGACATAGGGTCACCACTCCCTAGTCGCTTTTCCAACATAGGGTCTCCATTCCCTAGTTGATTATATTTCAGAAATATTGTCTCTACTCCCTAGTCTGATTTTCCAACATTGGATCTTTCACTCCCTAGTTGATTTTATTTTAGACATAGGGTCTCCACTCCCTAGTCTGCTTTTCCAACATAAGGTTTCCACTCCCTAGTTTAAGTTATTTTAGACATAGGGTCTCCACTCCCTAGTAGATTTTCCAACATAGGGTCTCCACTCCCTAGTTGAAGTTATTTTAGATATAGGGTCTCTAATCCCTAGTAGCTTTTCCAACATAGGGTCCCCACTCCCTAGTTGATTTTATTTTAGATATAGGGTCTCTACTCCCTAGTCCGCTTTTCCAACATAGGGTCTCCACTCCCTCGTTGATTTAATTTTAGACATAAGGTCTCCACTCCCTGGTCTGCTTTTCCAACATAGGGTCTTCATTCCCTAGTTGAAGTTACTTTAGACATAAGGTCTCCACTTCCTAGTCTGCTTTTCTAACATAGGTTCTCCTCTCCCTTGTTGAAGTTATTTTAGATATAGGGTCTCGACTCCCTAGTCACTATTCCAACGTAATGTCTCCAATCCCTAGCTGATTTTATTTTAGATATAGGATCTCAACTCCCTAGTCTGCTTTTCCAACATAAGCTCTCCAATCTATAGTTGATGTTTTTTTAGGCATACGATCTCTACTCCTTAGTCTACTTTTCCAACATAGGGTCTCCACTCCCTAGTTGAAGTTATTATAGACATAAGGTCTCCACTCCCTAGTCAGCTTTTCCAACATAGGGTCTCCACTACCTAGTTGAAGTTATGTTAGACATAGGGTCTTCACTCCCTAGTCACTTTTCCAACATAGGGTTTTCACTCCCTAGTTGAAGTTATTATAGACATAGAGTCACCACTCCCTAGTCGCTTTTCCAACATAGGGTCTTCATTCCCTAGTTGATTATATTTCAGACATAGTGTCTCTACTCCCTAGTCTGATTTTCCAACATTGGATCTCCACTCCCTAGTTGATTTTATTTTAGACATAGGGTCTCCACTACCTAGTTTGCTTTTCCAACATAGGGTTTTCACTCCCTAGTTTAAGTTATTTTAGACATAGGGTCTCCAATCCCTAGCAGCTTTTCCAACATAGGGTCTCCATTCCCTAGTTAAAGTTATTTTAGATATGGTCTCTAATCCCTAGTAGCTTTTCCAACATAGGGTCCCCACTCCCTAGTTGATTTTATTTTAGATATAGGGTCTCTACTCCCTAGTCCGCTTTTCCAACATAGGGTCTCCACTCCCTCGTTGATTTAATTTTAGACATAAGGTCTCCACTCCCTGGTCTGCTTTTCCAACATAGGTTCTTCACTCCCTAGTTGAAGTTACTTTAGACATAGGGTCTCCACTTCCTAGTCTGCTTTTCCAACATAGGTTCTCCTCTCCCTTGTTAAAGTTATTTTAGATATAGGGTCTCCACTCCCTAGTCACTATTCCAACGTAGTGTCTCCAATCCCTAGCTGATTTTATTTTAGATATAGGATCTCAACTCCCTAGTCTGCTTTTCCAACATAAGCTCTCCACTCCATAGTTGAAGTTCTTTTAGGCATACGATCTCTACTCCTTAGTCTACTTTTCCAACATAGGGTCTCCACTCCCTAGTTGAAGTTATGTTAGACATAGGGTCTCCACTCCCTTGTCTGCTTTTCTAACATAGGGTCTCCACTCCCTAGTTGAAGTTATTTTAGACATAGGGTCTCCACTCCCTAGCGCTTTTACAAAATAGGGTCTCCACTCCCTAGTTGAAGTTATTTCAGACATAAGGTCTCCACTCCCTAGTCACTTTTCCAACATAGGGTATCCACTCCCTAGTTGAAGTTATTTTAGACATAGGGTTTCCACTGCCTAGTTTGCTTTTCCAACATAGGGTCTCCTCTCCCTAGTTGAAGTTATTTGAGACATAGGGTTTCCACTCCCTAGTCGCTTTTCCAACATATGGTCTTCACTCCCTAGTTGATTTTATTTTAGACATAGGGTGTCCACTCCCTAGTCTGCTTTTCCATCATAGGGTCTCCATTCCCTAGTTGAAGATATTTTAGACATACCGTCTCCACTCCCTAGTCGCTGTTCCAACATAGGGTTTCCACTCAGTAGTTGATTTTATTTTAGACATAGGGTCTTCACTCCTTAGTCTGCTTTTCCAACTTAGGGTCGCCACTCTCTAGTTGAAGTTATTTTAGACATAGGGTCTCCTCTCCCTAGTCACTTTTCCAACATAGAGTGTCCACTCCCCGATTGACGTTATTTTCGACATAGGGTCTCCACTCCCTAGTTGATTTTATTTGAGACATAGGGTCTCCTCTCCCAAGTCTGCTTTTCCAACATAGGGTCTCCACTCCATAGTTGATTTTATTTTAGACATAGGGTGTCCACTCCCATAGGATCTCCACTCCCTAGTCTACTTTTCCAACATAGGTTCTCCACTCCCTCGTAGAAGTTATTTTAGGTATAGGGTCTCCACTCCCTAGTCTTTTTTCCAGCATAGGGTCTCCACACCCTAGCTGATTTTATTTTAGATATAGGATCTCTACTCCCTAGTCTGCTTTTCCAACATAGGGTCTCCACTCCATAGTTGAAGTTCTTTTAGGCATAGGATCTCCACTCTCTAGTCTACTTTTCCAACATAGGGTCTACACTTCCTTGTTGAAGTTATTTTAGACATAGTGTCTCCACTCCCTGGTCGTTTTTCCATCATAAGGTCTGCACTCCCTAATTGATTTTTTTTAGACAGAGGATCTCCACTCCCTACTCTGCTTTTCCAACATAGGGTCTTCACTCCTAATTGAAGTTATTTTAGACATAGGGTCTCCACTCTCTAGTCTCTTTTCCAACATAGGTTCTAAACTCCCTAGGTTAAGTTATTTTAGACATAGGGTCTCCACTCCCTAGTCGCTTTTCCAACGTAGAGTCTCCACTTCATAGTTGATTTTATTTTAGACATAGGGTGTCCATTCCTTAGTCTGCATTTCCATCACAGTGTCTCGACTTCCTAGTGGATTTTATTTTAGGCATAGGGTCTCTACTCCGTAGTCTGCTTTTCCAACATAGGGTCTTCACTACCTAGTTGAAGTTATTTTAGGCATAGGGTCTCCACTCCCTAGTATGCTTTTCCAACATAGGGTCTCCATTCCCTAGTTGAAGCTATTTTAGACATAGTATCTCCACTCCCTATTCGCTTTTCCAACATAGGGTTTCCACTCCCTTGTTTATTTTATTTTAGACATAGGGTCTCCACTCCCTAGTCTGCTTTTCCGACTTAGGGTCTCCACTCCCTAGTTGAAGTTATTTTAGACATAGGGTATCCACTCCCTAGTCACTTTTCCAACATAGGGTATCCACTCCCTAGTTGAAGTTATTTTAGACATATTGTCTCCACTCCCTAGTTTGCTTTTCCAACATAGGGTCTCCTCTCCCTAGTTGAAATTATTTGAGACATAGGGTTTCCACTCCCTAGTCGCTTTTCCAACATATGGTCTTCACTCCCTAGTTGATTTTATTTTAGACATAGGGTGTCCACTCCCTAGTCTGCTTTTCCATCATAGGGTCTTCATTCCCTAGTTGAAGATATTTTAGACATACCGTCTCCACTCCCTAGTCGTTGTTCCAACATAGGGTTTCCACTCAGTAGTTGATTTTATTTTAGACATAGGGTCTTCACTCCTTAGTCTACTTTTCCAACTTAGGGTCGCCACTCTCTAGTTGAAGTTATTTTAGACATAGGGTCTCCTCTCCCTAGTCACTTTTCCAACATAGAGTGTCCACTCCCCGATTGAAGTTATTTTCGACATAGGGTCTCCACTCCCTAGTCGCTTTTCCAACATAGGGTCTCCACTCCCTAGTTGATTTTATTTTAGACATAGGGTCTCCTCTCCCTAGTCTGCTTTTCCAACATAGGGTCTCCACTCCATAGTTGATTTTATTTTAGACATAGGGTGTCCACTCCCATAGGATCTCCACTCCCTAGTCTACTTTTCCAACATAGGTTCTCCACTCCCTCGTAGAAGTTATTTTAGGTATAGGGTCTCCACTCCCTAGTCTTTTTTCCAGCATAGGGTCTCCACACCCTAGCTGATTTTATTTTAGATATAGGATCTCTACTCCCTAGTCTGCTTTTCCAACATAAGGTCTCCACTCCATAGTTGAAGTTCTTTTAGGCATAGGATCTCCACTCTCTAGTCTACTTTTCCAACATAGGGTCTACACTTCCTTGTTGAAGTTATTTTAGACATAGTGTCTCCACTCCCTGGTCGTTTTTCCATCATAAGGTCTGCACTCCCTAATTGATTTTTTTAGACAGAGGATCTCCACTCCCTACTCTGCTTTTCCAACATAGGGTCTTCACTCCTAATTGAAGTTATTTTAGACATAGGGTCTCCACTCTCTAGTCTCTTTTCCAACATAGGGTCTAAACTCCCTAGGTTAAGTTATTTTAGACATAGGGTCTCCACTCCCTAGTCGCTTTTCCAACATAGGGTCTCCACTTCATAGTTGATTTTATTTTAGACATAGGGTGTCCATTCCTTAGTCTGCATTTCCATCACAGTGTCTCGACTTCCTAGTGGATTTTATTTTAGGCATAGGGTCTCTACTCCCTAGTCTGCTTTTCCAACATAGGGTCTTCACTCCCTAGTTGAAGTTATTTTTAGGCATAGGGTCTCCACTCCCTAGTATGCTTTTCCAACATAGGGTCTCCATTCCCTAGTTGAAGCTATTTTAGACATAGTATCTCCACTCCCTATTCGCTTTTCCAACATATTTCACTCCCTTGTTGATTTTATTTTAGACATAGGGTCTCCACTCCCTAGTCTGCTTTTCCGACTTAGGGTCTCCACTCCCTAGTTGAAGTTATTTTAGACATAGGGTATCCACTCCCTAGTCACTTTTCCAACATAGGGTATCCACTCCCTAGTTGAAGTTATTTTAGACATAGGGTCTCCACTCCCTAGTTTGCTTTTCCAACATAGGGTCTCCTCTCCCTAGTTGAAGTTATTTGAGACATAGGGTTTCCACTCCCTAGTCGCTTTTCCAACATATGGTCTTCACTCCCTAGTTGATTTTATTTTAGACATAGGGTGTCCACTCCCTAGTCTGCTTTTCCATCATAGGGTCTCCATTCCCTAGTTGAAGATATTTTAGACATACCGTCTCCACTCCCTAGTCGCTGTTCCAACATAGGGTTTCCACTCAGTAGTTGATTTAATTCTAGACATAGAGTCTTCACTCCTTAGTCTGCTTTTCCAACTTAGGGTCGCCACTCTCTAGTTGAAGTTATTTTAGACATAATGTCTCCTCTCCCTAGTCACTTTTCCAACATAGAGTGTCCACTCCCTGATTGAAGTTATTTTCGACATAGGGTCTCCACTCCCTAGTCGCTTTTCCAACATAGGGTCTCCACTCCCTAGTTGATTTTATTTTAGACATAGGGTCTCCTCTCCCTAGTCTGCTTTTCCAACATAGGGTCTCCACTCCATAGTTGATTTTATTTTAGACATAGGGTGTCCACTCCCATAGGATCTCCACTCCCTAGTCTACTTTTCCAACATAGGTTCTCCACTCCCTCGTAGAAGTTATTTTAGGTATAGGGTCTCCACTCCCTAGTCTTTTTTCCAGCATAGGGTCTCCACACCCTAGCTGATTTTATTTTAGATATAGGATCTCTACTCCCTAGTCTGCTTTTCCAACATAGGGTCTCCACTCCATAGTTGAAGTTCTTTTAGGCATAGGATCTCCACTCTCTAGTCTACTTTTCCAACATAGGGTCTACACTTCCTTGTTGAAGTTATTTTAGACATAGTGTTTCCACTCCCTGGTCGTTTTTCCATCATAAGGTCTGCACTCCCTAATTGATTTTTTTAGACAGAGGATCTCCACTCCCTACTCTGCTTTTCCAACATAGGGTCTTCACTCCTAATTGAAGTTATTTTAGACATAGGGTCTCCACTCTCTAGTCTCTTTTCCAATATAGGGTCTAAACTCCCTAGGTTAAGTTATTTTAGACATAGGGTCTCCACTCCCTAGTCGCTTTTCCAACATAGGGTCTCCACTTCCTAGTTGATTTTATATTAGACATAGGGTGTCCATTCCTTAGTCTACATTTCCATCACAGTGTCTCTACTTCCTAGTGGATTTTATTTTAGGCATAGGGTCTCCACTCCCTAGTCTGCTTTTCCAACATAGGGTCTTCATTCCCTAGTTGAAGTTATTTTAGGCATAGGGTCTCCACTCCCTAGTATGCTTTTCCAACATAGGGTCTCCATTCCCTAGTTGAAGCTATTTTACACATAGTATCTCCACTCCCTATTCGCTTTTCCAACATAGGGTTTCCACTCCCTTGTGATTTTATTTTAGACATAGGGTCTCCACTCCCTAGTCTGCTTTTCCGACTTAGGGACTCCACTCCCTAGTTGAAGTTATTTTAGACATAGGGTATCCACTCCCTAGTCACTTTTCCAACATAGGGTATCCACTCTCTAGTTGAAGTTATTTTAGACATAGGGTCTACACTCCCTAGTCGCTTTTCCAAAATAGGGTCACCACTCCCTAGTTGATTTTATTTTAGACATAGGGTCTCCAATCACTAGTCTGCTTTTCCAACATAGGGTCTCCACTCACTAGTTGATTTTATATTAGACATAGGGTCTCCACTCCCTAGTCTGCTTTTCCAACATAGGGTCTTCACTCCCTAGTTGAAGTTATTTTAGACATAGGGTCTCCACTCCCTAGTCGCTTTTACACAATAGGGTCTTTTCTCCCTAGTTGAAGTTATTTTAGACATAGTGTCTCCACTCCCTAGTCACTTTTCCAACATAGGGTCTCCACTCCTTAGTTGAAGTTATTTTCGACATAGGGTCTCCACTCCCTAGTCGCTTTTCCAACATAGGGTCTCCACTCCCTAGTTGATTTTATTTTAGACATAGGGTCTCCTCTCCCTAGTCTGCTTTTCCAACATAGAGTCTCCACTCCACAGTTGATTTTATTTTAGACATAGGGTCTCCACTCCATAGGGTCTCCACTCCCTAGTCTCTTTTCCAACATAGGGTCTCCACACCCTAGCTGATTTTATTTTAGATATAGGATCTCTACTCCCTAGTCTCTTTTCCATCATAGGGTCTCCACACCCTAGCTGATTTTATTTTAGATATAGGATCTCTACTCCCTAGTCTGCTTTTCCAACATAGGGTCTCCACTTCATAGTTGAAGTTCTTTTAGGCATAGGATCTCCATTCTCTAGTCTACTTTTCCAACATAGGGTCTTCACTCCCTAGTTGAAGTTATTTTAGGCATAGGGTCTCCACTCCCTAGTAAGCTTTTCCAACATAGGGTCTCCATTCCCTAGTTGAAGCTATTTTAGACATAGTATCTCCACTCCCTATTCGCTTTTCCAACATAGGGTTTCCACTCCCTTGTTTATTTTATTTTAGACATAGGGTCTCCACTCCCTAGTCTGCTTTTCCGACTTAGGGTCTCCACTCCCTAGTTGAAGTTATTTTAGACATAGGGTATCCACTCCCTAGTCACTTTTCCAACATAGGGTATCCACTCCCTAGTTGAAGTTATTTTAGACATAGGGTCTCCACTCCCTAGTTTGCTTTTCCAACATAGGGTCTCCACTCCCTAGTTGATTTTATTTTAGACATAGGGTCTCCACTCCCTAGTCCGCTTTTCCAACATAGGGTCTCCACTCCCTCGTTGATTTAATTTTACACATAGGGTCTCCACACCCTAGTCGCTTTTCCAACATAGGGTCTCCACTTCCTAGTTGATTTTATTTTAGACATAGGGTGTCCACTCCTTAGTCTGCATTTCCGTCATAGTGTCTTAGTTTATTTTATTTTAGGTATAGGGTCTCCACTCCCTAGTCTGTTTTTCCAACATAGGGTCTTCACTCCCTAGTTGAAGATATTTTAGACATACCGTCTCCACTCCCTAGTCGCTGTTCCAACATAGGGTTTCCACTCAGTAGTAGATTTTATTTTAGACATAGGGTCTTCACTCCTTAGTCTGCTTTTCCAACTTAGGGTCGCCACTCTCTAGTTGAAGTTATTTTAGACATAGGGTCTCCTCTCCCTAGTCTCTTTTCCAACATAGAGTGTCCACTCCCCGATTGAAGTTATTTTCGACATAGGGTCTCCACTCCCTAGTCGTTTTTCCAACATAGGGTCTCCACTCCCTAGTTGATTTTATTTTAGACATAGGGTCTCCTCTCCCTAGTCTGCTTTTCCAACATAGGGTCTCCACTCCATAGTTGATTTTTTAGACATAGGGTGTCCACTCCCATAGGATCTCCACTCCCTAGTCTACTTTTCCAACATAGGTTCTCCACTCCCTCGTAGAAGTTATTTTAGGTATAGGGTCTCCACTCCCTAGTCTTTTTTCCAGCATAGGGTCTCCACGCCCTAGCTGATTTTATTTTAGATATAGGATCTCTACTCCCTAGTCTGCTTTTCCAACATAAGGTCTCCACTCCATAGTTGAAGTTCTTTTAGGCATAGGATCTCCACTCTCTAGTCTACTTTTCCAACATAGGGTCTACACTTCCTTGTTGAAGTTATTTTAGACATAGTGTTTCCACTCCCTGGTCGTTTTTCCATCATAAGGTCTGCACTCCCTAATTGATTTTTTTAGACAGAGGATCTCCACTCCCTACTCTGCTTTTCCAACATAGGGTCTTCACTCCTAATTGAAGTTATTTTAGACATGGGGTCTCCACTCTCTAGTCTCTTTTCCAACATAGGGTCTAAACTCCCTAGGTTAAGTTATTTTAGACATAGGGTCTCCACTCCCTAGTCGCTTTTCCAACATAGGGTCTCCACTTCCTAGTTGATTTTATTTTAGACATAGGGTGTCCATTCCTTAGTCTGCATTTCCATCACAGTGTCTCGACTTCCTAGTGGATTTTATTTTAGGCATAGGGTCTCCACTCCCTAGTCTGCTTTTCCAACATAGGGTCTTCACTCCCTAGTTGAAGTTATTTTAAGCATAGGGTCTCCACTCCCTAGTATGCTTTTCCAACATAGGGTCTCCATTCCCTAGTTGAAGCTATTTTAGACATAGTATCTCCACTCCCTATTCGCTTTTCCAACATAGGGTTTCCACTCCCTTGTTTATTTTATTTTAGACATAGGGTCTCCACTCCCTAGTCTGATTTTCCGACTTAGGGTCTCCACTCCCTAGTTGAAGTTATTTTAGACATAGGGTATCCACTCCCGAGTCACTTTTCCAACATAGGGTATCCACTCCCTAGTTGAAGTTATTTTAGACATAGGGTCTCCACTCCCTAGTTTGCTTTTCCAACATAGGGTCTCCTCTCCCTAGTTGAAGTTATTTGAGACATAGGGTTTCCACTCCCTAGTCGCTTTTCCAACATATGGTCTTCACTCCCTAGTTGATTTTATTTTAGACATAGGGTCTCCACTCTCTAGTCTTTTTTCCAACATAGGGTCTAAACTCCCTAGGTTAAGTTATTTTAGACATAGGGTCTCCACTCCCTAGTCGCTTTTCCAACATATGGTCTCCACTTCCTAGTTGATTTTATTTTAGACATAGGGTGTCCATTCCTTATTCTGCATTTCCATCACATTGTCTCGACTTCCTAGTGTATTTTATTTTAGGCATAGGGTCTCCACTCCCTAGTCTGCTTTTCCAACATAGGGTTTCCACTCCATTGTTGATTTTATTTTAAACATAGGGTCTCCACTCCCTAGTCTTCTTTTCCGACTTAGGGTCTCCACTCCCTAGTTGAAGTTATTTTAGACATAGGGTATCCACTCCCTAGTCACTTTTCCAACATAGGGTATCCACTCCCTAGTTGAAGTTATTTTAGACATAGGGTCTCCACTCCCTAGTTTGCTTTTCCAACATAGGGTCTCCTCTCCCTAGTTGAAGTTATTTGAGACATAGGGTTTCCACTCCCTAGTCGCTTTTCCAACATATGGTCTTCACTCCCTAGTTGATTTTATTTTAGACATAGGGTGTCCACTCCCTAGTCTGCTTTTCCATCATAGGGTCTCCGTTCCCTAGTTGAAGATATTTTAGACATACCGTCTCCACTCCCTAGTCGCTGTTCCAACATAGGGTTTCCACTCAGTAGTTGATTTTATTTTAGACATAGGGTCTTCACTCCTTAGTCTGCTTTTCCAACTTAGGGTCGCCACTCTCTAGTTGAAGTTATTTTAGACATAGGGTCTCCTCTCCCTAGTCATTTTTCCAACATAGAGTGTCCATTCCACGATTGAAGTTATTTTCGACAGAGGGTCTCCACTCCCTAGTCGCTTTTCCAACATAGGGTCTCCACTCCCTAGTTGATTTTATTTTAGACATAGGGTCTCCTCTCCCTAGTCTGCTTTTCCAACATAGGGTCTCCACTCCATAGTTGATTTTATTTTAGACATAGGGTGTCCACTCCCATAGGATCTCCACTCCCTAGTCTACTTTTCCAACATAGGTTCTCCACTCCCTCGTAGAAGTTATTTTAGGTATAGGGTCTCCACTCCCTAGTCTTTTTTCCAGCATAGGGTCTCCACACCCTAGCTGATTTTATTTTAGATATAGGATCTCTACTCCCTAGTCTGCTTTTCCAACATAGGGTCTCCACTCCATAGTTGAAGTTCTTTTAGGCATAGGATCTCCACTCTCTAGTCTACTTTTCCAACATAGGGTCTACACTTCCTTGTTGAAGTTATTTTAGACATAGTGTCTCCACTCCCTGGTCGTTTTTCCATCATAAGGTCTGCACTCCCTAATTGATTTTTTTAGACAGAGGATCTCCACTCCCTACTCTGCTTTTCCAACATAGGGTCTTCACTCCTAATTGAAGTTATTTTAGACATAGGGTCTCCACTCTCTAGTCTCTTTTCCAACATAGGGTCTAAACTCCCTAGGTTAAGTTATTTTAGACATAGGGTCTCCACTCCCTAGTCGCTTTTCCAACATAGGGTCTCCACTTCCTAGTTGATTTTATTTTAGACATAGGGTGTCCATTCCTTAGTTTGCATTTCCATCACAGTGTCTCGACTTCCTAGTGGATTTTATATTAGGCATAGGGTCACCACTCTCTAGTCTGCTTTTCCAACATAGGGTCTTCACTCCCTAGTTGAAGTTATTTTAGGCATAGGGTCTCCACTCCCTAGTATGCTTTTCCAACATAGGGTCTCCATTCCCTAGTTGAAGCTATTTTAGACATAGTATCTCCACTCCCTATTCGGTTTTCCAACATAGGGTTTCCACTCCCTTGTTGATTTTATTTTAGACATAGGGTCTCAACTCCCTAGTCTTCTTTTCCGACTTAGGGTCTCCACTCCCTAGTTAAAGTTATTTTAGATATAGGGTATCCACTCCCTAGTCACTTTTCCAACATAGGGTATCCACTCCCTAGTTGAAGTTATTTTAAACATAGGGTCTACACTCCCTAGTCGCTTTTCCAAAATAGGGTCACCACTCCCTAGTTGATTTTATTTTAGACATAGGGTCTCCACTCACTAGTCTGTATTTCCAACATAGGCTCTCCACTCACTAGTTGATTTTATATTAGACATAGGGTCTCCACTCCCTAGTCTGTTTTTCCAACATAGGGTCTTCACTCCCTAGTTGAAGTTATTTTAGACATAGGGTCTCCACTCCCTAGTCGCTTTTACACAATAGGGTCTTTTCTCCCTAGTTGAAGTTATTTTAGACATAGTGTCTCCACTCCCTAGTCACTTTTCCAACATAGGGTCTCCACTCCTTAGTTGAAGTTATTTTCGACATAGGGTCTCCACTCCCTAGTCGCTTTTCTAACATAGGGTCTCCACTCCCTAGTTGATTTTATTTTAGACATAGGGTCTCCTCTCCCTAGTCTGCTTTTCCAACATAGAGTCTCCACTCCACAGTTGATTTTATTTTAGACATAGGGTCTCCACTCCCATAGGGTCTCCACTCCCTAGTCTCTTTTCCAACATAGGGTCTCCACACCCTAGCTGATTTTATTTTAGATATAGGATCTCTACTCCCTAGTCACTTTTCCATCATAGGGTCTCTACACCCTAGCTGATTTTATTTTAGATATAGGATCTCTACTCCCTAGTCTGCTTTTCCAACATAGGGTCTCCACTCGATAGTTGAAGTTCTTTTTGGCATAGGATCTCCACTCTCTAGTCTACTTTTCCAACATAGGCTCTACACTTCCTTGTTGAAGTTATTTTAGACATAGTGTCTCCACTCCATGGTCGTTTTTCCATCATAAGGTCTACACTCCCTAATTGATTTTTTTAGACATAGGGTCTCCTCTCCCTAGTCTGCTTTTCCAACATAGGGTCTCCACTCCATAGTTGATTTTATTTTAGACATAGGGTGTCCACTCCCATAGGATCTCCACTCCCTAGTCTACTTTTCCAACATAGGTTCTCCACTCCCTCGTAGAAGTTATTTTAGGTATAGGGTCTCCACTCCCTAGTCTTTTTTCCAGCATAGGGTCTCCACACCCTAGCTGATTTTATTTTAGATATAGGATCTCTACTCCCTAGTCTACTTTTCCAACATAGGGTCTCCACTCCATAGTTGAAGTTCTTTTAGGCATAGGATCTCCACTCGCTAGTCTACTTTTCCAACATAGGGTCTACACTTCCTTGTTGAAGTTATTTTAGACATAGTGTCTCCACTCCCTGGTCGTTTTTCCATCATAAGGTCTGCACTCCCTAATTGATTTTTTTTAGACAGAAGATCTCCACTCCCTACTCTGCTTTTCCAACATAGGGTCTTCACTCCTAATTGAAGTTATTTTAGACATAGGGTCTCCACTCTCTAGTCTCTTTTCCAACATAGGGTCTAAACTCCCTAGGTTAAGTTATTTTAGACATAGGGTCTCCACTCCCTAGTCGCTTTTCCAACATAGGGTCTCCACTTCCTAGTTGATTTTATTTTAGACATAGGGTGTCCATTCCTTAGTCTGCATTTCCATCACAGTGTCTCGACTTCCTAGTGGATTTTATTTTAGGCATAGGGTCACCACTCTCTAGTCTGCTTTTCCAACATAGGGTCTTCACTCCCTAGTTGAAGTTATTTTAGGCATAGGGTCTCCACTCCCTAGTATGCTTTTCCAACATAGGGTCTCCATTCCCTAGTTGAAGCTATTTTAGATATAGTATCTCCACTCCCTATTCGGTTTTCCAACATAGGGTTTCCACTCCCTTGTTGATTTTATTTTAGACATAGGGTCTCCACTCCCTAGTCTTCTTTTCTGACTTAGGGTCTCCACTCCCTAGTTGAAGTTATTTTAGATATAGGGTATCCACTCCCTAGTCACTTTTCCAACATAGGGTATCCACTCCCTAGTTGAAGTTATTTTAAACATAGGGTCTACACTCCCTAGTCGCTTTTCCAAAATAGGGTCACCACTCCCTAGTTGATTTTATTTTAGACATAGGGTCTCCACTCACTAGTCTGCTTTTCCAACATAGGCTCTCCACTCACTAGTTGATTTTATATTAGACATAGGGTCTCCACTCCCTAGTCTGTTTTTCCAACATAGGGTCTTCACTCCCTAGTTGAAGTTATTTTAGACATAGGGTCTCCACTCCCTAGTCGCTTTTACACAATAGGGTCTTTTCTCCCTAGTTGAAGTTATTTTAGACATAGTGTCTCCACTCCCTAGTCACTTTTCCAACATAGGGTCTCCACTCCTTAGTTGAAGTTATTTTCGACATAGGGTCTCCACTCCCTAGTCGCTTTTCTAACATAGGGTCTCCACTCCCTAGTTGATTTTATTTTAGACATAGGGTCTCCTCTCCCTAGTCTGCTTTTCCAACATAGAGTCTCCACTCCACAGTTGATTTTATTTTAGACATAGGGTCTCCACTCCCATAGGGTCTCCACTCCCTAGTCTCTTTTCCAACATAGGGTCTCCACACCCTAGCTGATTTTATTTTAGATATAGGATCTCTACTCCCTAGTCTCTTTTCCATCATAGGGTCTCCACACCCTAGCTGATTTTATTTTAGATATAGGATCTCTACTCCCTAGTCTGCTTTTCCAACATAGGGTCTCCACTTCATAGTTGAAGTTCTTTTAGGCATAGGATCTCCATTCTCTAGTCTACTTTTCCAACATAGGGTCTTCACTCCCTAGTTGAAGTTATTTTAGGCATAGGGTCTCCACTCCCTAGTATGCTTTTCCAACATAGTGTCTCCATTCCCTAGTTGAAGCTATTTTAGACATAGTATCTCCACTCCCTATTCGGTTTTCCAACATAGGGTTTCCACTCCCTTGTTGATTTTATTTTAGACATAGGGTCTCCACTCCCTAGTCTGCTTTTCCGACTTAGGGTCTCCACTCCCTAGTTGAAGTTATTTTAGACATAGGGTATCCACTCCCTAGTCACTTTTCCAACATAAGGTATCCACTCCCTAGTTGAAGTTATTTTAGACATAGGGTCTATACTCCCTAGTCGCTTTTCCAAAATAGGGTCACCACTCCCTAGTTGATTTTATTTTAGACATAGGGTCTCCACTCCCTAGTCCGCTTTTCCAACATAAGGTCTCCACTCCCTCGTTGATTTAATTTTACACATAGGGTCTCCACTCCCTAGTCGCTTTTCCAACATAGGGTGTCCACTTCCTAGTTGATTTTATTTTAGACATAGGGTGTCCACTCCTTAGTCTGCATTTCCGTCATAGTGTCTTAGTTTATTTTATTTTAGGTATAGGGTGTCCACTCCCTAGTCTGCTTTTCCATCATAGGGTCTCAATTCCCTAGTTGAAGATATTTTAGACATACCGTCTCCACTCCCTAGTCGCTGTTCCAACATAGGGTTTCCACTCAGTAGTTGATTTTATTTTAGACATAGGGTCTTCACTCCTTAGTCTGCTTTTCCAACTTAGGGTCGCCACTCTCTAGTTGAAGTTATTTTAGACATAGGGTCTCCTCTCCCTAGTCACTTTTCCAACATAGAGTGTCCACTCCTCGATTGAAGTTATTTTCGACATAGGGTCTCCACTCCCTAGTCGCTTTTCCAACATAGGGTCTCCACTCCCTAGTTGATTTTATTTTAGACATAGGGTCTCCTCTCCCTAGTCTGCTTTTCCAACATAGGGTCTCCACTCCATAGTTGATTTTATTTTAGACATAGGGTGTCCACTCCCATAGGATCTCCACTCCCTAGTCTACTTTTCCAACATAGGTTCTCCACTCCCTCGTAGAAGTTATTTTAGGTATAGGGTCTCCACTCCCTAGTCTTTTTTCCAGCATTGGGTCTCCACACCCTAGCTGATTTTATTGTAGATATAGGATCTCTACTCCCTAGTCTGTTTTTCCAACATAGGGTCTCCACTCCATAGTTGAAGTTCTTTTTGGCATAGGATCTCCACTCTCTAGTCTACTTTTCCAACATAGGGTCTACACTTCCTTGTTGAAGTTATTTTAGACATAGTGTCTCCACTCCATGGTCGTTTTTCCATCATAAGGTCTGCACTCCCTAATTGATTTTTTTTAGACAGAGGATCTCCACTCCCTTCTCTGCTTTTCCAATATAGGTTATTCACTCCTAATTGAAGTTATTTTAGACATAGGGTCTCCACTCTCTAGTCTCTTTTCCAACATAGGGTCTAAACTCCCTAGGTTAAGTTATTTTAGACATAGGGTCTCCACTCCCTAGTCGCTTTTCCAACATAGGGTCTCCACTTCCTAGTTGATTTTATTTTAGACATAGGGTGTCCATTCCTTAGTCTGTATTTCCATCACAGTGTCTCGACTTCCTAGTGGATTTTATTTTAGGCATAGGGTCTCCACTCCCTAGTCTGCTTTTCCAACATAGGGTCTTCACTCCCTAGTTAAAGTTATTTTAGGCATAGGGTCTCCACTCCCTAGTATGCTTTTCCAACATAGGGTCTCCATTCCCTAGTTGAAGCTATTTTTGACATAGTATCTCCACTCCCTATTCGCTTTTCCAACATAGGGTTTCCACTCTCTTGTTGATTTTATTTTAGACATAGGGTCTCCACTCCCTAGTCTGCTTTTCCGACTTAGGGTCTCCACTCCCTAGTTGAAGTTATTTTAGACATAGGGAATCCACTCCCTAGTCACTTTTCCAACATAGGGTGTCCACTCCCTAGTTGAAGTTATTTTAGACATAGGGTCTACACTCCCTAGTCGCTTTTCCAAAATAGGGTCACCACTCCCTAGTTGATTTTATTTTAGACATAGGGTCTCCACTCACTAGTCTGCTTTTCCAACATAGGCTCTCCACTCACTAGTTGATTTTATATTAGACATAGGGTCTCCACTCCCTAGTCTGCTTTTCCAACATAGGGTCTTCACTCCCTAGTTAAAGTTATTTTAGACATAGGGTCTCCACTCCCTAGTCGCTTTTACACAATAGGGTCTTTTCTCCCTAGTTGAAGTTATTTTAGACATAGTGTCTCCACTCCCTAGTCACTTTTCCAACATAGGGTCTCCACTCCTTAGTTGAAGTTATTTTCGACATAGGGTCTCCACTCCCTAGTCGCTTTTCCAACATAGGGTCTCCACTTCTTAGTTGATTTTATTTTAGACATAGGGTCTCCTCTCCCTAGTCTGCTTTTCCAACATAGAGTCTCCACTCCACAGTTGATTTTATTTTAGACATAGGGTCTCCACTCACATAGAGTCTCCACTCCCTAGTCTCTTTTCCAACATAGGGTCTCCACACCCTAGCTGATTTTATTTTAGATATAGGATCTTTACTCCTTAGTCTATTTTCCATAATAGGGTCTCCACACCCTAGCTGATTTTATTTTAGATATAGGATCTCTACTCCCTAGTCTGCTTTTCCAACATAGGGTCTCCACTTCATAGTTGATGTTCTTTTAGGCATAGGATCTCCATTCTCTAGTCTACTTTTCCAACATAGGGTCTTCACTCCCTAGTTGAAGTTATTTTAGGCATAGGGTCTCCACTCCCTAGTATGCTTTTCCAACATAGGGTCTTCATTCCCTAGTTGAAGCTATTTTAGACATAGTATCTCCACTCTCTATTCGCTTTTCCAACATAGGGTTTCCACTCCCTTGTTGATTTTATTTTAGACATAGGTCTCCACTCCCTAGTCTGCTTTTCCGACTTAGGGAGACTCCCTAGTTGAAGTTATTTTAGACATAGGGTATCCACTCCCTAGTCACTTTTCCAACATAGGGTATCCACTCCCTAGTTGAAGTTATTTTAGACATAGGGTCTACACTCCCTAGTCGCTTTTCCAAAATAGGGTCACCACTCCCTAGCTGATTTTATTTTAGACATAGGGTCTCCACTCCCTAGTCCGCTTTTCCAACATAGGGTCTCCACTCCCTCGTTGATTTAATTTTATACATAGGGTATCCACTCCCTAGTCGCTTTTCCAACATAGGGTCTCCACTTCATAGTTGATTTTATTTTAGACATAGGGTGTCCACTCCTTAGTCTGCATTTTCGTCATAGTGTCTTAGTTTATTTCATTTTAGGTATAGGGTCTCCACTCCCTAGTCTGTTTTTCCAACATAGGGTCTTCACTCCCTAGTTGAAGTTTTTTTAAGCATAGGGTCTCCACTCCCAAGTATGCTTATCCAACAAAGGGTCTCCATTCCCTAGTTGAAGCTATTTTAGATATACCATCTCCACTCCCTATTCGCTTTTGCAACATTGGGTTTCCACTCCCTAGTTGATTTTATTTGAGACATAGGGTCTCCACTCCCCAGTCAGCTTTTCCAACATAGGGTCTACACTTCCTAGTTGAAGTTATTTTAGACATAGAGTCTCTACTCCCTAGTCACTTTTCCAACATAGGGTATCCACTGCCTAGTTGAAGTTATTTTATACATAGGGTCTCTACTCCCTAGTCTGCTTTTCCAACTTAGGGTCTCCACTCCCTAGTTGAAGTATTTTAGACATAGGGTCTCCACTACCTAGTCGCTTTTTCTACATAGGGTCTCAACTCCCTAGTTGAAGTTATTTTAGACATAGGGTCTCCACTCCCCAGTCTGCTTTTCCAACTTAGAGTTTCCACTCCCTAGTTGAAGTTGTTTTAGACATAAAGTCTCCTCTCCCTGGTCACTTTTCCAACATAGGGTCTCCACTCCCTAGTTGAAGTTATTTTCTACATAGGGTCTCCACTCCCTAGTCGCTTTTCCAACTTAGGGTCTCCACTCCCTAGTTGATTTTATTTTAGACATACGGTCTCCTCTCCCTAGTCTGCTTTTCCAACATAGGGTCCCCACTCCATAGTTGATTTTATTTTTGACATAGGGTCTCCACTCCCATAGGGTCTCCACTATCTAGTCTAACTTTCCAACATAGGTCCTCCACTCCCTCGTTGAAGTTATTTTAGGTATAGGGTCTCCACTCCCTAGTCTCTTTTCCAACATCGGGTCTCCACACCCTAGCTGATTTTATTTTAGATATAGGATCTCTACTCCCTAGTCTGCTTTTCCAACATAGGGTCTCCACTCCATAGTTGAAGTTCTTTTAGGCATAGGATCTCCACTCTCTAGTCTACTTTTCCAACATAGGGTCTAAACTCCCTAGTTGAAATTATTTTAGACATAGGGTCTCCACTCCTAGTCGCTTTTCCAACATAGTGTCTCCACTTCCTAGTTGATTTTATTAAACATAGGGTGTCCTCTCCTTAGTCTGCATTCCCATCATAGTGTCTCGACTCCCTAGTTGAAGTTATTTTAGACATAGGGTCTCCACTCTCTAGTTTTCTTTTCCAACATATGTTCTTCACTCCCTAGTTGAAGTTATTTTAGACATAGGGTCTCCACTCCGTTGTCGCTTTTCCAACATAGGGTCTTCACTTGCTAGTTGATTTTATTTTAGACATAGGGTGTCCACTCATTAGTCTGCATTTCCATCATAGTGTCTCGACTTCCTAGTTGATTTTATTTTAGGCATAGAGTCTCCACTCCCTAGTATGGTTTTCCAACAAAGGGTCTTCATTCCCTAGTTGAAGCTATTTTAGACATAGTGTCTCCACTTCTTAGTCGCTTTTCCAACATAGTGTTTCCACTCTCTAGCTGATTTTATTTTAGATATAGGATCTCTACTCCCTAGTCTGCTTTTCCAACATAGGGTCTCCACTTCATAGTTGATGTTCTTTTAGGCATAGGATCTCCATTCTCTAGTCTACTTTTCCAACATAGGGTCTTCACTCCCTAGTTGAAGTTATTTTAGGCATAGGGTCTCCACTCCCTAGTCTGCTTTTCCAGTATAGGGTCTCCATTCCCTAGTTGAAGTTATATTAGACATAGGGTCTCCACACCCTAGTCAGCTTTTCCAACATAGGGTCTCCACTCCCTAGTTGAAGTTATTTTAGACATAGGGTCTCCACTCCCTAATCGCTTTTACACAATAGGGTCTTTACTCCCTAGTTGAAGTTATTTTAGACATAGGGTCTCCACTCCCTAATCACTTTTCCAACATAGGGTCTTCACTCCCTAGTCTGCTTTTCCAACATAAGGTCTTCACTCTCTAGTTGAAGTTCTTTTAGACATAGGGTCTCCACTCTCTAGTCTCTTTTCCAACATAGGGTCTAAACTCCCTAGTTGAAGTTATTTTAGACATAGGGTCTCCAATCCCTAGTCGCTTTTCCAAAATAGTGTCTCCACTTCCTAGTTGATTTTATTAAACATAGGGTGTCCACTCCTTAGACTGCATTTCCATCATAGTGTCTCGACTCCCTAGTTGATGTTATTTTAGACATAGGGTCTCCACTCTCTAGTCTGCTTTTCCAACATAGGGTCTTCACTCCCTAGTTGAAGTTATTTTAGACATAGGGTCTCCACTCCCTTGTCGCTTTTCCAACATAAGGTCTTCACTCCCTAGTCGATTTTATTTTAGACATAGGGTCTCCACTCCCTAGTATGCTTTTCCAACATAGGGTCTCCACTCATTAGTTGATTTTATATTAGACATAGGGTCTCCACTCCCTAGTCTGCTTTTCCAACATAGGGTCTCCACTCCCTAGTTGAAGTTATTTTAGACATAGGGTCTCCACTCTTTAATCGCTTTTACACAATAGGGTCGTTACTCCCTAGTTGAAGTTATTTTAGACATAGGGTCTCCACTCCCTAATCACTTTTCAAACATAGGGCCTCTACTCCCTAGTTGAAGTTATTTTTGACATAGGGTCTCCATTCCCTAGTCGCTTTTCCAACATAGGGTCTCCACTCCCTAGTTGATTTTATTTTAGACATATGGTCTCCTCTCCCCAGTCTGCTTTTCCAACATAGGGTCTCTATTCCATAGTTGATTTTATTTTATACATAGGGTCTCTACTCCCATAGGGTCTCCACTCCCTAGTCTACTTTTCCAATATAGGGCCTACACTCTCTCGTTGAAGTTATTTTAGATATAGGGTCTCCTCTCCCTAGTCTCTTTTCCAACATAGGGTCTCCACACCCTAGCTGATTTTATTTTAGATATAGGATCTCTACTCCTTAGTCTGCTTTTCCAGCATAGGGTCTCCACTCCATAGTTGAAGTTCTTTTAGGGATAGGGTCTCCTCTCCCTAGTCTACTTTTCCAACATAGGGTCTACACTTCCTAGTTTAATTTATCTTAGACATAGGGTCTCCACTCCCTAGTCGCTTTTCCAACATAGGGTTTCAACTCCCTAGTTGAAGTTATTTTAGACATAGGGTCTCCACTCCCTATTCGCTTTTCCAACATAAGGTCTCCACTTACTAGTAGATTTTATTTTAGGCATAGGGTCTCTACTCCCTAGTATGTTTTTCCAACATAGGGTCTTCACTCCCTAGTTGAAGTTTTTTAAGGCATAGGGTCTCCACTCCCTAGTATGCTTTTCCAACAAAGGGTCTCCATCCCCTAGTTGAAGCTATTTTAGATATATCATCTCCACTCCCTAGTCGCTTTTGCATTATTGGGTTTCCACTCCCTAGTTGATTTTTATTTTAGACATAGGGTCTCCACTCCCTAGTCTGCTTTTCCAACATAGGGTCTTCACTCCCTAGTTGAAGTTATTTTAGACATAGGGTCTCCACTCTTTAATTGCTTTTACACAATAGGGTCGTTACTCCCTAGTTGAAGTTATTTTAGACATAGGGTTTCCACTCCCTAATCACTTTTCAAACATAGGGCCTCTACTCCCTAGTTGAAGTTATTTTTGACGTAGGGTCTCCATTCCCTAGTCGCTTTTCCCACATAGGGTCTCCACTCCCTAGTTGATTTTATTTTAGACATAAGGTCTCCTCTCCCCAGTCTGCTTTTCCAACATAGGGTCTCTATTCCATAGTTGATTTTATTTTATACATAGGGTATCTACTCCCATAGGGTCTCCACTCCCTAGTCTACTTTTCCAATATAGGGCCTCCACTCTCTCGTTGAAGTTATTTTAGATATAGGGTCTCCTCTCCCTAGTCTATTTTCCAACATAGGGTCTCCACACCCTAGCTGATTGTATTTTAGATATAGGATCTCTACTCCCTAGTCTGCTTTTCCAACATAGGGTCTCCACTCCATAGTTGAAGTTCGTTTAGGGATAGGGTCTCCTCTCCCTAGTATACTTTTCCAACATAGGGTCTACACTTCCTAGTTTAATTTATCTTAGACATAAGGTCTCCACTCCCTAGTCGCTTTTCCAACATAGGGTCTCAACTCCCTAGTTGATGTTATTTTAGACATAGGGTCTCCACTCCCTAGTCGCTTTTCCAACATAAGGTCTCCACTTACTAGTAGATTTTATTTTAGGCATAGGGTCTCTACTCCCTAGTATGTTTTTCCAACATAGGGTCTTCACTCCCTAGTTGAAGTTTTTTTAGGCATAGGGTCTCCACTCCCTAGTATGCTTTTCCAACAAAGGGTCTCCATCCCCTAGTTGACGCTATTTTAGATATATCATCTCCACTCCCTAGTCACTTTTCCAACATAGGGTCTTCACTCCCTAGTTGAAGTTATTTTCTACATAGGGTCTCCACTCCCTAGTCGCTTTTCCAACATAGGGTCTCCACTCCCTAGTTGATTTTATTTTAGACATACGGTCTCCTCTCCCTAGTCTGCTTTTCCAACATAGGGTCTCCACTCCATAGTTGATTTTATTTTTGACATAGGGTCTCCACTCCCATAGGGTCTCCACTATCTAGTCTAACTTTCCAACATAGGTCCTCCACTCCCTCGTTGAAGTTATTTTAGGTATAGTGTCTCCACTCCCTAGTCTCTTTTCCAACATCGGGTCTCCACACCCTAGCTGATTTTATTTTAGATATAGGATCTCTACTCCCTAGTCTGCTTTTCCAACATAGGGTCTCCACTCCATAGTTGAAGTTCTTTTAGGCATAGGATCTCCACTCTCTAGTCTACTTTTCCAACATAGGGTCTACACTTCCTTGTTGAAGTTATTTTAGACATAGAGTCTCCACTCCCTGATCGCTTTTCCATCATAGAGTCTCCACTCCCTAATTGATTTTATTTTAGACAGAGGGTCTCCACTCCCTAGTCTGCATTTCCATCATAGTGTCTCGACTCCCTAGTTGAAGTTATTTTAGACATAGGGTCTCTACTCTCTAGTCTGCTTTTCCAACATAGGGTCTTCACTCCCTAGTTGAAGTTATTTTAAACATAGGGTCTCCACTCCCTTGTCGCTTTTCTATCATAGGGTTTCCACTCCCTAGTTGATTTTATTTTTGACATAGGGTATCCACTCCCTAGTCACTTTTCCAACATAGGGTATCCACTCCCTCGTTGAAATTATTTTAGGTATAGGGTCTCCACTCCCTAGTCTCTTTTCCAACATCGGGTCTCCACACCCTAGTTGATTTTATTTTAGATATATGATCTCTACTCCCTAGTATGCTTTTCCAACATAGGGTCTCCACTTCATAGTTGAAGTTCTTTTAGGAATAGGATCTCCACTCTCTAGTCTAGTTTTCCAACATAGGGTCTACACTTCCTAGTTGAAGTTATTTTAGACATAGAGTCTCCACTCCCTAATCGCTTTTCCATCATAGGGTCTCCACTCCCTGATCCCTTTTATTTTAGACAAAGGGTCTCCACTCCCTAGTCTGCTTTTCCAACATAGGGTCTTCACTCCCTATTTGAAGTTCTTTTAGAAATAGGGTCTCCACTCTTTAGTCTCTTTTCCAACATAGGGTTTAAACTCCCTAGTTGAAGTTATTTTAGACATAGGGTTTCCACTCCCTAGTCGCTATTCCAACATAGTGTCTCCACTTTCTAGTTGATTTTATTAAACATAGGGTGTCCACTCCTTAGTCTGCATTTCCATCATAGTGTCTCGACTCCCTAGTTGAAGTTATTTTAGACATAGGGTCTCCACTCTCTAGTCTGCTTTTCCAACATAGGGTCTTCACTCCCTAGTTAAAGTTATTTTAGACATAGGGCATCCACTCCCTAGTAGCTTTTCCAACATAGGGTCTCCACTTCATAGTTGATTTTATTTTAGACATAGGGTCTCCACTCCCTAGTCGCTATTCCAACATAAGGTCTCCACTTCCTAGTTGATTTTATTTAGACATAGGGTGTCCACTCCTTAGTCTGCATTTCCATCATAGTGTCGCGACTTACTAGTTGATTTTATTTTAGGCATAGGGTCTCCACTCCCTAGTCTGCTTTTCCAACATAGGGTCTTCACTCCCTAGTTGAAGTTTTTTAGGCATAGGGTATCCACTCCCTAGTATGCTTTTCCAACAAAGGGTCTCCATCCCATAGTTGAAGCTATTTTAGATATAGCATCTCCACTCCTTAGTCGCTTTTGCGACATTGGGTTTCCACTCCCTAGTTGATTGTATTTTAGACATAGGTTCTCCACTCCCTAGTTTGCTTTTCCAACATAGGGCCTACACTTCCTAGTTGAAGTTATTTTAGACATAGAGTCTCTACTCCCTAGTCACTTTTCCAACATAGGGTATCCACTGCCTAGTTGAAGTTCTTTTATGCATAGGATTTCCACTCTCTAGTCTAGTTTTCCAACATAGGGTCTATGCTTCCTTGTTGAAGTTATTTTAGACATAGAGTCTCCACTCCCTTATTGCTTTTCCATCATAGGGTCTCCACTCCCTAATTGATTTTATTTTAGACAAAGGGTCTCCACTCCCTAGTCTGCTTTTCCAACATAGGGTCTTCACTCCCTAATTGAAGTTCTTTTAGACATAGGGTCTCCACTCTCTAGTCTCTTTTCCAACATAGGGTCTAAACTCCCTAGTTGAAGTTATTTTAGACATAGGGTCTCCACGCCCTAGTCGCTTTTCCAACATAGTGTATCCACTTCCTAGTTGATTTTATTAAACATAGGGTGTCCACTCCTTAGTCTGCATTTCCATCATAGTGTCTCGACTCCCTAGTTGAAGTTATTTTAGACATAGGGTTTCCACTCTCTAGTCTGCTTTTCCAACATAGGGTCTTCACTCCCTAGTTGAAGTTATTTTGGACATAGGGTCTCCACTCTCTTGTCGCTTTTCTAACATAGGGTTTCCACTCCCTAGTTGATTTTATTTTAGACATAGGGTATCAACTCCCTAGTCACTTTTCCAACATAGGGTATCCACTCCCTAGTTGAAGTTATTTTAGACATAGGGCCTCCACTCCCTAGTAGCTTTTCCAACATAGGGTCTCCACTTCCTAGATGATTTTATTTTAGACATAGGGTCTCCACTCCCTAGTATGCTTTTCCAACAAAGGGTCTCCATCCCATAGTTGAAGCTATTTTAGATATAGCATCTCCACTCCCTAGTCGCTTTTGCGACATTGGGTTTCCACTCCCTAGTTGATTTTATTTTATACATAGGGTCTCCACTCCCTAGTCTGCTTTTCAAACATAGGGCCTACACTTCCTAGTTGATGTTATTTTAGACATAGAGTCTCTACTCCCTAGTCACTTTTCCAACATAGGGTATCCACTGCCTAGTTGAAGTTATTTTAAACATAGGGTCTCTACTCCCTAGTCTGCTTTTCCAACTTAGGTTCTTCACTCCCTAGTTGAAGTTATTTTAGACATAGGGTCTCCACTCCCTCGTCACTTTTTCAACATAGGGTATCCACTCCCTAGTTGAAGTTATTTTAGACATAGGGTCACCACTCCCTAGTCGCTTTTTCAACATAGGGTCTCAACTCCCTAGTTGAAGTTATTTTAGACATAGGGACTCCACTCCTTAGTTGCTTTTCCAACATAGGTTCTCCACTTCCTAGTTGACTTTATTTTAGACATAGGGTGTCCACTCCTTAGTCCGCATTTCCATCATGGTGTCTCGACCTCCTAGTTGATTTTATTTTAGGCATAGAGTCTCCACTCCCTAGTCACTTTTCCAACATAGGGTATCCACTGCCTAGTTGAAGTTATTTTAGACATATGATCTCTACTCCCTAGTCCACTTTTCCCACTTAGTGTCTCCACTCCCTAGTTGACGTTATTTTAGATATAGGGTCTCCACTCCCTAGTCACTTTTCCAACATAGGGTATCCACTCCCTAGTTGAAAATATTATAGACATAGGGTCTCCACTCCCTAGTCGCTTTTCCAACATAGGGTCTCAACTCCCTAGTTGAAGTTATTTTAGACATAGGGTCTCCACTCCCTAGTCTGCTTTTCCAACTTAGAGTCGCCACTCCGTAGTTGAAGTTATTTTAGACATAGGGTCTCCACTCCCTAGTATGCTTTTCCAACATAGAGTCTCCATTCCCTAGTTGAAGCTATTTTAGACATAGTGTCTCCACTTCCTAGTCGCTTTTCCAACATAGAGTTTCCATTCTCTAGTTGATTTTATTTTAGACATAGGGTATCCACTCATTAGTCACTTTTCCAACATAGGGTATCCACCCCCTAGTTGAAGTTATTTTAGACATAGGGCCTCCACTCCCTAGTAGATTTTCCAACATAGGGTCTCCACTCCCTAGTTGATTTTATTTTAGACATAGGGTCTCCACTCCCTAGTCTGCTTTTCCAACATAGGGTCTCCACTCACTAGTTTATTTTATATTAGACATAGGGTCTCCACTCCCTAGTCTGCTTTTCCAACATAGGGTCTCCACTCCCTAGTTGAAGTTATTTTAGACATAGGGTCTCCAATCCCTAATCTCATTTACACAATAGGGTCGTTACTCCCTAGTTAAAGTTATTTTAGACATAGGGTCTCAACTTCCTAATCACTTTTCCAACATAGGGCCTCTACTCCCTAGTTGAAGTTATTTTCGACACAGGGTCTCCACTCCCTAGTCGCTTTTCCAGCATAGGGTCTCCACTCCCTAGTTGATTTAATTTTAGACATCGGGTCTCCTCTCCCCAATCTGCTTTTCCAACATAGGGTCTCTATTCCATAGTTGATTTTATTTTAGACATAGGGTCTCTACTCCCATAGTGTCTCCACTCCCTAGTCTACATTTCCAATATAGGGCCTCCACTCTCTCGTTGAAGTTATTTTAGATATAGGGTCTCCACTCCCTAGTCTCTTTTCCAACATAGGGTCTCCACACCCTAACTGATTTTATTTTAGATATAGGATATCTACTCCCTAGTCTGCTTTTCCAACATAGGGTCTCCACTCAATAGTTCAAGTTCTTTTAGGCATAGGATCTCCACTCTCTAGTCTACTTTTCCAACATAGGGTCTACACTTCCTAGTTGAATTTATTTTAGACATAGGGTCTCCACACCCTAGTCGCTTTTCCAACATGGGGTCTCAACTCCCTAGTTGAAGTTATTTTAGACATAGGGTCTCCACTCCCTAGTCGCTTTTCCTACATAAGGTCTCCACTTCCTAGTTGATTTTATTTTATACAAAGGGTGTCCACTCCTTAGTCTGCATTTCCATCATAGTGTCGCGACTTACTAGTTGATTTTATTTTAGGCATAGGGTCTCCACTCCCTAGTCTGTTTTTCCAACATAGGGTCTTCACTCCCTAGTTGAAGTTTTTTTAGGCATAGGGTCTCCACTCCCTAGTATGCTTTTCCAACAAAGGGTCTCCATCCCATAGTTGAAGCTATTTTAGATATAGCATCTCCACTCCCTAGTCGCTTTTACGACATTGGGTTTCCACTCTCTAGATGATTTTATTTTAGACATAGGGTCTCCACTCCCTAGTCTGCTTTTCCAACATAGGGTCTACACTTCCTAGTTGAAGTTATTTTAGACATAGAGTCTCTACTCCCTAGTCACTTTTCCAACATAGGGTATCCACTACCTAGTTGAAGTTATTTTAGACATAGGGTCTCTACTCCCTAGTCTGCTTTTCCAACTTAGGGTCTTCACAACCTAGTTGAAGTTATTTTAGACATAGGGCCTCCACTCCCTCGTCACTTTTTCAACATAGGGTATCCACTCGCTAGTTGAAGTTATTTTAGACATAGGGTCTCCACTACCTAGTCGCTTTTCCAACATAGGGTCTCAACTCCCTAGTTGAAGTTATTTTAGACATAGGGACTCCACTCCTTAGTTGCTTTTACAACATAGGTTCTCCACTTCCTAGTTGATTTTATTTTAGACATAGGGTGTCCACTCCTTAGTATGCATTTCCATCATAGTGTCTCGACCTCCTAGTTGATTTTATTTTAGGCATAGAGTCTCCACTCCCTAGTCACTTTTCCAAAATAGGGTATCCACTGCCTAGTTGAAGTTATTTTAGACATAGGATCTCTACTCCCTAGTCTGCTTTTCCCACTTAGTGTCTCCACTCCCTTGTTGAAGTTATTTTAGACATAGGGTCTCCACTCCCTAGTCAATTTTCCAACATAGGGTATCCACTCCCTAGTTGAAGTTATTATAGACATAGGGTCTCCACTCCCTAGTCACTTTTCCAATATAGGGTCTCAACTCCCTAGTTGGAGTTATTTTAGACATAGGGTCTCCACTCCCTAGTCTACTTTTCCAACTTAGAGTCGTCATTCCCTAGTTGAAGTTATTTTAGACATAGGGTCTCCACTCCCTAGTATGCTTTTCCAACATAGTGTCTCCATTCCCTAGTTGAAGCTATTTTAGACATAGTGTCTCCACTTCCTAGTCGCTTTTCCAACATTGGGTTTCCATTCTCTAGTTAATTGTATTTTAGACATAGGGTATTCACTCCCTAGTCAATTTTCCAACATAGGGTATCCACTCCCTAGTTGAAGTTATTTTAGACATAAGGCCTCCACTCCCTAGTAGCTTTTCCAACATAGGGTCTCCACTCCCTAGTTGATTTTATTTTAGACATAGGGTCTCCACTCCCTAGTTGTTTTTCCAACATAGGGTCTCCACTCACTAGTTGATTTTATATTAGACATAGGGTCTCCATTCCCTAGTCTGCTTTTCCAACATAGGGTCTCCACTCCCTAATCGCTTTTACACAATAGGGTCGTTACTCCCTAGTTGAAGTTATTTTAGACATAGGGTCTCCACTCCCTAATCACTTTTCCAACATAGGGCCTCTACTCCCTAGTTGAAGTTATTTTCGACATACGGTCTCCACTCCCTAGTCGCTTTTCCAACATAGGGTCTCCACTCCCTAGTTGATTTTATTTTAGACATAGGGTCTCCTTTCCCCAGTCTGCTTTTCCAACATAAGGTCTCTATTCCATAGTTGATTTTATTTTTGACATAGGGTCTCTACTCCCATAGGGTCTCCACTTCCTAGTCTACTTTTCCAATATAAGGCCTCCACTCTCTCGTTGAAGTTATTTTAGATATAGGGTCTCCACTCCCTAGTCTCTTTTCCAACATGGGTCTCCACTCCCTAGTCTCTTTTCCAACATAGGGTCTCCACACCCGAGCTGATTTTGCTTTAGATATAGGATCTCTATTCCCTAGTCTGCTTTTCCAACATAGGGTCTCCACTCCATAGTTCAAGTTCTTTTAGGCATAGGATCTCCACTCCCCAGTATGCTTTTCCAACAAAAGGTCTCCATCCCCTAGTTGAAGCTATTTTAGATATAGCAGCTCCACTCCCTAGTCGCTTTTGCAACATAGGGTCTACACTTCCTAGTTGAAGTTATTTTAGACATAGAGTCTCCACGCCCTAGTCACTTTTCCAACATAGGGTATCTACTGCCTAGTTGAAGTTATTTTAGACATAGGGTCTCTACTCCCTAGTCTGATTTTCCAACTTAGGGTTTTCACGCCCTAGTTGAAGTTATTTTAGGCATAGGGTCTCCACTCCCTCGTCACTTTTTCAACATAGGGTAACCACTCCCTAGTTGAAGTTATTTTATACATAGGGTCTCCACTACCTAGTAGCTTTTCCAACATAGGGTCTCAACTCCCTAGTTGAAGTTATTTTAGACATAGGGACTCCACTCCTTAGTTGTTTTTCCAACATAGGTTCTCCACTTTCTAGTTGATTTTATTTTAGACGTAGGGTGTCCACTCCTTAGTTTGCATTTCCATCATAGTGTCTCGACCTCCTAGTTGATTTTATTTTAGGCATAGAGTCTCCACTCCCTAGTCACTTTTCCAACATAGGGTATCCACTGCCTAGTTGAAATTATTTTAGACATAGGATCTCTACTCCCTAGTTTACTTTTCCCACTTAGTGTCTCCACTCCCTAGTTGAAGTTATTTTAGACATAGGGTCTCCACTCCCTAGTCACTTTTCCAACATAGGGTATCCACTCCCTAGTTGAAGTTATTATAGACATAGGGTCTCCACTCCCTAGTCGCTTTTCCAACATAGGGTCTCAACTCCCTAGTTGAAGTTATTTTAGACATAGGGTCTCCACTCCCTAGTCTGCTTTTCCAACTTAGAGTCGTCACTCCCTAGTTGAAGTTATTTTAGACATAGTGTCTCCACTCCCTAGTATGCTTTTCCAACATAGGGTCTCCATTCCCTAGTTGAAGCTATTTTAGACATAGTGTCTCCACTTCCTAGTCGCTTTTCCAACATAAGGTTTCCATTCTCTAGTTGATTTTATTTTAGACATAGGGTATCCACTCCCTAGTCACTTTTCCAACATAGGGTATCCGCTCCCTAGTTGAAGTTGTTTTAGACATAGGGCCTCCACTCCCTAGTATATTTTCCAACATAGGGTCTCCACTCCCTAGTTGATTTTATTTTAGACATAGGGTCTCCACTCCCTAGTCTGCTTTTCCAACATAGGGTCTCCACTCACTAGTTGATTTTATATTAGACATAGGGTCTCCACTCCCTAGTCTGCTTTTCCAACATAGGGTCTCCACTCCCTAATTGAAGTTATTTTAGACATAGGGTCTCCACTCCCTAATCGCTTTTACACAATAGGGTCGTTACTCCCTAGTTGAAGTTATTTTAGACATAGGGTCTCCACTCCCTAATAACTTTTCCAACATAGGGTCTCTACTCCCTAGTTGAAGTTATTTTCGACATAGGGTCTCCACTCCCTAGTCGCTTTTCCAACATAGGGTCTTCACTCCCTAGTTGATTTTATTTTAGACATAGGGTCTCCACTACCCAGTCTGCTTTTCCAACATATGGTCTCTATTCCATAGTTGATTTTATTTTTGACATAGGGTCTCTACTCCCATAGGGTCTCCACTTCCTAGTCTACTTTTCCAATATAGGGCCTCCACTCTCTCGTTGAAGTTATTTTAGATATAGGGTCTTCATTCTCTAGTCTCTTTTCCAACATAGGGTCTCCACACCCTAGCTGATTTTATTTTATATATAGGATCTCTACTCCCTAGTCTGCTTTTCCAACATACGGTCTCCACTCCATAGTTCAAGTTCTTTTAGGCATAGGATCTTTACTCCCTAGTCTGCTTTTCCAACATAGGGTCTCCACTCCATAATTGAAGTTCTTTTTATGCATAGGATCTCCACTCTCTAGTCTACTTTTCCAACATAGTGTCTACACTTCGTAGTTGAAGCTATTTTAGACATAGTGTCTCCACTTCCTAGTCGCTTTTCCAACATAGGGTTTCCATTCTCTAGTTGAAGTTATTTTAGACATAGGGTCTCCACTCCCTAGTCGCTTTTCCAACATATGGTCTCAACTCCCTAGTTGAAGTTATTTTAGACATGGGGTCTCCACTCCCTAGTCGATTTTCCAACATAAGGTGTCCACTTCCTAGTTGATTTTATTTTAGACATAGGGTGTCCACTCCTTAGTCTGCATTTCCATCATAGTGTTGCGACTTACTAGTTGATTTTATTTTAGGCATAGGGTCTCCACTCCCTAGTCTGTTTTTCCAACATAGGGTCTTCACTCCCTAGTTTAAGTTTTTTTAGGCACAGGGTCTCCACTTCTTAGTATGCTTTTCCAACTAAGGGTATCCATCCCCTAGTTGAAGCTATTTTAGATATAGCATCTCCACTCCCTAGTCGTTTTTGTGACATTGGGTTTCCACTCTCTAGATGATTTTATTTTAGACATAGGGTCTCCACTCCCTAGTCTGCTTTTCCAACATAGGGTCTACACTTCCTAGTTGAAGTTATTTTAGACATAGAGTCTCCACTCCCTAGTCACTTTACAACATAGGGTATCCACTGCCTAGTTGAAGTTATTTGAGACATAGGGTCTCTACTCTCTAGTTTGTTTTTCCCACTTAGTGTATCCACTCCCTAGTTGAAGTTATTTTAGACATAGGGTCTCCACTCCCTAGTCACTTTTCCAACATAGGGTATCAACTCCCTAGTTGAAGTTATTATAGACATAGGGTATCCACTCCCTAGTCACTTTTCCAACATAGTGTATCCACTCCCTAGTTGAAGTTATTTTAGACATAGGGCCTCCACTCCCTAGTAGCTTTTCCAACATAGGGTCTCTACTCCCTAGTTGATTTTATTTTAGACATAGGGTCTCCACTCCCTAGTCTGCTTTTCCAACATAGGGTCTCCACTCACTAGTTGATTTTATATTAGACATAGGGTCTCCACTCCCTAGTCTACTTTTCCAACATAGGGTCTACACTTCCTAGTTGAAGTTATTTTAGACATAGAGTCTCCACTCCCTAGTCACTTTTCCAACATAGGGTATCCACTGCCTAGATGAAGTTATTTTAGACATAGGGTCTCTACTCCCTAGTCTGCTTCCCAACTTAGGGTCTTCACTCCCTAGTTGAAGTTATATTAGGCATAGGGTATCCACTCCCTCTCACTTTTTCAACATTGGGTAACCACTCCCTAGTTGAAGTTATTTTAGACATAGGGTCTCCACTACCTAGTCGCTTTTCCAACATAGGGTCTCAACTCCCTAGTTGAAGTTATTTTAGACATAGGGTATCCACTCATTAGTCACTTTTCCAACATAGGGTATCCACTCCCTAGTAGCTTTTCCAACATAGGGTCTCCACTCCCTAGTTGATTTTATTTTAGACAAAGGGTCTCCACTCCCCAGTCTGCTTTTCCAACATATGGTCTCTATTCCATAGTTGATTTTATTTTTGACATAGGGTCTCTACTCCCATAGGGTCTCCACTTCCTAGTCTACTTTTCCAATATAGGGCCTCCACTCTCTCGTTGAAGTTATTTTAGATATAGGGTCTTCATTCTCTAGTCTCTTTTCCAACATAGGGTCTCCACACCCTAGCTGATTTTATTTTAGATATAGGATCTCTACTCCCTAGTCTGCTTTTCCAACATACGGTCTCCACTCCATAGTTCAAGTTCTTTTAGGCATAGGATCTCTACTCCCTAGTCTGCTTTTCCAACATAGGGTCTCCACTCCATAATTGAAGTTCTTTTTATGCATAGGATCTCCACTCTCTAGTCTACTTTTCCAACATAGTGTCTACACTTCGTAGTTGAAGCTATTTTAGACATAGTGTCTCCACTTCCTAGTCGCTTTTCCAACATAGGGTTTCCATTCTCTAGTTGAAGTTATTTTAGACATAGGGTCTCCACTCCCTAGTCGCTTTTCCAACATATGGTCTCAACTCCCTAGTTGAAGTTATTTTAGACATGGGGTCTCCACTCCCTAGTCGATTTTCCAACATAAGGTGTCCACTTCCTAGTTGATTTTATTTTAGACATAGGGTGTCCACTCCTTAGTCTGCATTTCCATCATAGTGTCGCGACTTACTAGTTGATTTTATTTTAGGCATAGGGTCTCCACTCCCTAGTCTGTTTTTCCAACATAGGGTCTTCACTCCCTAGTTTAAGTTTTTTTAGGCACAGGGTCTCCACTTCTTAGTATGCTTTTCCAACTAAGGGTATCCATCCCCTAGTTGAAGCTATTTTAGATATAGCATCTCCACTCCCTAGTCGCTTTTGTGACATTGGGTTTCCACTCTCTAGATGATTTTATTTTAGACATAAGGTCTCCACTCCCTAGTCTGCTTTTCCAACATAGGGTCTACACATCCTAGTTGAAGTTATTTGAGACATAGGGTCTCTACTCCCTAGTCTGTTTTTCCCACTTAGTGTATCCACTCCCTAGTTGAAGTTATTTTAGACATAGGGTCTCCACTCCCTAGTCACTTTTCCAACATAGGGTATCAACTCCCTAGTTGAAGTTATTATAGACATAGGGTATCCACTCCCTAGTCACTTTTCCAACATAGTGTATCCACTCCCTAGTTGAAGTTATTTTAGACATAGGGCCTCCACTCCCTAGTAGCTTTTCCAACATAGGGTCTCTACTCCCTAGTTGATTTTATTTTAGACATAGGGTCTCCACTCCCTAGTATGCTTTTCAAACATAGGGTCTCCACTCACTAGTTGATTTTATATTAGACATAGGGTCTCCACTCCCTAGTCTGCTTTTCCAACATAGGGTCTACACTTCCTAGTTGAAGTTATTTTAGACATAGAGTCTCCACTCCCTAGTCACTTTTCCAACATAGGGTATCCACTGCCTAGATGAAGTTATTTTAGACATAGGGTCTCTACTCCCTAGTCTGCTTCCCAACTTAGGGTCTTCACTCCCTAGTTGAAGTTATATTAGGCATAGGGTATCCACTCCCTCTCACTTTTTCAACATTGGGTAACCACTCCCTAGTTGAAGTTATTTTAGACATAGGGTCTCCACTACCTAGTCGCTTTTCCAACATAGGGTCTCAACTCCCTAGTTGAAGTTATTTTAGACATAGGGTATCCACTCATTAGTCACTTTTCCAACATAGGGTATCCACTCCCTAGTAGCTTTTCCAACATAGGGTCTCCACTCCCTAGTTGATTTTATTTTAGACATAGGGTCTCCACTCCCTAGTCGCTTTTCCAACATAGGGTCTTCACTCCCTAGTTGATTTTATTTTAGACATAGGGTCTCCACTACCCAGTCTGCTTTTCCAACATATGGTCTCTATTCCATAGTTGATTTTATTTTTGACATAGGGTCTCTACTCCCATAGGGTCTCCACTTCCTAGTCTACTTTTCCAATATAGGGCCTCCACTCTCTCGTTGAAGTTATTTTAGATATAGGGTCTTCATTCTCTAGTCTCTTTTCCAACATAGGGTCTCCACACCCTAGCTGATTTTATTTTAGATATAGGATCTCTAACTCCCTAGTCTGCTTTTCCAACATACGGTCTCCACTCCATAGTTCAAGTTCTTTTAGGCATAGGATCTCCACTCTCTAGTCTACATTTCCAACATAGTGTCTACACTTCCTAGTTGAAGCTATTTTAGACATAGTGTCTCCACTTCCTAGTCGCTTTTCCAACATAGGGTTTCCATTCTCTAATTGAAGTTATTTTAGACATAGGGTCTCCACTCCCTAGTCGCTTTTCCAACATAGGGTCTCAACTCCCTAGTTGAAATTATTTTAGACATAGGGTCTCAACTCCCTAGTCGTTTTTCCAACATAAGGTCTCCACTTTCTAGTTGATTTTATTTTAGACATAAGGTGTCCACTCCTTAGTCTGCATTTTCATCATAGTGTCGCGACTTACTAGTTGATTTTATTTTAGGCATAGGGTCTCCACTCCCTAGTCTGTTTTTCCAACATAGGGTCTTCACTCCCTAGTTGAAGTTTTTTTAGGCATAGGGTCTCCACTCCCTAGTATGCTTTTCCAACAAAGGGTCTCCATCCCCTAGTTGAAGCTATTTTAGATATATCATCTCCACTCCCTAGTCGCTTTTGCAACATTGGGTTTCCACTCTCTAGATGATTTTATTTTAGACATAGGGTCTCCACTCCCTAGTCTGCTTTTCCAACATAGGGTCTACACTTCCTAGTTGAAGTTATTTTAGACATAGAGTCTCCACTCCCTAGTCACTTTCCAACATAGGGTATCCACTGCCTAGTTGAAGTTATTTTAGATATAGGGTCTCTACTCCCTAGTCTGCTTTTCCCACTTAGTGTATCCACTCCCTAGTTGAAGTTATTTTAGACATAGGGTCTCCACTCCCTAGTCACTTTTCCAACATAGGGTATCCACTCCCTAGTTGAAGTTATTATAACATAGTGTATCCACTCCCTATTTGAAGTTATTTTAGACATAGGGCCTCCACTCCCTAGTAGCTTTTCCAACATAGGGTCTCCACTCCCTAATTGATTTTATTTTAGACATAGGGTCTCCACTCCCTAGTCTGATTTTCCAACATAGGGTCTCCACTCACTAGTTGATTTTATATTAGACATAGGGTCTCCACTCCCTAGTCTGCTTTTCCAACATAGGGTCTACACTTCCTAGTTGAAGTTATTTTAGACATAGAGTCTCCACTCCCTAGTCACTTTTCCAACATAGGGTATCCACTGCCTAGTTGAAGTTATTTTAGACATAGGGTCTCTACTCCCTAGTCTGCTTTTCCAACTTAGGGTCTTCACTCCCTAGTTGAAGTTATATTAGGCATAGGGTCTCCACTCCCTCTCACTTTTTCAACATAGGGTAACCACTCCCTTGTTGAAGTTATTTTAGACATAGGGTCTCCACTACCTAGTCGCTTTTCCAACATAGGGTCTCAACTCCCTAGTTGAAGTTATTTTAGACATAGGATCTCTACTCCCTAGTCTGCTTTTCCCACTTAGGGTTCCCACTCCCTAGTTGAAGTTATTTTAGAAATAGGGTCAACACTCCCTAATCACTTTTCCAACATAGGGTATCCACTCCTTAGTTGAAGTTATTTTAGACATAGGATCTCCACTCCCTAGTCGCTTTTCCAACATAGGGTCTAAACTCCCTAATTGAAGTTATTTTAGACATAGGGTCTCCACTCCCTAGTCTACTTTTCCAACTTAGAGTCGCCACTCCCTAGTTGAAGTTATTTTAGACATAGAGTCTACTCTCCCTAGTCACTTTTCCAACATAGGGTATCCAGTCCCTAGTTGATGTTATTATAGACATAGGGCCTCCACTCCCTAGTAGCTTTTCCAACATAGGGTCTCCACTCCCTAGTTGATTTTATTTTAGACATAGGGTCTCCACTCCCTAGTCTGATTTTCCAACATAAGGGTCTCCACTCACTAGTTGATTTTATATTAGACATAGGGTCTCCACTCCCTAGTCTGCTTTTCCAACATAGGGTCTACACTTCCTAGTTGAAGTTATTTTAGACATAGAGTCTCCACTCCCTAGTCACTTTTCCAACATAGGGTATCCACTGCCTAGTTGAAGTTATTTTAGACATAGGGTCTCTACTCCCTAGTCTGCTTTTCCAACTTAGGGTCTTCACTCCCTAGTTGAAGTTATATTAGGCATAGGGTCTCCACTCCCTCTCACTTTTTCAACATAGGGTAACCACCCCCTTGTTGAAGTTATTTTAGACATAGGGTCTCCACTACCTAGTCGATTTTCCAACATAGGGTCTCAACTCCCTAGTTGAAGTTATTTTAGACATAGGATCTCTACTCCCTAGTCTGCTTTTCCCACTTAGGGTCTCCACTCCCTAGTTGAAGTTATTTTAGAAATAGGGTCAACACTCCCTAATCACTTTTCCAACATAGGGTATCCACTCCTTAGTTGAAGTTATTTTAGACATAGGATATCCACTCCCTAGTAGCTTTTCCAACATAGGGTCTAAACTCCCTAATTGAAGTTATTTTAGACATAGGGTCTCCACTCCCTAGTCTGCTTTTCCAACTTAGAGTCGCCACTCCCTAGTTGAAGTTATTTTAGACATAGAGTCTACTCTCCCTAGTCACTTTTCCAACATAGGGTATCCACTCCCTAGTTGAAGTTATTTTAGACATAGGGTCTCCACTCCCTAGTATGCTTTTCCCACATAGGGTCTCCATTCCCTAGTTGAAGCTATTTTAGACATAGTGTCTCCACTTCCTAGTCGCTTTTCCAACATAGGGTTTCCATTCTATAGTTGATTTTATTTTAGACATAGGGTATCCACTCCCTAGTCACTTTTCCAACATAGTGTATCCACTCCCTAGTTGAAGATATTTTAGGCATAGGGCCTCCACTCCCTAGTAGCTTTTCCAACATAGGGTCTCCACTCCCTAGTTGATTTTATTTTAGACATAGGGTCTCCACTCTCTAGTCTGCTTTTCCAACATAGGGTCTCCACTCACTAGTTGATTTTATATTAGACATAGGGTCTCCACTCCCTAGTCTGCTTTTCCAACATAGGGTCTACACTTCCTAGTTGAAGTTATTTTAGACATAGAGTCTCCACTCCCTAGTCACTTTTCCAACATAGGGTATCCACTGCCTAGTTGAAGTTATTTTAGACATAGGGTCTCTACTCCCTAGTCTGCTTTTCCCACTTAGTGTCTCCACTCCCTTGTTGAAGTTATTTTAGACATAGGGTCTCCACTCCCTAGTCAATTTTCCAACATAGGGTATCCACTCCCTAGTTGAAGTTATTATAGACATAGGGTCTCCACTCCCTAGTCACTTTTCCAACATAGGGTCTCAACTTCCTAGTTGGAGTTATTTTAGACATAGGGTCTCCACTCCCTAGTCTACTTTTCCAACTTAGAGTCGTCATTCCCTAGTTGTTTTTATTTTAGACATAGGGTCTCCTCTCCCTGGTCTGCTTTTCCAATATAGGGTCCCCTCTCCATAGTTGATTTTATTTTAGACATAGGGTCTTCACTCCCATAGGGTCTCCACTCTCTAGTCTACCTTTCCAACATAGATCCTCTACTCCCTCGTTGAAGTTATTTTAGGTATAGGGTCTCCACTCCCTAGTATCTTTTCAAACATCGGGTCTTCTCACCCTAGCTGATTTTATTTTAGATATAGGATCTCTACTCCCTAGTGTGCTTTTCCAACATAGGGTCTCCACTCCATAGTTGAAGTTCTTTTAGGCATAGGATCTCCACTCTCTAGTCTACTTTTCCAACATAGGTCCTCCACTCCTTCGTTGAAGTTATTTTAGGTATAGGGTCTCCACTCCCTAGTCTCTTTTCCAACATCGGGTCTACACACCGTAGCTGATTTTATTATAGATATAGGATCTCTACTTCCTAGTCTGCTTTTCCAACATAGGGTCTCCACTCCATAGTTGAAGTTCTTTTAGGCATAGAATCTCCACTCTCTAGTCTACTTTTCCAACATAGGGTCTACACTTCCTTGTTGAAGTTATTTTAGACATAGGATCTCTACTCCCTAGTCTGCTTTTCCCACTTAGGGTCTCCACTCCCTAGTTGAAGTTATTTTAGACATAGGGTCTCCACTCCCTTGTTTGCTTTTCCAACATAGGGTCTTCACTCCCTAGTTGAAGTTCTTTTAGACAAAGGGTCTTCACTCCCTAGTCGATTTTCTAACATAGGGTCTCAACTCCCTAGTTGAAGTTATTTTAGACATAGGGTCTCTACTCCCTAGTAGTTTTTCCAACATAGGGTCTCTACTCCTAGTTTATTTTATTTTAGACATAGGGTCTCCACTCTCTAGTCTGCTTTTCCAACATAGGGTCTCCACTCACTAGTTGATTTTATATTAGACATAGGGTCTCCACTCCCTAGTCTGCTTTTCCAACATAGGGTCTCCACTTACTAGTTGATTTTATATTAGACATAGGGGCTCCACTCCCAACTCTGCTTTTCCAACATAGGGTCTCCACTCCCTAGATGAAGTTATTTTAGACATAGAGTCTCCACTCCCTAGTCGCTTTTACACAATAGGGTCTTTTCTTCCTAGTTGAAGTTATTTTCGACATAGGGTACCCACTCCCTAGTTGATTTTATTTTAGACATAGGGTCTCCTCTCCCTAGTCTGCTTTTCCAACATAGGGTCCCCACTCCATAGTTGATTTTATTTTAGATATAGGGTCTTCACTCCCATAGGGTATCCACTCTCTAGTCTACTTTTCCAACATAGGTCCTCCACTCCCTCGTTGAAGTTATTTTAGGTATAGGGTCTCTAGTCCCTAGTCTCTTTTCCAACATCGGGTCTCCACACCCTAGCTGATTTTATTTTAGATATAGGATCTCTACTCCCTAGTGTGCTTTTCCAACATAGGGTCTCCACTCCATAGTTGAAGTTCTTTTACGCATAGGATCTGCACTCTCTAGTCTACTTTTCCAACATCGGGTCTATACTTCCTTATTGAAGTTATATTAGATATAGAGTCTCCACTCCTTGATCACTTTTCCATCATAGGGTCTCCACTCCCTAATTGATTTTATTTTAAACAAAGGGTCTCCACTCCCTAGTCTACTTTTCCAACATCGGGTCTTCACTTCCTAGTTGAAGTTCTTTTAGACATAGGGTCTCCACTCTCTAGTCTCTTTTCCAACATAGGGTCTAAACTCCCTAGTTGAAGTTATTTTAGACATAGAGTCTCCACTCCCTTGTCACTTTTCCAACATAGGGGATCCACTTCCTAGTTGAAGTTATTTTAGACATAGGGTCTCTACTCCCTAGTCTGATTTTCCAACTTAGGGTCTCCACTCCCTTGTTGAAGTTATTTTAGACATAGGGTCTCCACTACCTCATTACTTTTCCAACATAGGGTATCCACTCCCTAGTTGAAATTATTTTAGACATAGGGAGTCCACTCCGTAGTCGCTTTTCCAACATAGGGTCTCAACTCCCTAGTAGAAGTTATTTTAGACATAGAGTCTCCACTCCCTAGTCACTTTTCCAACAATGGATATCCAATGCCTAGTTGAAGTTATTTTAGACATAGGGTCTCTACTCCCTAGTCTGCTTTTACAACTTAGGGTCTCCACTCCCTAGTTAAAGTTATTTTAGACATAGGGTCTCCACTCCCTCGTCACTGTTCTAACATAGGGTATCCACTCCCTAGTCGCTTTTCCAACATAGGGTCTCAACTCCCTATTTGAAGTTATTTTAGACATAGGGACTCCACTCCTTAGTTGCTTTTCCAACATAGGTTCTCCACTTCCTAGTTGATTTTATTTTAGACATAGGGTGTCCACTCTCTAGTCTGCATTTCCATCATAGTGTCTCAACCTCCTAATTGATTTTACTTTAGGCATAGAGTCTCCACTCCCTAGTCACTTTTCCAACATAGGGTATCCACTGCCTAGTTGAAATTATTTTAGAAATAGGATCTCTACTCCTTAGTCTGCTTTTCCCACTTAGGGTCTCCACTCCCTAGTTGAAGTTATTTTAGAAATAGGGTCTCCATTCCCTAGTCACTTTTCCAACATAGGGTATTCACTCCCTAGTTGAAGTTATTTTAGACATAGGATCTCCACTCCCTAGTCGCTTTTACAACATAGGGTCTAAACTCCCTAATTGAAGTTATTTTAGACATAGGGTCTCCACTCCCTAGTCTTCTTTTCCAACTTAGAATCGCCACTCCCTAGTTGAAGTTATTTTAGACATAGAGTCTACTCTCCCTAGTCACTTTTCCAACATAGGGTCTTCACTCCCTAGTTGAAGTTATTTTCGACATAGGGTCTCCACTCCCTAGTCGCTTTTCCAACATAGGGTATCCACTCCCTAGTTGAAGTTATTTTAGACATAGGATCTCCACTCCCTAGTCGTTTTTCCAACATATGGTCTAAACTCCCTAATTGAAGTTATTTTAGACATAGGGTCTCCATTCCCTAGTCTGTTTTTCCAACTTAGAGTCGTCACTCCCTAGTTGAAGTTATTTTAGACATAGAGTCTACTCTTCCTAGTCACTTTTCCAACATAGGGTCTCCACTCCCTAGTTGATTTTATTTTAGACATAGGGTCTCCTCTCCCTAGTCTGATTTTCCAACATAGGGTCCCCACTCCATAGTTGATTTTATTTTAGACATAGGGTCTTCACTCCCATAGGGTCTACACTCTCTAGTCTACTTTTCCAACATAGGTCCTACACTCCCTCGTTGAAGTTATTTTAGGTATAGGGTCTCCACTCCCTAGTCTCTTTTCCAACATCGGGTCTACACACCGTAGCTGATTTTATTATAGATAGAGGATCTCTACTCCCTAGTCTGCTTTTCCAACATAGAGTCTCAACTCCATAGTTGAAGTTCTTTTAGGCATAGGATCTCTACTCTCTAGTCTACTTTTCCAACATAGGGTCTACACTTCCTTGTTGAAGTTATTTTAGACATGGGATCTCTACTCCCTAGTATGCTTTTCCCACTTAGGGTCTCCACTCCCTAGTTGAAGTTATTTTAGACATAGGGTCTCCACTCCCTTGTTTGATTTTCCAACATAGGGTCTCAACACCCTAGTTGAAGTTCTTTTAGACAAAGGGTCTTCACTCCCTAGTCAATTTTCCAACATAGGGTCTCAACTCCCTAGTTGAAGTTATTTTAGACATAGGGTCTCTACTCCTTAGTCGCTTTCCTAACATAGGGTCTCCACTCCCTAGTTGATGTTACTTTAGACATAGGGTCTCCAATCCCTAGTCACTATTCCAACATAGGGTCTCCACTTCCTAGTTGAAGTTATTTTCGACATAGGGTCCCCACTCCCTAGTTGTTTTTATTTTAGACATATGGTCTCCTCTCCCTAGTCTGCTTTTCCAATATAGGGTCCCCACTCCATAGTTAATTTTATTTTAGACATAGGGTCTTCACTCCCATAGGGTCTCCACTCTCTAGTCTACCTTTCCAACATAGATCCTCCACTCCCTCGTTGAAGTTATTTTAGGTATAGGGTCTCCACTCCCTAGTATCTTTTCAAACATCGGGTCTTCTCACCCTAGCTGATTTTATTTTAGATATAGGATCTCTACTCCCTAGTGTGCTTTTCCAACATAGGGTCTCCACTCCATAGTTGAAGTTCTTTTAGGCATAGGATCTCCACTCTCTAGTCTACTTTTCCAACATAGGTCCTCCACTCCTTCGTTGAAGTTATTTTAGGTATAGGGTCTCCACTCCCTAGTCTCTTTTCCAACATCGGGTCTACACACCGTAGCTGATTTTATTATAGATATAGGATCTCTACTTCCTAGTCTGCTTTTCCAACATAGGGTCTCCACTCCATAGTTGAAGTTCTTTTAGGCATAGAATCTCCACTCTCTAGTCTACTTTTCCAACATAGGGTCTACACTTCCTTGTTGAAGTTATTTTAGACATAGAGTCTCCACTCCCTGAACGCTTTTCCATCATAGGGTCTCCACTCCCTAATTGATTTTATTTTAGACAGAGGGTCTCCACTCCCTAGCTTGCTTTTCCAACATAGGGTCTTCACTCCTTAGTTGAAGTTCTTTTAGACATAGGGTCTCCACTCCCTAGTCTCTTTCCAACATAGGGTCTAAACTCCCTAGTTGAAGTTATTTTAGACATAGGGTCTCTACTCCCTAGTCGCTTTCCTAACATAGGGTCTCCACTTCCTAGTTGATTTTATTTTAGACATAGGGTGTCTACTCCTTAGTCTGCATTTCCATCATAGTATCTCGACTCCCTAGTTGAAGTTATTTTAGACATAGGGTCTCCACTCTCTAGTCTGCTTTTCCAACATAAGGTCTTCACTCCCTAGTTGAAGTTATTTTAGACATAGGGTCTCCACTCCCTAGTCGCTTTTCCAACAAAGGGTCTCCACTTCCTAGTTGATTTTATTTTAGACATAGGGTCTCTACTCCCTAGTCTTCTTTTCCAACTTAGGGTCTTCACTCCCTAGTTGAAGTTATTTTAGACATAGGGTCTCCACTACCTCGTCACTTTTCCAACATCGGGTATCCACACCCTAGTTAAAATTATTTTAGACATAGGGACTCCACTCCCTAGTCGCTTTTCCAACATAGGGTCTCAACTCCCTAGTTGAAGTTATTTTAGACACAGAGTCTCCACTCCCTAGTCACTTTTCCAACAAAGGAGATCCAATGCCTAGTTGAAGTTATTTTAGACATAGGGTCTCTACTCCCTAGTCTGTTTTTCCAACTTAGGGTCTCCACTCCCTAGTTGAAGTTATTTCAGACATAGGGTCTCCACTCCCTCGTCACTTTTCCAACATAGGGTATCCACTCCCTAGTTGAAGTTATTTTAGACATAGGGTCTCCACTCCCTGGTCGCTTTTCCAACATTGGTTCTCAACTCCCTATTTGAAGTTATTTTAAACATAGGGACTCCACTCCTTAGTTGCTTTTCCAACATAGGTTCTCCACTTCCTAGTTGATTTTATTTTAGACATAGGGTGTCCACTCCTTAGTCTGCATTTCCATCATAGTGTCTCGACCTCCTAGTTGATTTTATTTTAGGCATAGAGTCTCCACTCCCTAGTCACTTTTCCAACATAGGGTATCCACTGCCTAGTTGAAATTATTTTAGACATAGGATCTCAACTCCCTAGTCTGCTTTTCCCACTTAGGGTCTCCATTCCCTAGTTGAAGTTATTTTAGAAATAGGGTCTCCACTCCCTAGTCACTTTTCCAACATAGGGTATCCACTCCCTAGTTGAAGTTATTTTAGACATATGATCTCCACTCCCTAGTCGCTTTTCCAACATAGGGTCTAAACTCCCTAATTGAAGTTATTTTAGACATAGGGTCTCCACTCCCTAGTCTGTTTTTCCAACTTAGAGTCGTCACTCCCTAGTTGAAGTTATTTTAAACATAGAGTCTACTCTCCCTAGTCACTTTTCCAACATAGGGTCTCCACTCCCTAGTTGAAGTTATTTTCGACATAGGGTCTCCACTCCCTAGTCGCTTTTCCAACATAGGGTCTCCACTCCCTAGTTGATTTTATTTTAAACATAGGGTCTCCTCTCCCTAGTCTGCTTTTCCAACATAGGGTCCCCACTCCATAGTTGATTTTATTTTAGACATAGGGTCTTCACTCCCATAGGGTCTACACTCTCTAGTCTACTTTTCCAATATAGGTCCTACACTCCCTCGTTGAAGTTATTTTAGGTATAGGGTCTCCACTTCCTAGTCTCTTTTCCAACATCGGGTCTATACATCGTAGCTGATTTTATTATAGATAGAGGATCTCTACTCCCTAGTCTGCTTTTCCAACATAGGGTCTCAACTCCATAGTTGAAGTTCTTTTAGGCATAGGATCTCCACTCTCTAGTCTACTTTTCCAACATAGGGTCTACACTCCCTTGTTGAAGTTATTTTAGACATAGGATCTCTACTCCCTAGTATGCTTTTCCCAGTTAGGGTCTCCACTCCCTAGTTGAAGTTATTTTAGACATAGGGTCTCCACTCCCTTGTTTGCTTTTCCAACATAGGGTCTTCACTCCCTAGTTGAAGTACTTTTAGACAAAGGGTCTTCATTCCCTAGTCAATTTTCCAACATAGGGTCTCAACTCCCTAGTTGAAGTTATTTTAGACATAGGGTCTCTACTCCTTAGTCGCTTTCCTAACATAGGGTCTCCACTCCCTAGTTGATGTTACTTTAGACATAGGGTCTCCAATCCCTAGTCACTTTTCCAACATAGGGTCTCCACTTCCTAGTTGAAGTTATTTTCGACATAGGGTCCCCACTCCCTAGTTGTTTTTATTTTAGACATATGGTCTCCTCTCCCTAGTCTGCTTTTCCAATATAGGGTCCCCACTCCATAGTTAATTTTATTTTAGACATAGGGTCTTCACTCCCATAGGGTCTCCACTCTCTAGTCTACCTTTCCAACATAGATCCTCTACTCCCTCGTTGAAGTTATTTTAGGTATAGGGTCTCCACTCCCTAGTATCTTTTCAAACATCGGGTCTTCTCACCCTAGCTGATTTTATTTTAGATATAGGATCTCTACTCCCTAGTGTGCTTTTCCAACATAGGGTCTCCACTCCATAGTTGAAGTTCTTTTAGGCATAGGATCTCCACTCTCTAGTCTACTTTTCCAACATAGGTCCTCCACTCCTTCGTTGAAGTTATTTTAGGTATAGGGTCTCCACTCCCTAGTCTCTTTTCCAACATCGGGTCTACACACCGTAGCTGATTTTATTATAGATATAGGATCTCTACTTCCTAGTCTGCTTTTCCAACATAGGGTCTCCACTCCTTAGTTGAAGTTCTTTTAGGCATAGAATCTCCACTCTCTAGTCTACTTTTCCAACATAGGGTCTATACTTCCTTGTTGAAGTTATTTTAGACATAGAGTCTCCACTCCCTGATCGCTTTTCCATCATAGGGTCTCCACTCCCTAATTGATTTTATTTTAGACAGAGGGACTCCACTCCCTAGCTTGCTTTTCCAACATAGGGTCTTCACTCCTTAGTTGAAGTTCTTTTAGACATAGGGTCTCCACTCACTAGTCTCTTTTCCAACATAGGGTCTAAACTCCCTAGTTGAAGTTATTTTAGACATAGGGTCTCTACACCCTAGTCGCTTTCCTAACATAGGGTCTCCACTTCCTAGTTGATTTTATTTTAGACATAGGGTGTCTACTCCTTAGTCTGCATTTCCATCATAGTATCTCGACTCCCTAGTTGAAATTATTTTAGACATAGGGTCTCCACTCTCTAGTCTGCTTTTCCAACATAAGGTCTTCACTCCCTAGTTGAAGTTATTTTAGACATAGGGTCTCCACTCCCCAGTCGCTTTTCCAACAAAGGATCTCCACTTCCTAGTTGATTTTATTTTGGACATAGGGTCTCTACTCCCTAGTCTTCTTTTCCAACTTAGGGTCTTCACTCCCTAGTTGAAGTTATTTTAGACATAGGGTCTCCACTACCTCGTCACTTTTCCAACATCGGGTATCCACACCCTAGTTAAAATTATTTTAGACATAGGGACTCCACTCCCTAGTCGCTTTTCCAACATAGGGTCTCAACTCCCTAGTTGAAGTTATTTTAGACACAGAGTCTCCACTCCCTAGTCACTTTTCCAACAAAGGAGATCCAATGCCTAGTTGAAGTTATTTTAGACATAGGGTCTCTACTCCCTAGTCTGCTTTTCCAATTTAGGGTCTCCACTCCCTAGTTGAAGTTATTTTAGACATAGGGTCTCCACTCCCTCTTCACTTTTCCAACATAGGGTATCCACTCCCTAGTTGAAGTTATTTTAGACATAGGGTCTCCACTCCCTAGTTGATTTTATTTTAGACATAGGGTCTCCTCTCCCTAGTCTGATTTTCCAACATAGGGTCCCCACTCCATAGTTGATTTTATTTTAGACATAGGGTCTTCACTCCCATAGGGTCTACACTCTCTAGTCTACTTTTCCAACATAGGTCCTACACTCCCTCGTTGAAGTTATTTTGGGTATAGGGTCTCCACTCCCTAGTCTCTTTTCCAACATCGGGTCTATACATCGTAGCTGATTTTATTATAGATAGAGGATCTCTACTCCCTAGTCTGCTTTTCCAACATAGGGTCTCAACTCCATAGTTGAAGTTCTTTTAGGCATAGGATCTCCACTCTCTAGTCTACTTTTCCAACATAGGGTCTACACATCCTTGTTGAAGTTATTTTAGACATAGGATCTCTACTCCCTAGTATGCTTTTCCCACTTAGGGTCTCCACTCCCTAGTTGAAGTTATTTTAGACATAGGGTCTCCACTCCCTTGTTTGCTTTTCCAACATAGGGTCTTCACTCCCTAGTTGAAGTTCTTTTGGACAAAGGGTCTTCACTCCCTAGTCGATTTTCCAACATAGGGTCTCAACTCCCTAGTTGAAGTTATTTTAGACATAGGGTCTCTACTCCTTAGTCGCTTTCCTAACATAGGGTCTCCACTCCCTAGTTGATGTTACTTTAGACATAGGGTCTCCAATCCCTAGTCACTATTCCAACATAGGGTCTCCACTTCCTAGTTGAAGTTATTTTCGACATAGGGTCCCCACTCCCTAGTTGTTTTTATTTTAGACATATGGTCTCCTCTCCCTAGTCTGCTTTTCCAATATAGGGTCCCCACTCCATAGTTAATTTTATTTTAGACATAGGGTCTTCACTCCCATAGGGTCTCCACTCTCTAGTCTACCTTTCCAACATAGATCCTCCACTCCCTCGTTGAAGTTATTTTAGGTATAGGGTCTCCACTCCCTAGTATCTTTTCAAACATCGGGTCTTCTCACCCTAGCTGATTTTATTTTAGATATAGGATCTCTACTCCCTAGTGTGCTTTTCCAACATAGGGTCTCCACTCCATAGTTGAAGTTCTTTTAGGCATAGGATCTCCACTCTCTAGTCTACTTTTCCAACATAGGTCCTCCACTCCTTCGTTGAAGTTATTTTAGGTATAGGGTCTCCACTCCCTAGTCTCTTTTCCAACATCGGGTCTACACACCGTAGCTGATTTTATTATAGATATAGGATCTCTACTTCCTAGTCTGCTTTTCCAACATAGGGTCTCCACTCCATAGTTGAAGTTCTTTTAGGCATAGAATCTCCACTCTCTAGTCTACTTTTCCAACATAGGGTCTACACTTCCTTGTTGAAGTTATTTTAGACATAGAGTCTCCACTCCCTGAACGCTTTTCCATCATAGGGTCTCCACCCCCTAATTGATTTTATTTTAGACAGAGGGTCTCCACTCCCTAGCTTGCTTTTCCAACATAGGGTCTTCACTCCTTAGTTGAAGTTCTTTTAGACATAGGGTCTCCACTCCCTAGTCTCTTTCCAACATAGGGTCTAAACTCCCTAGTTGAAGTTATTTTAGACATAGGGTCTCTACTCCCTAGTCGCTTTCCTAACATAGGGTCTCCACTTCCTAGTTGATTTTATTTTAGACATAGGGTGTCTACTCCTTAGTCTGCATTTCCATCATAGTATCTCGACTCCCTAGTTGAAGTTATTTTAGACATAGGGTCTCCACTCTCTAGTCTGCTTTTCCAACATAAGGTCTTCACTCCCTAGTTGAAGTTATTTTAGACATAGGGTCTCCACTCCCTAGTCGCTTTTCCAACAAAGGGTCTCCACTTCCTAGTTGATTTTATTTTAGACATAGGGTCTCTACTCCCTAGTCTTCTTTTCCAACTTAGGGTCTTCACTCCCTAGTTGAAGTTATTTTAGACATAGGGTCTCCACTACCTCGTCACTTTTCCAACATCGGGTATCCACACCCTAGTTAAAATTATTTTAGACATAGGGACTCCACTCCCTAGTCTCTTTTCCAACATAGGGTCTCAACTCCCTAGTTGAAGTTATTTTAGACACAGAGTCTCCACTCCCTAGTCACTTTTCCAACAAAGGAGATCCAATGCCTAGTTGAAGTTATTTTAGACATAGGGTCTCTACTCCCTAGTCTGTTTTTCCAACTTAGGGTCTCCACTCCCTAGTTGAAGTTATTTCAGACATAGGGTCTCCACTCCCTCGTCACTTTTCCAACATAGGGTATCCACTCCCTAGTTGAAGTTATTTTAGACATAGGGTCTCCACTCCCTGGTCGCTTTTCCAACATTGGTTCTCAACTCCCTATTTGAAGTTATTTTAGACATAGGGACTCCACTCCTTAGTTGCTTTTCCAACATAGGTTCTCCACTTCCTAGTTGATTTTATTTTAGACATAGGGTGTCCACTCCTTAGTCTGCATTTCCATCATAGTGTCTCGACCTCCTAGTTGATTTTATTTTAGGCATAGAGTCTCCACTCCCTAGTCACTTTTCCAACATAGGGTATCCACTGCCTAGTTGAAATTATTTTAGACATAGGATCTCAACTCCCTAGTCTGCTTTTCCCACTTAGGGTCTCCATTCCCTAGTTGAAGTTATTTTAGAAATAGGGTCTCCACTCCCTAGTCACTTTTCCAACATAGGGTATCCACTCCCTAGTTGAAGTTATTTTAGACATATGATCTCCACTCCCTAGTCGCTTTTCCAACATAGGGTCTAAACTCCCTAATTGAAGTTATTTTAGACATAGGGTCTCCACTCCCTAGTCTGTTTTTCCAACTTAGAGTCGTCACTCCCTAGTTGAAGTTATTTTAAACATAGAGTCTACTCTCCCTAGTCACTTTTCCAACATAGGGTCTCCACTCCCTAGTTGAAGTTATTTTCGACATAGGGTCTCCACTCCCTAGTCGCTTTTCCAACATAGGGTCTCCACTCCCTAGTTGATTTTATTTTAAACATAGGGTCTCCTCTCCCTAGTCTGCTTTTCCAACATAGGGTCCCCACTCCATAGTTGATTTTATTTTAGACATAGGGTCTTCACTCCCATAGGGTCTACACTCTCTAGTCTACTTTTCCAATATAGGTCCTACACTCCCTCGTTGAAGTTATTTTAGGTATAGGGTCTCCACTTCCTAGTCTCTTTTCCAACATCGGGTCTATACATCGTAGCTGATTTTATTATAGATAGAGGATCTCTACTCCCTAGTCTGCTTTTCCAACATAGGGTCTCAACTCCATAGTTGAAGTTCTTTTAGGCATAGGATCTCCACTCTCTAGTCTACTTTTCCAACATAGGGTTGACACTTCCTTGTTGAAGTTATTTTAGACATAGGATCTCTACTCCCTAGTCTGCTTTTCCCACTTAGGGTCTCCACTCCCTAGTTGAAGTTATTTTAGACATAGGGTCTCCACTCCCTTGTTTGCTTTTCCAACATAGGGTCTTCACTCCCTAGTTGAAGTTCTTTTAGACAAAGGGTCTTCACTCCCTAGTCGATTTTCTAACATAGGGTCTCAACTCCCTAGTTGAAGTTATTTTAGACATAGGGTCTCTACTCCCTAGTCGCTTTCCTAACATATGGTCTCCACTCTGTAGTTGATGTTACTTTAGACATAGGGTCTCCACTCCCTAGTTACTTTTCCAACATAGGGTCTCCACTTCCTAGTTGAAGTTATTTTCGACATAGGGTCCCCACTCCCTAGTTGATTTTATTTTAGACATAGGGTCTCCTCTCCCTAGTCTGCTTTTCCAATATAGGGTCCCCACTCCATAGTTGATTTTATTTTAGACATAGGGTCTTCACTCCCATAGGGTCTCCACTCTCTAGTCTACTTTCCAACATAGGTCTTCCACTCCCTCGTTGAAGTTATTTTAGGTATAGGGTCTCCACTCCCTAGTATCTTTTCAAACATCGGGTCTTCTCACCCTAGCTGATTTTATTTTAGATATAGAATCTCTACTCCCTAGTGTGATTTTCCTACATAGAGTCTCCACTCCATAGTTGAAGTTCTTTTAGGCATAGGATCTCCACTCTCTAGTCTACTTTTCCAACATAGGTCCTCCACTCCCTCGTTGAAGTTATTTTAGATATAGGGTCTCCACTCCCTAGTCTCTTTTCCAACATCGGGTCTACACACCGTAGCTGATTTTATTATAGATATAGGATCTCTACTTCCTAGTCTGCTTTTCCAACATAGGGTCTCCACTCCATAGTTGAAGTTCTTTTAGGCATAGAATCTCCACTCTCTAGTCTACTTTTCCAACATAGGGTCTACACTTCCTTGTTGAAGTTATTTTAGACATAGAGTCTCCACTCCCTGATCGCTTTTCCATCATAGGGTCTCCACTCCCTAATTGATTTTATTTTAGACAGAGGGTCTCTACTCCCTAGCTTGCTTTTCCAACATAGGGTCTTCACTCCCTAGTTGAAGTTCATTTAGACATAGGGTCTCCACTCACTAGTCTCTTTTCCAACATAGGGTTTAAACTCCCTAGTTGAAGTTATTTTAGACATAGGGTCTCTACTCCCTAGTCGCTTTCCTAACATAGGGTATCCACTTCCTAGTTGATTTTATTTTAGACATAAGATGTCTACTCCTTAGTCTGCATGTCCATCATAGTATCTCGACTCCCTAGTTGAAATTATTTTAGACATAGGGTCTCCACTCTCTAGTCTGCTTTTCCAACATAAGGTCTTCACTACCTACTTGAAGTTATTTTAGACATAGGGTCTCCACTCCCTAGTCGCTTTTCCAACAAAGGGTCTCCACTTCCTAGTTGATTTTATTTTAGACATAGGGTCTCTACTCCCTAGTCTGCTTTTCCAACTTAGGGTCTCCACTCCCTAGTTGAAGTTATTTTAGACATAGGGTCTCCACTACCTCGTCACTTTTCCAACATCGAGTATCCACTCCCTAGTTAAAATTATATTAGACATAGGGACTCCACTCCCTAGTCGCTTTTCCAACATAGGGTCTCAACTCCATAGTTGAAGTTATTTTAGACATAGAGTCTCCACTCCCTAGTCTGCTTTTCCAACTTAGGGTATCCACTCCCTAGTTGAAGTTATTTTACACATAGGGTCTCCACTCCCTCGTCACTTTTCTAACATAGGGTATCCACTCCCTAGTTGAAGTTATTTTAGACATACGGTCTCCACTCCCTAGTCGCTTTTCCAACATAGGGTCTCAACTCCCTATTTGAAGTTATTTTAGACATAGGGACTCCACTCCTTAGTTGCTTTTCCAACATAGGTTCTCCACTTCCTAGTTGATTTTATTTTAGACATAGGGTGTCCACTCCTTAGTCTGCATTTCCATCATAGTGTCTCGACCTCCTAGTTGATTTTATTTTAGGCATAGAGTCTCCACTCCCTAGTCACTTTTCCAACATAGGGTATCCACTGCCTAGTTGAAATTATTTTAGACATAGGATCTCTACTCCCTAGTCTGCTTTTCCCACTTAGGGTCTCCACTCCCTAGTTGAACTAATTTTAGAAATAGGGTCTCCACTCCCTAGTTACTTTTCCAACATAGGGTATCCACTCCTTAGTTGAAGTTATTTTAGACATAGGATCTCCACTCCCTAGTCGCTTTTCCAACATAGGGTCTAAACTCCCTAATTGAAGTTATTTTAGACATAGGGTCTCCACTCCCTAGTCTGCTTTTCCAACTTAGAGTCGCCACTCCCTAGTTGAAGTTATTTTAGACATAGAGTCTACTCTCCCTAGTCACTTTTCCAACATAGGGTATCCACTCTCTAGTTAATGTTATTTTAGACATAGGGTCTCTACTCCCTAGTCGCTTTCCTAACATAGGGTCTCCACTCTCTAGTTGATGTTACTTTAGACATAGGGTCTCCACTCCCTAGTTACTTTTCCAACATAGGGTCTCCACTTCCTAGTTGAAGTTATTTTCGACATAGGGTCCCCACTCCCTAGTTGATTTTATTTTAGACATAGGGTCTCCTCTCCCTAGTCTGCTTTTCCAATATAGGGTCCTCACTCCATAGTTGATTTTATTTTAGACATAGGGTCTTCACTCCCATAGGGTCTCCACTCTCTAGTCTACTTTCCAACATAGGTCTTCCACTCCCTCGTTGAAGTTATTTTAGGTATAGGGTCTCCACTCCCTAGTATCTTTTCAAACATCGGGTCTTCTCACCCTAGCTGATTTTATTTTAGATATAGAATCTCTACTCCCTAGTGTGATTTTCCTACATAGAGTCTCCACTCCATAGTTGAAGTTCTTTTAGGCATAGGATCTCCACTCTCTAGTTTACTTTTCCAACATAGGTCCTCCACTCCCTCGTTGAAGATATTTTAGATATAGGGTCTCCACTCCCTAGTCTCTTTTCCAACATCGGGTCTACACACCGTAGCTGATTTTATTATAGATATAGGATCTCTACTTCCTAGTCTGCTTTTCCAACATAGGGTCTCCACTCCATAGTTGAAGTTCTTTTAGGCATAGAATCTCCACTCTCTAGTCTACTTTTCCAACATAGGGTCTACACTTCCTTGTTGAAGTTATTTTAGACATAGAGTCTCCACTCCCTGATCGCTTTTCCATCATAGGGTCTCCACTCCCTAATTGATTTTATTTTAGACAGAGGGTCTCCACTCCCTAGCTTGCTTTTCCAACATAGGGTCTTCACTCCCTAGTTGAAGTTCTTTTAGACATAGGGTCTCCACTCACTAGTCTCTTTTCCAACATAGGGTCTAAACTCCCTAGTTGAAGTTATTTTAGACATAGGGTCTCTACTCCCTAGTCGCTTTCCTAACATAGGGTCTCTACTTCCTAGTTGATTTTATTTTAGACATAAGGTGTCTACTCCTTAGTCTGCATTTCCATCATAGTATCTCGACTCCCTAGTTGAAGTTATTTTAGACATAGGGTCTCCACTCTCTAGTCTGCTTTTCCAACATAAGGTCTTCACTACCTACTTGAAGTTATTTTAGACATAGGGTCTCCACTCCCTAGTCGCTTTTCCAAGAAAGGGTCTCCACTTCCTAGTTGATTTTATTTTAGACATAGGATCTCTACTCCCTAGTCTGCTTTTCCAACTTAGGGTCTCCACTCCCTAGTTGAAGTTATTTTAGACATAGGGTCTCCACTACCTCGTCACTTTTCCAACATCGAGTATCCACTCCCTAGTTAAAATTATATTAGACATAGGGACTCCACTCCCTAGTCGCTTTTCCAACATAGGGTCTCAACTCCATAGTTGAAGTTATTTTAGACATAGAGTCTCCACTCCCTAGTCTGCTTTTCCAACTTAGGGTCTCCACTCCCTAGTTGAAGTTATTTTAGACATAGGGTCTCCACTCCCTCGTCACTTTTCTAACATAGGGTATCCACTCCCTAGTTGAAGTTATTTTAGACATACGGTCTCCACTCCCTAGTCGCTTTTCCAACATAGGGTCTCAACTCCCTATTTGAAGTTATTTTAGACATAGGGACTCCACTCCTTAGTTGCTTTTCCAACATAGGTTCTCCACTTCCTAGTTGATTTTATTTTAGACATAGGGTGTCCACTCCTTAGTCTGCATTTCCATCATAGTGTCTCGACCTCCTAGTTGATTTTATTTTAGGCATAGAGTCTCCACTCCCTAGTCACTTTTCCAACATAGGGTATCCACTGCCTAGTTGAAATTATTTTAGACATAGGATCTCAACTCCCTAGTCTGCTTTTCCCACTTAGGGTCTCCATTCCCTAGTTGAAGTAATTTTAGAAATAGGGTCTCCATTCCCTAGTCACTTTTCCAACATAGGGTATTCACTCCCTAGTTGAAGTTATTTTAGACATAGGATCTCCACTCCCTAGTCGCTTTTCCAACATAGGGTCTAAACTCCCTAATTGAAGTTATTTTAGACATAGGGTCTCCACTCCCTAGTCTGCTTTTCCAACTTAGAGTCGCCACTCCCTAGTTGAAGTTATTTTAGACATAGAGTCTACTCTCCCTAGTCACTTTTCCAACATAGGGTATCCACTCCCTGGTTGATTTTATTTTAGACATAGGGTCTCCTCTCCCTAGTCTGCTTTTCACACATAGGGTCCCCACTCCATAGTTGATTTTATTTTAGACATAGGGTCTTCACTCCCTTAGGTTCTCCACTCTCTAGTCTACTTTTCCAACATAGGTCCTACACTCCCTCGTTGAAGTTATTTTAGGTATAGGGTCTCCACTCCCTAGTCTCTTTTCCAACATCGGGTCTACACACCGTAGCTGATTTTATTATAGATATATGATCTCTACTCCCTAGTCTGCTTTTCCAACATAGGGTCTCAACTCCATAGTTGAAGTTCTTTTAGGCATATGATCTCCACTCTCTAGTCTACTTTTCCAACATAGGGTCTACACTTCCTTGTTGAAGTTATTTTAGACATAGGATCTCCACTCCCTAGTCGCTTTTCCAACATAGGGTCTAAACTCCCTAATTGAAGTTATTTTAGACATAGGGTCTCCACTCCCTAGTCTGCTTTTCCAACATAGGGTATCCACTCTCTAGTTGAAGTTATTTTAGACATAGGGTCTCCACACCCTAGTCGCTTTTCCAACATAGGGTATCCACTCCCTAGTTGATTTTATTTTAGACATAGGGTCTCCACTCCCTGGTCTGCTTTTCCAACATAGGGTCTCCACTCACTAGTTGATTTTATATTAGATATAGGGTCTCTACTCCCTAGTCTGCTTTTCTAACATAGGGTCTCCACTCCCTAGTTGAAGTTATTTTAGACAAAGGGTCTCCACACCCTAGTCGCTTTCACACAATAGGGTCTTTACTCCCTAGTTGAAGTGATTTTAGACATAGGGTCTCCACTCCCTAATTACTTTTCCAACATAGGGTCTCTATTCCCTAGTTGAAGTTATTTTCGACATAGGGTCTCCATTCCCTAGTCGATTTTCCAGCATAGTGTCTCCACTCCCTAGTTGATTTTATTTTAGACATAGGGTCTCATTTCCCCAGTCTGCTTTTCCAACATAGGGTCTCTATTCCATAGTTAATTTTATTTTAGACATAGGGTCTCTACTCCCATAAGGTCTCCACTCCCTAGTCTACTTTTCCAACATAGGGCCTCCACTCTCTCGTTGAAGTTATTTTAGATATAGGGTCTCCACTCCCTAGTCTCTTTTATAACATAGGGTCTCCACACCCTAGCTGATTTTATTTTAGATATAGGATCTCTCTGCTTTTCCAACATAGGTTCTCCACTCCATAGTTAAAGTTCTTTTAGGCATAGGAGCTCCACTCTGTAGTCTACTTTTCCAACATAGGGTCTACACTTCCTAGTTGAATTTATTTTAGACATAGGGTCTCCACTCCCTAGTCGCTTTTCTAACATAGGGTCTCAACTCCCTAGTTGAAGTTATTTTAGACATAGGGTCTCCACTCCCTAGTCGTTTTTCCAACATAGGGTCTCAACTTCCTAGTTGATTTTATTTTATACATAGGGTGTCCACTCCTTAGTCTGCATTTCCATCATAGTGTCTCGACTTACTAGTTGATTTTATTTTAGGCATAGGGTCTCCACTCCCTAGTCTATTTTTCCAACATAGGGTCTTCACTCCCTAGTTGATATTTTTTTAGGCATAGGGTCTCCACTCCCTAGAATGCTTTTCCAACAAAGGGTCTCTATCCCCTAGTTGAAGCTATTTTAGATATAGCATCTCCACTCCCTAGTCGCTTTTGCAACATTGGGTTTCCACTCCCTAGTTGATTTTATTTTAGAAATAGGGTCTCCACTCCCTAGTCTGCTTTTCCAAAATAGGGTATCAACTGCCTAGTTGAAGTTATTTTAGACATAGGGTCTCTACTCCCTAGTCTGCTTTTCCAACTTAGGGTCTCCACACTCTAGTTGAATTTATTTTAGACATAGGGTCTCCACTCCCTCGTCACTTTTTCAACATAGGGTATCAACTCCCTAGATGAAGTTATTTTAGACATAGGGTCTCCACTCCCTAGTCGCTTTTCCAACATAGGGTCTCAACTCCCTAGTTGAAGTTATATTAGACATAGGGACTCCACTCCCTAGTTTCTTTTTCAACATAGGTTCTTCACTTCCTAGTTGATTTTATTTTAGACGTAGGGTGTCCACTCCTTAGTCTGCATTTCAATCATAGTGTCTCGAAATCCTAGTTGATGTTACTTTAGACATAGGGTCTCCACTCCCTAGTTGAAGTTATTTGAGACATAGGGTCTCCACTCCCTAGTCGTTTTTCCAACATAGGGTCTCCACTCCCTATTTGATTTTATTTTAGGGTCTCCACTCCCTAGTTGAAGTTATTTTAGACATAGGGTCTCCACTCCCTAGTTTGCTTTTCCAACATTGGGTCTCCACTCCCAAGTTGAAGTTATTTTAGATATAGAGTCTCCACTCCCTAGTCTCTTTTCCAACATAGGATCTCCACTCCCTAGTCTGCTTTTCCAACATAGAGTCTCCACTCCATAGTTGAAGTTCTTTTAGGCATAGGATCTCCTCTCTCTAGTCTACTTTTCCAACATAGGGTCTACACTTCTTTGTTGATGTAATTTTAGACATATAGTCTCCACTCCCTAATCGCTTTTCAATCATAGGGTCTTCACTCTCTCGTCGCTTTTCCAACATAGGGTATCCACTCCCTAGTTGAAGTTATTTTAGACATAGGGTATCCACTCCCTAGTCGCTTTTCCAACATAGGGTCTCAACTCCCTAGTTGAAGTTATTTTAGACATAGGGTCCCCACTCCCTTAGTAGCTTTTCCAACATAGGGTCTCCACTTCCTAGTTGATTTTATTTAGACACAGGGTGTCCACTCCTTAGTCTGCATTTCCATCATAGTGTCTCGACTTCCTAGTTGTTTTTATTTTAGGCATAGGGTCTCCATGATAACTGTGATTTCTACATGTTTTATACTCATTCTTACCTAAACTTTGTGCATTAACTGCCATAAATTAGTCCCAAAATTCTTACATGTTGCGCTTGATTGTAGGTTTGAGCGACAAGATGACAAATACCAAAGATCAGCTCAAAAAGGAGTAAAATCTATCAAGTGTCAAAAGACAACTGAAGTGGGGAACAAAATGACCTGTGTGGTCTGCACTGATGTGTCACGTGGCTGCACAGGAGAGTTCAGAGGCTGGGTTATTTCAAGGTCAACCTGTGCGGTCCGCACTGCTTTGCCACACGGCCGCGCAGGATAGTTCAGAGACCATGCAATTTCCAAGTCAAGATGCACGGTCCGCGGTCCTTTCCACGCGGTCCGCGCCCAAGAATGTCAGAGACTTAGTCATTCAAGGCAAAAGGCCAAGCGGTCGCACACCTAATCAATGCGGTCCGCGTGGATGAAGTTCAGAGAGGGTGGATTTGGACCAAAACACCCTATGCGGCCGCGCGTCACATTTGTGCGGTCTGCGTCCCCAGTGTAAGAAGCAAGATATGAAGACCCAAACCCCTACGCGGCCGCGCGTCATTTGTGCGCGGTCCGCGCCAGACCCTCAGCGGTATTTTTGTCTGGTTTTTCCTGTGTAATATAAATAGGACATTTTACTTTTTAGAGGAAGAGTTTTATTTTGGTTTTTATCAGATAGCAGTTGAAATCGAGACTTCATAGTTTTAGCCTATTTTGGGCAATTTCTTCTAGTATTAACGTGGATTTGAGTAGATTAACATTGTAGTTAATTATTATGTCAATTTCATCTACTATTTCTTCAATTTCTGTTTTAATTATGGCTAGATAAACCCATTAGCTAGGGTTGTGTCTCAACCCTAGTATGGGTAATTAATGGATGTGATTGTTTAGTGCATGAATGATGTTGGGGATTTGTTATTTGGATTAATCTTATGTTTTCATTAAGATTTGGTGGTTGCAAATACTAAGTCTAGCGTAGTGAGTCCTGACTCTTCTTGAGAAAGAGAGTCTATGACCCCAAGATTAATTCCAACAAGGAATTGGGATGGACCCATGAGAATGGTAGTCCCAATTAACGGGTTAAACCTCAAGAGAGTAATTACCCAACTTGAACCATAAGTTTCTTGGGCAAATTGGCCTACCCAATTGGTCTCTCGAGAGTCAATTGGGAAAAATCACTCTCTCTACTGATAGGTGTGAGAGTGGGTGCAAAAGTGCAACGGTTATAGCATAAGTCCCATATTCATCATTCTTGCATTAAGAATCTCTACCCGTTATTTGACCACCTAGGTACATGCCATGACCCTAGTGCCTTTCTATATATTGCATACAACTTAGTATCAATATCTTAGCCTAACTTAGCTTTAAACTTGTAGTTGATAAATTGCAGTCGATAGTCCAAAGAAAACAAAAAATATTGGAAGATCAATTAGGAGCTAAAACATAGTTATAGACCATACAAACACTCAACTCCAAATTGAAGCTCCCTGTGGAAAATTGACCCCGATACCACTATTGGGTAAAAGTATTAGCGCCCACTCTTCCTTAGGTTGAGTCCGCTGCGATCACTCCACTCCCTAGTCTAATTTTCCAACATAGGGTCTTCACTCCCTAGTTGAAGTTATTTTAGGCATAGGGTCTCCACTCCCTAGTATGCTTTTCCAACATAGGGTCTCAATTCCCTAGTTGAAGCTATTTTAGATATAGCATCTCCACTCCCTAGTCGCTTTTGCAACATAGGGTATCCACTCCCTAGTTGATTTTATTTTAGACATAGGGTCTCCACTCCCTAGTTTGCTTTTCCAACTTAGGGTCTCCACTCCCTAGTTGAAGTTATTTTAGACATAGGGTCTCCACTCCCTAGTCACTTTTCCAACATAGGGTATCCACTCCTTAGTTGAAGTTATTTTAGACATAGGGTCTCCACTCCCTAGTCGCTTTTCCAACATAGGGTGTCCACTCCCTAGTCGCTTTTCCAACATAGGGTCTCCACTCCCTAGTTGATTTTATTTTAGACATAGGGTCTCCACTCTCTAGTTTGCTTTTCCAACATAGGGTCTTCACTCCCTAGTTGAAGTTATTTTAGACATAGGGTCTCCACTCCCTAGTCGCTTTTACACAATAGGGTCTTTACTCCCTAGTTAAAGTTATTTTAAATATAAGGTCTCCACTCCCTAGTTGCTTTTCCAACATAGGGTCTCCACTCCCTAGTTGATTTTATTTTAGACATAGGGTCTCCACTCCCTAGTCTGATTTTCCAACACAAGGTCTCCACTCACTAGTTGATTTTATATTAGACATAGGGTCTCCACTCCCTAGTCTGCTTTTCCAACATAGGGTCTCCATTCCCTAGTTGAAGTTATTTTAGACACAGGGTTCCACTCCCTAGTCGCTTTTGCATCATAGGGTATCCACTCCCTAGTTGAAGTTATTTTCGACATAGGGTCTCCACTCCCTAGTCGCTTTTCCATCATTGGGTCTCCACTCCCTAGTTGATTTTATTTTAGATATAGGGTCTCCTCTCCACAGTCTGCTTTTCAAACATAGGGTCTCTACTCCATAGTTGATTTTATTTTAGACATAGGGTCTCTACTCCCATAGGGTCTCCACTCCCTAGTCTACTTTTCCAACATAGTGCCTCCACTCCCTCGTTGAAGTTATTTTAGATATAGGGTCTCCACTCCCAAGTCTCTTTTCCAACATAGGGTCTCCACACCCTAGCTGAATTTATTTTAGATATAGGATCATTACTCCCTAGTCTGCTTTTCCAACATAGGGTCTCCACTCCATAGTTGAAGTTCTTTTAGGCATAGGATCTCCACTCTCTAGTCGACTTTTCCAACATAGGGTCTACACTTCCTAGTTGAATTTATTTTTGACATAGGGTCTCCACTCCCTAGTCACTTTTCCAACATAGGGTCTACACTTCCTAGTTAAAGTTATTTTATACATAGCGTCTCTACTCCCTAGTCACTTTTCCAACATAGGGTATCCACTCCCTAGTTGAAGTTATTTTAGACATAGGGTCTCCACTCTCTAGTCGCTTTTCCAACATAGGGTCTCAATTCCCTAGATGAAGTTATTTTAGACATAGTGTCTCACTCCCTAGTCGCTTTTCCAACATAGGGTCTCCACATCCTAGTTGATTTTATTTTAGACATAGTGTGTCCACTCCTTATTCTGCATTTCCATCATAGTGTCTCGACTTCCTAGTTGATTTTATTTTAGGCATAGGGTGTCCACTCCTTAGTCTATTTTTTCAACATAGGGTCTTCACTCCCTAGTTGAAGTTATTTTAGGCATAGGGTCTCCACTCCCTAGTATGATTTTCCAACATAGGGTCTCCATTCCCTAGTTGAAGCTATTTTAGATATAGCATCACCACTCCTTAGTCGCTTTTGCAACATAGGGTTTCCACTCCCTAGTTGATTTTATTTTAGACATAGGGTCTCCACTCCCTAGTCTGCTTTTCCAACATAGGGTTTCAAACTCACTAGTTGATTTTATATTAGACATAGCGTCTCCACTCCCTAGTCTGCTTTTCCAACATAGGGTCTCCACTCCCTAGTTGAAGTTATTTTAGACATAGGGTCTCCACTCCCTAGTTGCTTTTACACAATAGGGTCTTTACTCCCTACTTGAAGTTATTTTAGACATATGATCTCCACTCCCTAATAACATTTCCAACATAGGGTCTCCACTCCCTAGTCGCTTTTCCAACATAGGGTCTCCACTCCCTAGTTGAAGTTATTTTAGGCATAGGGTCTCCACTCTCTAACTACTTTTCCAACATAGGTCCTCCACTCCCTCGTTGAAGTTATTTTAGGTATAGGGTCTCCACTCCCTAGTCTCTTTTCCAACATCGGGTCTACACACCGTAGCTGATTTTATTATAGATATATGATCTCTACTCCCTAGTCTGCTTTTCCAACATAGGGTCTCAACTCCATAGTTGAAGTTCTTTTAGGCATATGATCTCCACTCTCTAGTCTACTTTTCCAACATAGGGTCTACACTTCCTTGTTGAAGTTATTTTAGACATAGGATCTCCACTCCCTAGTCGCTTTTCCAACATAGGGTCTAAACTCCCTAATTGAAGTTATTTTAGACATAGGGTCTCCACTCCCTAGTCTGCTTTTCCAACATAGGGTATCCACTCTCTAGTTGAAGTTATTTTAGACATAGGGTCTCCACACCCTAGTCGCTTTTCCAACATAGGGTATCCACTCCCTAGTTGATTTTATTTTAGACATAGGGTCTCCACTCCCTGGTCTGCTTTTCCAACATAGGGTCTCCACTCACTAGTTGATTTTATATTAGATATAGGGTCTCTACTCCCTAGTCTGCTTTTCTAACATAGGGTCTCCACTCCCTAGTTGAAGTTATTTTAGACAAAGGGTCTCCACACCCTAGTCGCTTTCACACAATAGGGTCTTTACTCCCTAGTTGAAGTGATTTTAGACATAGGGTCTCCACTCCCTAATTACTTTTCCAACATAGGGTCTCTATTCCCTAGTTGAAGTTATTTTCGACATAGGGTCTCCATTCCCTAGTCGATTTTCCAGCATAGTGTCTCCACTCCCTAGTTGATTTTATTTTAGACATAGGGTCTCATTTCCCCAGTCTGCTTTTCCAACATAGGGTCTCTATTCCATAGTTAATTTTATTTTAGACATAGGGTCTCTACTCCCATAAGGTCTCCACTCCCTAGTCTACTTTTCCAACATAGGGCCTCCACTCTCTCGTTGAAGTTATTTTAGATATAGGGTCTCCACTCCCTAGTCTCTTTTATAACATAGGGTCTCCACACCCTAGCTGATTTTATTTTAGATATAGGATCTCTCTGCTTTTCCAACATAGGTTCTCCACTCCATAGTTAAAGTTCTTTTAGGCATAGGAGCTCCACTCTGTAGTCTACTTTTCCAACATAGGGTCTACACTTCCTAGTTGAATTTATTTTAGACATAGGGTCTCCACTCCCTAGTCGCTTTTCTAACATAGGGTCTCAACTCCCTAGTGGAAGTTATTTTAGACATAGGGTCTCCACTCCCTAGTCGTTTTTCCAACATAGGGTCTCAACTTCCTAGTTGATTTTATTTTATACATAGGGTGTCCACTCCTTAGTCTGCATTTCCATCATAGTGTCTCGACTTACTAGTTGATTTTATTTTAGGCATAGGGTCTCCACTCCCTAGTCTATTTTTCCAACATAGGGTCTTCACTCCCTAGTTGATATTTTTTTAGGCATAGGGTCTCCACTCCCTAGAATGCTTTTCCAACAAAGGGTCTCTATCCCCTAGTTGAAGCTATTTTAGATATATCATCTCCACTCCCTAGTCGCTTTTGCAACATTGGGTTTCCACTCCCTAGTTGATTTTATTTTAGAAATAGGGTCTCCACTCTCTAGTCTGCTTTTCCAAAATAGGGTATCAACTGCCTAGTTTAAGTTATTTTAGACATAGGGTCTCTACTCCCTAGTCTGCTTTTCCAACTTAGGGTCTCCACACTCTAGTTGAATTTATTTTAGACATAGGGTCTCCACTCCCTCGTCACTTTTTCAACATAGGGTATCAACTCCCTAGATGAAGTTATTTTAGACATAGGGTCTCCACTCCCTAGTCGCTTTTCCAACATAGGGTCTCAACTCCCTAGTTGAAGTTATATTAGACATAGGGACTCCACTCCCTAGTTTCTTTTTCAACATAGGTTCTTCACTTCCTAGTTGATTTTATTTTAGACGTAGGGTGTCCACTCCTTAGTCTGCATTTCAATCATAGTGTCTCGAAATCCTAGTTGATGTTACTTTAGACATAGGGTCTCCACTCCCTAGTTGAAGTTATTTGAGACATAGGGTCTCCACTCCCTAGTCGTTTTTCCAACATAGGGTCTCCACTCCCTATTTGATTTTATTTTAGGGTCTCCACTCCCTAGTTGAAGTTATTTTAGACATAGGGTCTCCACTGCCTAGTTTGCTTTTCCAACATTGGGTCTCCACTCCCAAGTTGAAGTTATTTTAGATATAGAGTCTCCACTCCCTAGTCTCTTTTCCAACATAGGATCTCCACTCCCTAGTCTGCTTTTCCAACATAGAGTCTCCACTCCATAGTTGAAGTTCTTTTAGGCATAGGATCTCCTCTCTCTAGTCTACTTTTCCAACATAGGGTCTACACTTCTTTGTTGATGTAATTTTAGACATATAGTCTCCACTCCCTAATCGCTTTTCAATCATAGGGTCTTCACTCTCTCGTCGCTTTTCCAACATAGGGTATCCACTCCCTAGTTGAAGTTATTTTAGACATAGGGTATCCACTCCCTAGTCGCTTTTCCAACATAGGGTCTCAACTCCCTAGTTGAAGTTATTTTAGACATAGGGTCCCCACTCCCTTAGTAGCTTTTCCAACATAGGGTCTCCACTTCCTAGTTGATTTTATTTAGACACAGGGTGTCCACTCCTTAGTCTGCATTTCCATCATAGTGTCTCGACTTCCTAGTTGTTTTTATTTTAGGCATAGGGTCTCCATGATAACTGTGATTTCTACATGTTTTATACTCATTCTTACCTAAACTTTGTGCATTAACTGCCATAAATTAGTCCCAAAATTCTTACATGTTGCGCTTGATTGTAGGTTTGAGCGACAAGATGACAAATACCAAAGATCAGCTCAAAAAGGAGTAAAATCTATCAAGTGTCAAAAGACAACTGAAGTGGGGAACAAAATGACCTGTGTGGTCTGCACTGATGTGTCACGTGGCTGCACAGGAGAGTTCAGAGGCTGGGTTATTTCAAGGTCAACCTGTGCGGTCCGCACTACTTTGCCACACGGCCGCGCAGGATAGTTCAGAGACCATGCAATTTCCAAGTCAAGATGCACGGTCCGCGGTCCTTTCCACGCGGTCCGCGCCCAAGAATGTCAGAGACTTAGTCATTCAAGGCAAAAGGCCAAGCGGTCGCACACCTAATCAATGCGGTCCGCGTGGATGAAGTTCAGAGAGGGTGGATTTGGACCAAAACACCCTATGCGGCCGCACGTCACATTTGTGCGGTCTGCGTCCCCAGTGTAAGAAGCAAGATATGAAGACCCAAACCCCTACGCGGCCGCGCGTCATTTGTGCGCGGTCCGCGCCAGACCCTCAGCGGTATTTTTGTCTGGTTTTTCCTGTGTAGTATAAATAGGACATTTTACTTTTTAGAGGAAGAGTTTTATTTTGGTTTTTATCAGATAGCAGTTGAAATCGAGACTTCATAGTTTTAGCCTATTTTGGGCAATTTCTTCTAGTATTAACGTGGATTTGAGTAGATTAACATTGTAGTTAATTATTATGTCAATTTCATCTACTATTTCTTCAATTTCTGTTTTAATTATGGCTAGATAAACCCATTAGCTAGGGTTGTGTCTCAACCCTAGTATGGGTAATTAATGGATGTGATTGTTTAGTGCATGAATGATGTTGGGGATTTGTTATTTGGATTAATCTTATGTTTTCATTAAGATTTGGTGGTTGCAAATACTAAGTCTAGCGTAGTGAGTCCTGACTCTTCTTGAGAAAGAGAGTCTATGACCCCAAGATTAATTCCAACAAGGAATTGGGATGGACCCATGAGAATGGTAGTCCCAATTAACGGGTTAAACCTCAAGAGAGTAATTACCCAACTTGAACCATAAGTTTCTTGGGCAAATTGGCCTACCCAATTGGTCTCTCGAGAGTCAATTGGGAAAAATCACTCTCTCTACTGATAGGTGTGAGAGTGGGTGCAAAAGTGCAACGGTTATAGCATAAGTCCCATATTCATCATTCTTGCATTAAGAATCTCTACCCGTTATTTGACCACCTAGGTACATGCCATGACCCTAGTGCCTTTCTATATATTGCATACAACTTAGTATCAATATCTTAGCCTAACTTAGCTTTAAACTTGTAGTTGATAAATTGCAGTCGATAGTCCAAAGAAAACAAAAAATATTGGAAGATCAATTAGGAGCTAAAACATAGTTATAGACCATACAAACACTCAACTCCAAATTGAAGCTCCCTGTGGAAAATTGACCCCGATACCACTATTGGGTAAAAGTATTAGCGCCCACTCTTCCTTAGGTTGAGTCCGCTGCGATCACTCCACTCCCTAGTCTAATTTTCCAACATAGGGTCTTCACTCCCTAGTTGAAGTTATTTTAGGCATAGGGTCTCCACTCCCTAGTATGCTTTTCCAACATAGGGTCTCAATTCCCTAGTTGAAGCTATTTTAGATATAGCATCTCCACTCCCTAGTCGCTTTTGCAACATAGGGTATCCACTCCCTAGTTGATTTTATTTTAGACATAGGGTCTCCACTCCCTAGTTTGCTTTTCCAACTTAGGGTCTCCACTCCCTAGTTGAAGTTATTTTAGACATAGGGTCTCCACTCCCTAGTCACTTTTCCAACATAGGGTATCCACTCCTTAGTTGAAGTTATTTTAGACATAGGGTCTCCACTCCCTAGTCGCTTTTCCAACATAGGGTGTCCACTCCCTAGTCGCTTTTCCAACATAGGGTCTCCACTCCCTAGTTGATTTTATTTTAGACATAGGGTCTCCACTCTCTAGTTTGCTTTTCCAACATAGGGTCTTCACTCCCTAGTTGAAGTTATTTTAGACATAGGGTCTCCACTCCCTAGTCGCTTTTACACAATAGGGTCTTTACTCCCTAGTTAAAGTTATTTTAAATATAAGGTCTCCACTCCCTAGTTGCTTTTCCAACATAGGGTCTCCACTCCCTAGTTGATTTTATTTTAGACATAGGGTCTCCACTCCCTAGTCTGATTTTCCAACACAAGGTCTCCACTCACTAGTTGATTTTATATTAGACATAGGGTCTCCACTCCCTAGTCTGCTTTTCCAACATAGGGTCTCCATTCCCTAGTTGAAGTTATTTTAGACACAGGGTTCCACTCCCTAGTCGCTTTTGCATCATAGGGTATCCACTCCCTAGTTGAAGTTATTTTCGACATAGGGTCTCCACTCCCTAGTCGCTTTTCCATCATTGGGTCTCCACTCCCTAGTTGATTTTATTTTAGATATAGGGTCTCCTCTCCACAGTCTGCTTTTCAAACATAGGGTCTCTACTCCATAGTTGATTTTATTTTAGACATAGGGTCTCTACTCCCATAGGGTCTCCACTCCCTAGTCTACTTTTCCAACATAGTGCCTCCACTCCCTCGTTGAAGTTATTTTAGATATAGGGTCTCCACTCCCAAGTCTCTTTTCCAACATAGGGTCTCCACACCCTAGCTGAATTTATTTTAGATATAGGATCATTACTCCCTAGTCTGCTTTTCCAACATAGGGTCTCCACTCCATAGTTGAAGTTCTTTTAGGCATAGGATCTCCACTCTCTAGTCGACTTTTCCAACATAGGGTCTACACTTCCTAGTTGAATTTATTTTTGACATAGGGTCTCCACTCCCTAGTCACTTTTCCAACATAGGGTCTACACTTCCTAGTTAAAGTTATTTTAGACATAGAGTCTCTACTCCCTAGTCACTTTTCCAACATAGGGTATCCACTCCCTAGTTGAAGTTATTTTAGACATAGGGTCTCCACTCTCTAGTCGCTTTTCCAACATAGGGTCTCAATTCCCTAGATGAAGTTATTTTAGACATAGTGTCTCACTCCCTAGTCGCTTTTCCAACATAGGGTCTCCACATCCTAGTTGATTTTATTTTAGACATAGTGTGTCCACTCCTTATTCTGCATTTCCATCATAGTGTCTCGACTTCCTAGTTGATTTTATTTTAGGCATAGGGTGTCCACTCCTTAGTCTATTTTTTCAACATAGGGTCTTCACTCCCTAGTTGAAGTTATTTTAGGCATAGGGTCTCCACTCCCTAGTATGATTTTCCAACATAGGGTCTCCATTCCCTAGTTGAAGCTATTTTAGATATAGCATCACCACTCCCTAGTCGCTTTTGCAACATAGGGTTTCCACTCCCTAGTTGATTTTATTTTAGACATAGGGTCTCCACTCCCTAGTCTGCTTTTCCAACATAGGGTTTCAAACTCACTAGTTGATTTTATATTAGACATAGCGTCTCCACTCCCTAGTCTGCTTTTCCAACATAGGGTCTCCACTCCCTAGTTGAAGTTATTTTAGACATAGGGTCTCCACTCCCTAGTTGCTTTTACACAATAGGGTCTTTACTCCCTACTTGAAGTTATTTTAGACATATGATCCCCACTCCCTAATAACATTTCCAACATAGGGTCTCCACTCCCTAGTCGCTTTTCCAACATAGGGTCTCCACTCCCTAGTTGAAGTTATTTTAGGCATAGGGTCTCCACTCCCTAGTATGATTTTCCAACATATGGTGTCCATTCGCAAGTTGAAGCTATTTTAGATATAGCATCTCCACTCCCTAGTCGCTTTTGCAACATAGGGTTTCCACTCCCTAGTTGATTTTATTTTAGACATAGGGTCTCCACTCCCTAGTCTGCTTTCCATCATAGGGTCTCCATTCCCTAGTTGAAGCTATTTTAGATATAGCGTCTCCCCTCCCTAGTCTGCTTTTCCAACATTAGGTCTCCACTCCCTAGTTGAAGTTATTTTAGACATAGGGTCTCCACTCCCTAGTCGCTTTTACACAATAGGGTCTTTACTCCGTAGTTGAAGTTATTTTAGACATATGGTCTCCACTCCCTAATCACATTTTCAACATAGGGTCTCCACTCCCTAGTTGAAGTTATTTTTGACATAGGGTCTCAACTCCGTAGTCGCTTTTCCAACATAGGGTCTCCACTCCCTAGTTGATTATATTTTAGACATAGGGTCTCCTCTCCCCAGTCTACTTTTCCAACATAGCGTCTCTACTCCATAGTTGATTTTATTTTATACATACGATCTCTACTCTCATAGGGTCTCCACTCCCTAGTCTACTTTTCCAACATGGGGCCTTCACTCAATCGTTGAAGTTATTTTAGATATAGGGTCTCCACTCCCAAGTCTCTTTTCCAACATAGGGTCTCCACACCCTAGCTGATTTTATTTTAGATATAGGATCTCTACTCCCTAGTCTGCTTTTCCAACATAGGGTCTCCACTCCATAGTTGAAGTTCTTTTAGGCATAGGATCTCCACTCTCTAGTCGACTTTTCCAACATAGGGTCTACACTTCCTAGTTGAATTTATTTTGGACATAGGGTCTCCACTCCCTAGTCACTTTTCCAACATAGGGTCTACACTTCCTAGTTAAAGTTATTTTAGACATAGTGTCTCTACTCCCTAGTCACTTTTCCAACATAGGGTATCCACTCCCTAGTTGAAGTTATTTTAGACGTAGGGTCTTCACTCCCTAGTCGCTTTTCCAACATAGGGTCTCAACTCCCTAGTTGAAGTTATTTTAGACATAGTGTCTCACTCCCTAGTCGCTTTTCCAACATAGGGTCTCCACTTCCAAGTTGATTTTATTATAGACATAGGGTGTCCACTCCTTATTCTGCATTTCCATCATAGTGTCTCGACTTCCTAGTTGATTTTATTTTAGGCATAGGGTGTCCACTCCTTAGTCTGTTTTTCCAACATAGGGTCTTCACTCCCTAATTGAAGTTATTTTAGGCATAGGGTCTCCACTCCCTAGTATGATTTTCCAATATAGGGTCTCCATTCCCTAGTTGAAGCTATTTTAGATATAGCATCACCACTCCCTAGTTGCTTTTGCAACATAGGGTTTCCATTGCCTAGTTGATTTTATTTTAGACATAGGGTCTCCACTCCCTAGTCTGCTTTTCCGACATAGGGTCTCCACTCACTAGTTGATTTTATATTAGACATAGGGTCTCCACTCCCTAGTCTGTTTTTCCAACATAGGGTCTCCACTCCATAGTTGAAGTTATTTTAGACATAGGGTCTCCACTCCCTACTCGCTTTTACACAATAGGGTCTTTACTCCCTACTTGAAGTTATTTTAGACATATGGTCTCCACTCCCTAATAACATTTCCAACATAGGGTCTCTACTCCCTAGTCGCTTTTCCAACATAGGGTCTCCACTCCCTAGTTAAAGTTATGTTAGGCATAGGGTCTCCACTCCCTAGTATGATTTTCCAACATAAAGTGTCCATTCGCTAGTTGAAGCTATTTTAGATATAGCATCTCCACTCCCTAGTCGCTTTTGCAACATAGGGTTTCCACTCCCTAGTTGATTTTATTTTAGACATAGGGTCTCCACTCCCTAGTCTGCTTTTCCATCATAGGGTCTCCATTCCCTAGTTGAAGTTATTTTAGATATAGTGTCTCCCCTCCCTAGTCTGCTTTTCCAACATTGGGTCTCCACTCCCTAGTTGAAGTTATTTTAGACATAGGGTCTCCACTCCCTAGTCACTTTTACACAATAGGGTCTTTACTCCCTAGTTAAAGTTATTTTAGACATATGGTATCCACTCCCTAATCACATTTTCTACATAGGGTCTCTACTCCCTAGTTGAAGTTATTTTTCGACATAGGGTCTCCACTCCCTAGTCGCTTTTCCAACATAGGGTCTCCACTCCCTAGTTGATTATATTTTAGACATAGGGTCTCCTCTCCCCAGTCTGTTTTTCCAACATAGCATCTCTACTCCATAGTTGATTTTATTTTATACATACGATCTCTACTCTCATAGGGTCTCCAATCCCTACTCTACTTTTCCAACATAGGGCCTTCACTCCTTCGTTGAAGTTATTTTAGATATAGGGTCTCCACTCCCAAGTCTCTTTTCCAACATAGGGTTTCCACTCCCTAGTTGATTTTATTTTAGACATAGGGTCTCCACTCCCTAGTCTGCTTTTCCATCATAGGGTCTCCATTCCCTAGTTGAAGCTATTTTAGATATAGTGTCTCCCCTCCCTAGTCTGCTTTTCCAACATTGAGTCTCCACTCCCTAGTTGAAGTTATTTTAGACATAGGGTCTCCACTCCCTAGTCACTTTTCCAACATAGGGTCTACACTTCCTAGTTAAAGTTATTTTAGACATAGTGTCTCTACTCCCTAGTCACTTTTCCAACATAGGGTATCCACTCCCTAGTTGAAGTTATTTTAGACGTAGGGTCTTCACTCCCTAGTCGCTTTTCCAACATAGGGTCTCAACTCCCTAGTTGAAGTTATTTTAGACATAGTGTCTCACTCCCTAGTCGCTTTTCCAACATAGGGTCTCCACTTCCTAGTTGATTTTATTTTAGACATAGGGTGTCCACTCCTTATTCTGCATTTCCATCATAGTGTCTCGACTTCCTAGTTGATTTTATTTTAGGCATAGGGTGTCCACTCCTTAGTCTGTTTTTCCAACATAGGGTCTTCACTCCCTAGTTGAAGTTATTATAGGCATAGGGTCTCCACTCCCTAGTATGATTTTCCAACATAGGGTCTCCATTCCCTAGTTGAAGCTATTTTAGATATAGCATCACCACTCCCTAGTCGCTTTTGCAACATAGGGTTTCCACTCCCTAGTTGATTTTATTTTAGACATAGGGTCTCCACTCCCTAGTCTGCTTTTCCAACATAGGGTCTCCACTTACTAGTTGATTTTATATTAGACATAGGGTCTCCACTCCCTAGTCTGCTTTTCCAACATAGGGTCTCCACTCCCTAGTTGAAGTTATTTTAGACATAGGGTCTCCACTCCCTAGTCGCTTTTACACAATAGGGTCTTTACTCCCTACTTGAAGTTATTTTAGACATATGATCTCCACTCCCTAATAACGTTTCCAACATAGGGTCTCCACTCCCTAGTCGCTTTTCCAACATAGGGTCTCCTCTCCCTAGTTCAAGTTATTTTAGGCATAGGGTCTCCACTCCCTAGTATTATTTTCCAACATAGGGTGTCCATTCGCAAGTTGAAGCTATTTTAGATATAGCATCTCCACTCACTTGTCGCTTTTGCAACATAGGGTTTCCACTCCCTAGTTGATTTTATTTTAGACATAGGGTCTCCACTCCCTAGTCTGCTTTTCCATCATAGGGTCTCCATTCACTAGTTGAATCTATTTTAGATATAGCGTCTCCCCTCCCTAGTCTGCTTTTCCAACATTAGGTCTCCACTCCCTAGTTGAAGTTATTTTAGACATAGGATCTCCACTCCCTAGTCGCTTTTACACAATAGGGTCTTTACTCCCTAGTTGAAGTTATTTTCGACATAGGGTCTCAACTCCGTAGTCGCTTTTCTAACATAGGGTCTTCACTCCCTAGTTGATTATATTTTAGACATAGGGTCTCCTCTCCCCAGTCTGCTTTTCCAACATAGCGTCTCTACTCCATAGTTGATTTTATTTTATACATACGATCTCTACTCTCATAGGGTCTCCACTCCCTAGTCTACTTTTCCAACATAGGGCCTTCACTCCCTCGTTGAAATTATTTTAGATATAGGGTCTCCACTCCCAAGTCTCTTTTCCAACATAGGGTCTCCACACCCTAGCTGATTTTATTTTAGATATAGGATCTCTACTCCCTAGTCTGCTTTTCAAACATAGGGTCTCCACTCCATAGTTGAAGTTCTTTTAGGCATAGAATCTCCACTCTCTAGTCGACTTTTCCAACATAGGGTCTACACTAACTAGTTGAATTTATTTTAGACATAAGGTCTCCACTCCCTAGTCACTTTTCCAACATAGGGTCTACACTTCCTAATTAAAGTTATTTTAGACATAGAGTCTCTACTCCCTAGTCACTTTTCCAACATAGGGTATCCACTCCCTAGTTGAAGTTATTTTAGACATAGGGTCTCCACTCCCTAGTCGCTTTTCCAACATAGGGTCTCAACTCCCTTGTTGAAGTTATTTTAGACATAGTGTCTCACTCCCTAGTCGTTTTTCAAACATAGGATCTCCACTTTCTAGTTGATTTTATTTTAGACATAGGGTGTCCACTCCTTATTCTGCATTTCCATATAGTGTCTCGACTTCCTAGTTGATTTTATTTTAGGCATAGGGTGTCCACTCCTTAGTCTGTTTTTCCAACATAGGGTCTTCACTCCCTAGTTGAAGTTATTTTAGGCATAGGGTCTCCACTCCCTAGTATGATTTTCCAATATAGGGTCACCATTCCCTAGTTGAAGCTATTTTAGATATAGCATCACCACTCCCTAGTCGCTTTTGCAACATAGGGTTTCCACTGCCTAGTTGATTTTATTTTAGACATAGGGTCTCCACTCCCTAGTCTGCTTTTCCGACATAGGGTCTCCACTCACTACTTGATTTTATATTAGACATAGGGTCTCCACTCCCTAGTCTGCTTTTCCAACATAGGGTCTTCACTCTCTAGTTGAAGTTATTTTAGACATAGGGTCTCCACTCCCTAGTCGCTTTTACACAATAGGGTCTTTACTCCCTACTTGAAGTTATTTTAGACATATGGTCTCCACTCCCTAATAACATTTCCAACATAGGGTCTCCACTCCCTAGTCGCTTTTCCAACATAGGGTCTCTACTCCCTAGTTGAAGTTATTTTAGGCATAGGGTCTCCACTCCCTAGTATGATTTTCCAACATAGGGTGTCCATTCGCTAGTTGAAGCTATTTTAGATATAGCATCTCCACTCTAGTCGCTTTTGCAACATAGGGTTTCCACTCCCTAGTTGATTTTATTTTAGACATAGGGTCTCCACTCCCTAGTCTGCTTTTCCATCATAGGGTCTCCATTCCCTAGTTGAAGCTATTTTAGATATAGTGTCTCCCCTCCCTAGTCTGCTTTTCCAACATTGAGTCTCCACTCCCTAGTTGAAGTTATTTTAGACATAGGGTCTCCACTCCCTAGTCGCTTTTACACAATAGGGTCTTTACTCCCTAGTTGAAGTTATTTTAGACATATGGTATCCACTCCCTAATCACATTTTCAACATAGGGTCTCTACTCCCTAGTTGAAGTTATTTTCGACATAGGGTCTCCACTCCCTAGTCGCTTTTCCAACATAGGGTCTCCACTCCCTAGTTGATTATATTTTAGACATAGGGTCTCCTCTTCCCAGTCTGCTTTTCCAACATAGCGTCTCTATTCCATAGTTGATTTTATTTTATACATACGATCTCTACTCTCATAGGGTCTCCAATCCCTACTCTACTTTTCCAACATAGGGCCTTCACTCCTTCGTTGAAGTTATTTTAGATATAGGGTCTCCACTCCCAAGTATCTTTTCCAACATAGGGTCTCCACACCCTAGCTGATTTTATTTTAGATATAGGATCTCTACTCCCTAGTCTGCTTTTCCAACATAGGGTCTCCACTCCATAGTTGAAGTTCTTTTAGGCATAGGATCTCCACTCTCTAGTCGACTTTTCCAACATAGGGTCTACACTTCCTAGTTGAATTTATTTTGGACATAGGGTCTCCACTCCCTAGTCACTTTTCCAACATAGGGTCTACACTTCCTAGTTAAAGTTATTTTAGACATAGTGTCTCTACTCCCTAGTCTACTTTTCCAACATAGGGCCTTCACTCCCTCGTTGAAGTTATTTTAGATATAGGGTCTCCACTCCCAAGTATCTTTTCCAACATAGGGTCTCCACACCCTAGCTGATTTTATTTTAGATATAGGATCTCTACTCCCTAGTCTGCTTTTCCAACATAGGGTCTCCACTCCATAGTTGAAGTTCTTTTAGGCATAGGATCTCCACTCTCTAGTCGACTTTTCCAACATAGGGTCTACACTTCCTAGTTGAATTTATTTTGGACATAGGGTCTCCACTCCCTAGTCACTTTTCCAACATAGGGTCTACACTTCCTAGTTAAAGTTATTTTAGACATAGTGTCTCTACTCCCTAGTCACTTTTCCAACATAGGGTATCCACTCCCTAGTTGAAGTTATTTTAGACGTAGGGTCTCCACTCCCTAGTCGCTTTTCCAACATAGGGTCTCAACTCCCTAGTTGAAGTTATTTTAGACATAGTGTCTCATTCCCTAGTCGCTTTTCCAACATAGGGTCTCCACTTCCTAGTTGATTTTATTTTAGACATAGGGTGTCCACTCCTTATTCTGCATTTCCATCATAGTGTCTCGACTTCCTAGTTGATTTTATTTTAGGCATAGGGTGTCCACTCCTTAGTCTGTTTTTCCAACATAGGGTCTTCACTCCCTAGTTGATGTTATTATAGGCATAGGGTCTCCACTCCCTAGTATGATTTTCCAACATAGGGTTTCCACTCCCTAGTTGATTTTATTTTAGACATAGGGTCTCCACTCCATAGTCTCCTTTTCCAACATAGGGTCTCCACTCCCTAGTTTATTTTATTTTAGACATAGGGTCTCCACTCCCTAGTCTGCTTTTCCAACATAGGGTCTCCACTCACTAGTTGATTTTATATTAGACATAGGGTCTCCACTCCCTAGTCAGCTTTTCCAACATAGGGTCTCCACTCTCTAGTTGAAGTTATTTTAGACATAGGGTCTCCACTCCCTAGTCGCTTTTACACAATAGAGTCTTTACTCCCTACTTGAAGTTATTTTAGACATATGGTCTCCACTCCCTAATAACATTTCCAACATAGGGTCTCTACTCCCTAGTCGCTTTTCCAACATAGGGTCTCTACTCCCTAGTTGAAGTTATTTTAGGCATAGGGTCTCCACTCCCTAGTATGATTTTCCAACATAGGGTGTCCATTCGCTAGTTGAAGCTATTTTAGATATAGCATCTCCACTCTAGTCGCTTTTGCAACATAGGGTTTCCACTCCCTAGTTGATTTTATTTTAGACATAGGGTCTCCACTCCCTAGTCTGCTTTTCCATCATAGGGTCTCCATTCCCTAGTTGAAGCTATTTTAGATATAGCGTCTCCCCTCCCTAGTCTGCTTTTCCAACATTGGGTCTCCACTCCCTAGTTGAAGTTATTTTAGACATAGGGTCTCCACTCCCTAGTCGCTTTTACTCCCTAGTTGAAGTTATTTTAGACATATGGTCTCCACTCCCTAATCACATTTTCAACATAGGGTCTCCACTCCCTAGTTGAAGTTATTTTCGACATAGGATCTCCACTCCCTAGTCGCTTTTCCAACATAGGGTCTCCACTCCGTAGTTGATTATATTTTAGACATAGGGACTCCTCTCCCCAGTCTGCTTTTCCAACATTGCGTCTCTACTCCATAGTTGATTTTATTTTATACATACGATCTCTAATCTCATACGGTCTCCACTCCCTAGTCTACTTTTCCAACATAAGGCCTTCACTCCCTCGTTGAAGTTATTTTAGATATAGGGTCTCCACTCCCAACTATCTTTTCCAACATAGGGTCTCCACACCCTAGCTGATTTTATTTTAGATATAGGATCTCTACTCCCTAGTCTGCTTTTCCAACATAGGGTCTCCACTCCATAGTTGAAGTTCTTTTAGGCATAGGATCTCCACTCTCTAGTCGACTTTTCCAACATAGGGTCTGCACTTCCTAGTTGAATTTATTTTGGACATAGGGTCTCCACTCCCTAGTCACTTTTCCAACATAGGGTCTACACTTCCTAGTTAAAGTTATTTTAGACATAGTGTCTCTACTCCCTAGTCACTTTTCCAACATAGGGTATCCACTCCCTAGTTGAAGTTATTTTAGACGTAGGGTCTTCACTCCCTAGTCGCTTTTCCAACATAGGGTCTCAACTCCCTAGTTGAAGTTATTTTAGACATAGTGTCTCACTCCCTAGTCGCTTTTCCAACATAGGGTCTCCACTTCCTAGTTGATTTTATTTTAGACATAGGGTGTCCACTCCTTATTCTGCATTTCCATCATAGTGTCTCGACTTCCTAGTTGATTTTATTTTAGGCATAGGGTGTCCACTCCTTAGTCTGTTTTTCCAACATAGTGTCTTCACTCCCTAATTGAAGTTATTATAGGCATAGGGTCTCCACTCCCTAGTATGATTTTCCAACATAGGGTCTCCATTCCCTAGTTGAAGCTATTTTAGATATAGCATCACCACTCCCTAGTCGCTTTTGCAATATAGGGTTTCCACTCCCTAGTTGATTTTATTTTAGACATAGGGTCTCCACTCCCTAGTCTGCTTTTCCAACATAGGGTCTCCACTCACTAGTTGATTTTATATTAGACATAGAGTCTCCACTCCCTAGTCTGCTTTTCCAACATAGGGTCTCCACTCTCTAGTTGAAGTTATTTTAGACATAGGGTCTCCACTCCCTAGTCGCTTTTACACAATAGGGTCTTTACTCCCTACTTGAAGTTATTTTAGACATATGGTCTCCACTCCCTAATAACATTTCCAACATAGGGTCTCCACTCCCTAGTCGCTTTTCCAACATAGGGTCTCTACTCCCTAGTTGAAGTTATTTTAGGCATAGGGTCTCCACTCCCTAGTATGATTTTCCAACATAGGGTGTCCATTCGCTAGTTGAAGCTATTTTAGATATAGCATCTCCACTCTAGTCGCTTTTGCAACATAGGGTTTCCACTCCCTAGTTGATTTTATTTTAGACATAGGGTCTCCACTCCCTAGTCTGCTTTTCCATCATAGGGTCTCCATTCCCTAGTTGAAGCTATTTTAGATATAGCGTCTCCCCTCCCTAGTCTTCTTTTCCAACATTGGGTCTCCACTCCCTATTTGAAGTTATTTTAGACATAGGGTCTCCACTCCCTAGTCACTTTTCCAACATAGGGTCTACACTTCCTAGTTAAAGTTATTTTAGACATAGTGTCTCTACTCCCTAGTCACTTTTCCAACATAGGGTATCCACTCCCTAGTTGAAGTTATTTTAGACGTAGGGTCTTCACTCCCTAGTCGCTTTTCCAACATAGGGTCTCAACTCCCTAGTTGAAGTTATTTTAGACATAGTGTCTCACTCCCTAGTCACTTTTCCAACATAGGGTCTCCACTTCCTAGTTGATTTTATTTTAGACATAGGGTGTCCACTCCTTATTCTGCATTTCCATCATAGTGTCTCGACTTCCTAGTTGATTTTATTTTAGGCATAGGGTGTCCACTCCTTAGTCTGTTTTTCCAACATAGTGTCTTCACTCCCTAGTTGAAGTTATTATAGGCATAGGGTCTCCACTCCCTAGTATGATTTTCCAACATTGGGTCTCCATTCCCTAGTTGAAGCTATTTTAGATATAGCATCACCACTCCCTAGTCGCTTTTGCAATATAGGGTTTCCACTCCCTAGTTGATTTTATTTTAGACATAGGGTCTCCACTCCCTAGTCTGCTTTTCCAACATAGGGTCTCCACTCACTAGTTGATTTTATATTAGACATAGAGTCTCCACTCCCTAGTCTGCTTTTCCAACATAGGGTCTCCACTCTCTAGTTGAAGTTATTTTAGACATAGGGTCTCCACTCCCTAGTCGCTTTTACACAATAGGGTCTTTACTCCCTACTTGAAGTTATTTTAGACATATGGTCTCCACTCCCTAATAACATTTCCAACATAGGGTCTCCACTCCCTAGTCGCTTTTCCAACATAGGGTCTCTACTCCCTAGTTGAAGTTATTTTAGGCATAGGGTCTCCACTCCCTAGTATGATTTTCCAACATAGGGTGTCCATTCGCTAGTTGAAGCTATTTTAGATATAGCATCTCCACTCTAGTCGCTTTTGCAACATAGGGTTTCCACTCCCTAGTTGATTTTATTTTAGACATAGGGTCTCCACTCCCTAGTCTGCTTTTCCATCATAGGGTCTCCATTCCTTAGTTGAAGCTATTTTAGATATAGCGTCTCCCCTCCCTAGTCTTCTTTTCCAACATTGGGTCTCCACTCCCTATTTGAAGTTATTTTAGACATAGGGTCTCCACTCCCTAGTCACTTTTCCAACATAGGGTCTACACTTCCTAGTTAAAGTTATTTTAGACATAGTGTCTCTACTCCCTAGTCACTTTTCCAACATAGGGTATCCACTCCCTAGTTGAAGTTATTTTAGACGTAGGGTCTTCACTCCCTAGTCGCTTTTCCAACATAGGGTCTCAACTCCCTAGTTGAAGTTATTTTAGACATAGTGTCTCACTCCCTAGTCGCTTTTCCAACATAGGGTCTCCACTTCCAAGTTGATTTTATTTTAGACATAGGGTGTCCACTCCTTATTCTGCATTTCCATCATAGTGTCTCGACTTCCTAGTTGATTTTATTTTAGGCATAGGGTGTCTACTCCTTAGTCAGTTTTTCCAACATAGGGTCTTCACTCCCTAGTTGATGTTATTATAGGCATAGGGTCTCCACTCCCTAGTATGATTTTCCAACATCGGGTTTCCACTCCCTAGTTGATTTTGTTTTAGACATAGGGTCTCCACTCCATAGTCTCCTTTTCCAACATAGGGTCTCCACTCCCTAGTTGATTTTATTTTAGACATAGGGTCTCCACTCCCTAGTCTGCTTTTCCAACATAGGGTCTCCACTCACTTTGTTGATTTTATATTAGACATAGGGTCTCCACTCCCTAGTCAGCTTTTCCAACATAGGGTCTCCACTCTCTAGTTGAAGTTATTTTAGACATAGGGTCTCCACTCCCTAGTCGCTTTTACACAATAGAGTCTTTACTCCCTACTTGAAGTTATTTTAGACATATGGTCTCCACTCCCTAATAACATTTCCAACATAGGGTCTCCACTCCCTAGTCGCTTTTCCAACATAGGGTCTCTACTCCCTAGTTGAAGTTATTTTAGGCATAGGGTCTCCACTCCCTAGTATGATTTTCCAACATAGGGTGTCCATTCGCTAGTTGAAGCTATTTTAGATATAGCATCTCCACTCTAGTCGCTTTTGCAACATAGGGTTTCCACTCCCTAGTTGATTTTATTTTAGACATAGGGTCTCCACTCCCTAGTCTGCTTTTCCATCATAGGGTCTCCATTCCTTAGTTGAAGCTATTTTAGATATAGCGTCTCCCCTCCCTAGTCTTCTTTTCCAACATTGGGTCTCCACTCCCTATTTGAAGTTATTTTAGACATAGGGTCTCCACTCCCTAGTCACTTTTCCAACATAGGGTCTACACTTCCTAGTTAAAGTTATTTTAGACATAGTGTCTCTACTCCCTAGTCACTTTTCCAACATAGGGTATCCACTCCCTAGTTGAAGTTATTTTAGACGTAGGGTCTTCACTCCCTAGTCGCTTTTCCAACATAGGGTCTCAACTCCCTAGTTGAAGTTATTTTAGACATAGTGTCTCACTCCCTAGTCGCTTTTCCAACATAGGGTCTCCACTTCCAAGTTGATTTTATTTTAGACATAGGGTGTCCACTCCTTATTCTGCATTTCCATCATAGTGTCTCGACTTCCTAGTTGATTTTATTTTAGGCATAGGGTGTCTACTCCTTAGTCAGTTTTTCCATTATAGGGTCTTCACTCCCTAGTTGATGTTATTATAGGCATAGGGTCTCCACTCCCTAGTATGATTTTCCAACATCGGGTTTCCACTCCCAAGTTGATTTTATTTTAGACATAGGGTCTCCACTCCATAGTCTCCTTTTCCAACATAGGGTCTCCACTCCCTAGTTGATTTTATTTTAGACATAGGGTCTCCACTCCCTAGTCTGCTTTTCCAACATAGGGTCACCACTCACTTGTTGATTTTATATTAGACATAGGGTCTCCACTCCCTAGTCAGCTTTTCCAACATAGGGTCTCCACTCTCTAGTTGAAGTTATTTTAGACATAGGGTCTCCACTCCCTAGTCGCTTTTACACAATAGAGTCTTTACTCCCTACTTGAAGTTATTTTAGACATATGGTCTCCACTCCCTAATAACATTTCCAACATAGGGTCTCCACTCCCTAGTCGCTTTTCCAACATAGGGTCTCTACTCCCTAGTTGAAGTTATTTTAGGCATAGGGTCTCCACTCCCTAGTATGATTTTCCAACATAGGGTGTCCATTCGCTAGTTGAAGCTATTTTAGATATAGCATCTCCACTCTAGTCGCTTTTGCAACATAGGGTTTCCACTCCCTAGTTGATTTTATTTTAGACATAGGGTCTCCACTCCCTAGTCTGCTTTTCCATCATAGGGTCTCCATTCCCTAGTTGAAGCTATTTTAGATATAGCGTCTCCCCTCCCTAGTCTGCTTTTCCAACATTGGGTCTCCACTCCCTAGTTGAAGTTATTTTAGACATAGGGTCTCCACTCCCTAGTCGCTTTTACTCCCTAGTTGAAGTTATTTTAGACATATGGTCTCCACTCCCTAATCACATTTTCAACATAGGGTCTCCACTCCCTAGTTGAAGTTATTTTCGACATAGGATCTCCACTCCCTAGTCGCTTTTCCAACATAGGGTCTCCACTCCGTAGTTGATTATATTTTAGACATAGGGACTCCTCTCCCCAGTCTGCTTTTCCAACATTGCGTCTCTACTCCATAGTTGATTTTATTTTATACATACGATCTCTACTCTCATAGGGTCTCCACTCCCTAGTCTACTTTTCCAACATAAGGCCTTCACTCCCTCGTTGAAGTTATTTTAGATATAGGGTCTCCACTCCCAAGTCTCTTTTCCAACATAGGGTCTCCATACCCTAGCTGATTTTATTTTAGACATAGGGTCTCCACTCCCTAGTCTGCTTTTCCAACATAGGGTCTCCACTCCCTAGTTGATTTTATTTCAGACATAGGGTCTCTACTCCCTAGTCTGCTTTTCAAACATAGGGTCTCGACCCCCTAGTTAATTTTATTTTAGGCATAGAGTCTCCATTCCCTAGTCTGCTTTTCCAACATAGGGTATCCACTCCCTAGTTGAAGTTATTTAAGACATAGGGTCTCCACTCCCTAGTCGCTTTTCCAACATAGGGTCTCCACTCCCTAGTCGCTTTGCAACATAGGGTTTCCACTTACTAGTTGATTTTATATTAGACATAGGGGCTCCACTCCCAAGTCTGCTTTTCTAACAGAGGGTCTCCACTCCCTAGATGAAGTTATTTTAGACATAGGGTCTCCACTCCCTAGTCGCTTTTACACAATAGGGTCTTTTCTCCCTAGTTGAAGTTATTTTAGAAATAGGGTCTCCACTCCCTAGTCACTTTTCCAACATAGTGTCTCCACTCCATAGTTGAAGTTATTTTCGACATAGGGCCTCCCCTCCCTATTCGCTTTTCCAACATAGGGTCCCCACTCCCTAGTTGATTTTATTTTAGACATAGGGTTTCCTCTCCCTAGTCTGCTTTTCCAACATAGGGTCTCCACTCCATAGTTGATTTTATTTTAGACATAGGGTCTCCACTCCCTAGTTACTTTTCCAACATAGGTCCTCCACTCCCTCGTTGAAATTATTTTAGGTATAGGGTCTCCACTCCCTAGTCTCTTTTCCAACATAGGGTCTCCACACCCTAGCTGATTTTATTTTAGATATAGGATCTCTACTCCCTAGTCTGCTTTTCCAACATTGGGTCTCCACTCTATATTTGAAGTTCTTTTAGGCATAGGATCTCCACTCTCTAGTCTACTTTTCCAATATAGGGTTTACACTTCCTTGTTGAAGTTGTTTTAGACATAGAGTCTCCACTCCCTGGTTGCTTTTCCATCATAGGGTCTCCACTCCCTAGTTGATTTTATTTTAGACAGAGGGTCTCTACTCCCTACTCTGCTTTTCCAACATAGGGTCTTCACTCACTAGTTGAAGTTATTTTAGACATAGGATCTCCACTCTCTAGTCTCTTTTCCAACATAGGGTTTAAACTCCCTAGTTGAAGTTATTTTAGACATAGGGCCTCCACTCCCTAGTCGCTTTTCCAACATAGAGTCTCTACTTCCTAGTTGATTTTATTTTAGACACAGGGTGTCCACTCCTTAGTTTGCATTTCCATCATAGTGTCTTGACTTCCTAGTTGATTTTATTTTAGGCATAGGGTCTCCACTCCCTAGTATGCTTTTCCAACATAGGGTCTCCATTCCCTAGTTGAATCTATTTTAGATATAGCATCACCACTCCCTAGTCGCTTTTGCAACATAGGGTTTCCACTCCCTAGTTGATTTTATTTTAGACATAGGTTCTCCACTCCCTAGTCTGCTTTTCCAACATAGGGTCTCCACTCACTAGTTGATTTTATATTAGACATAGGGTCTCCACTCCCTAGTCTGCTTTTCCAACATAGGGTCTCCACTTACTAGTTGATTTTATATTAGACATAGGGGCTCCACTCCCAACTCTGCTTTTCCAACATAGGGTCTCCACTCCCTAGATGAAGTTATTTTAGACATAGAGTCTCCACTCCCTAGTCGCTTTTACACAATAGGGTCTTTTCTCCCTAGTTGAAGTTATTTTAGAAATAGGGTCTCCACTCCCTAGTCACTTTTCCAACATAGTGTCTCCACTCCATAGTTGAAGATATTTTCGACATAGGGCCTCCCCTCCCTATTCGCTTTTCAAACATAGGGTCCCCACTCCCTAGTTGATTTTATTTTAGACATAGGGTCTCCTCTCCCTAGTCTGGTTTTCCAACATAGGGTCTCCACTCCATAGTTGATTTTATTTTAGACATAGGGTCTCCACTCCCTAGTTACTTTTCCAACATAGGTCCTTCACTCCCTCGTTGAAGTTATTTTAGGTATAGGGTCTCCACTCCCTAGTCTCTTTTCCAAAATAGGGTCTCCACACCCTAGATGATTTTATTTTAGATATAGGATCTCTACTCCCTAGTCTGCTTTTCCAACATTGGGTCTCCACTCCATAGTTGAAGTTCTTTTAGGCATAGGATCTCCACTCTCTAGTTTACTTTTCCAACATAGGGTTTACACTTCCTTGTTGAAGTTGTTTTAGACATAGAGTCTCCACTCCCTGGTTGCTTTTCCATCATAGGGTCTCCACTCCCTAGTTGATTTTATTTTAGACAGAGGGTCTCCACTCCCTACTCTGCTTTTCCAACATAAGGTCTTCACTCACTAGTTGAAGTTATTTTTGACATAGGGTCTCCACTCTCTAGTCTCTTTTCCAACATAGGGTTTAAACTCCCTAGTTGAAGTTATTTTAGACATAGGGCCTCCACTCCATAGTCGCTTTTCCAACATAGAGTCTCCACTTCCTAGTTGATTTTATTTTAGACACAGGGTGTCCACACCTTAGTTTGCATTTCCATCATAGTGTCTTCACTTCCTAGTTGATTTTATTTTAGGCATAGGGTCTCCACTCCCTAGTTGAAGTTATTTTAGACATAGGGTCTTCATTCCCTAGTTGAAACTATTTTAGACATAGCGTCTCCACTCCATAGTCGCCTTTCCAACATAGGGTTTCCACTCCCTAGTTGATTTTATTTCAGACATAGGGTCTCTACTCCCTAGTCTGCTTTTCCAACATAGGGTCTCGACCCCCTAGTTGATTTTATTTTAGGCATAGAGTCTCCATTCCCTAGTCTGCTTTTCCAACATAGTGTATCCACTCCCTAGTTGAAGTTATTTTAGACATAGGGCCTCCACTCCCTAGTAGCTTTTCCAACATAGGGTCTCTACTCCCTAGTTGATTTTATTTTAGACATAGGGTCTCCACTCCCTAGTCTGGTTTTCCAACATAGGGTCTCCAGTCACTAGTTGATTTTATTTTAGACATAGGGTCTCCACTCCCTAGTCTGCTTTTCCAACATAGGGTCTCCACTTACTAGTTGATTTTATATTAGACATAGGGGCTCCACTCCCAAGTCTGCTTTTCTAACAGAGGGTCTCCACTCCCTAGATGAAGTTATTTTAGACATAGGGTCTCCACTCCCTAGTCGCTTTTACACAATAGGGTCTTTTCTCCCTAGTTGAAGTTATTTTAGAAATAAGGTCTCCACTCCCTAGTCACTTTTCCAACATAGTGTCTCCACTCCATAGTTGAAGTTATTTTTGACATAGGGCCTCCCCTCCCTATTCGCTTTTCCAACATAGGGTCCCCACTCCCTAGTTGATTTTATTTTAGACATAGGGTCTCCTCTCCCTAGTCTGGTTTTCCAACATAGGGTCTCCACTCCATAGTTGATTTTATTTTAGACATAGGGTCTTCACTCCCTAGTTACTTTTCCAACATAGGTCCTCCACTCCCTCGTTGAAGTTATTTTAGGTATAGGGTCTCCACTCCCTAGTCTCTTTTCCAACATAGGGTCTCCACACCCTAGATGATTTTATTTTAGATATAGGATCTCTACTCCCTAGTCTGCTTTTCCAACATTGGGTCTCCACTCCATAGTTGAAGTTCTTTTAGGCATAGGATCTCCACTCTCTAGTCTACTTTTTCAACATAGGGTTTACACTTCCTTGTTGAAGTTGTTTTAGACATAGAGTCTCCACTCCCTTGTTGCTTTTCCATCATAGGGTCTCCACTCCCTAATTGATTTTATTTTAGACAGAGGGTCTTCACTCCCTACTCTGTTTTTCCAACATAGGGTCTTCACTCACAAGTTGAAGTTATTTTAGACATAGGGTATCCACTCTCTAGTCTCTTTTCCAACATAGTGTTTAAACTCCCTAGTTGAAGTTATTTTAGACATAGGGCCTCCACTTTCTAGTCACTTTTCCAACATAGAGTCTCCACTTCCTAGTTGATTTTATTTTAGACATAGGGTGCCCACTCCTTAGTTTGCATTTCCATCATAGTGTCTTGACTTCCTAGTTGATTTTATTTTACGCATAGGGTCTCCACTCCCTAGTATGCTTTTCCAACATAGGGTCTCCATTCCCTAGTTGAAGCTATTTTAGATATAGCATCACCACTCCCTAGTCGCTTTTGCAACATAGGGTTTCCACTCCCTAGTTGATTTTATTTTAGACATAGGGTCTCCACTCCCTAGTCTGCTTTTCCAACATAGGGTCTCCACTCACTAGTTGATTTTATATTAGAAATAGGGTCTCCACTCCCTAGTCTGCTTTTCCAACATAGGGTCTCCACTTACTAGTTGATTTTATATTAGACATAGGGGCTCCACTCCCAAGTCTGCTTTTCTAACAGAGGGTCTCCACTCCCTAGATGAAGTTATTTTAGACATAGGGTCTCCACTCCCTAGTCGCTTTTACACAATAGGGTCTTTTCTCCCTAGTTGAAGTTATTTTAGAAATAGGGTCTTCACTCCCTAGTCACTTTTCCAACATAGTGTCTCCACTCCATAGTTGAAGTTATTTTCGACATAGGGCCTCCCCTCCTTATTCGCTTTTCCAACATAGGGTCCCCACTCCCTAGTTGATTTTATTTTAGACATAGGGTCTCCTCTCCCTAGTCTGGTTTTCCAACATAGGGTCTCCACTCCATAGTTGATTTTATTTTAGACATAGGGTCTCCACTCCCTAGTTACTTTACCAACATAGGTCCTCCACTCCCTCGTTGAAGTTATTTTAGGTATAGGGTCTCCACTCCCTAGTCTCTTTTCCAACATAGGGTCTCCACACCCTAGATGATTTTATTTTAGATATAGGATCTCTACTCCCTAGTCTGCTTTTCCAACATTGGGTCTCCACTCCATAGTTGAAGTTCTTTTAGGCATAGGATCTCCACTCTCTAGTCTACTTTTCCAACATAGGGTTTACACTTCCTTATTGAAGTTGTTTTAGACATAGAGTCTCCACTCCCTGGTTTGTTTTCCATCATAAGGTCTCCACTCCCTAGTTGATTTTATTTTAGACAGAGGGTCTCCACTCCCTACTCTGCTTTTCCAACATAGGGTCTTCACTCACAAGTTGAATTTATTTTAGACATAGGGTATCCACTCTCTAGTCTCTTTTCCAACATAGGGTTTAAACTCCCTAGTTGAAGTTATTTTAGACATAGGGCCTCCACTCCCTAGTCGCTTTTCCAACATAGAGTCTCCACTTCCTAGTTGATTTTATTTTAGACATAGGGTGCCCACTCCTTAGTTTGCATTTCCATCATAGTGTCTTGACTTCCTAGTTGATTTTATTTTAGGCATAGAGTTCCACTCCCTAGTATGCTTTTCCAACATAGGGTCTTCTTTCCCTAGTTGAAGCTATTTTAGATATAGCATCACCACTCCCTAGTCGCTTTTGCAACATAGGGTTTCCACTCCCTAGTTGATTTTATTTTAGACATAGGGTCTCCACTCCCTAGTCTACTTTACCAACATAGGGTCTCCACTCACTAGTTGATTTTATAGTAGACATAGGGTCTCCACTCCCTAGTCTGCTTTTCCAACATAGGGTCTCCACTCCCTAGTTGAAGTTATTTTAGACATAGGGTCTCCACTCCCTAGTCGCTTTTACACAATAGGGTCTTTACTCCCTACTTGAAGTTATTTTAGACATATGGTCTCCACTCCCTAATAACATTTCTAACATAGGGTCTCCACTCCCTAGTCGCTTTTATTTGAGACATAGAGTCTCCACTCCCTAGTCGCTTTTCTAGCATAGGGTCTCCACTCCCTAGTTGATTTTATTTTAGACATAGGGTGTCCACTCCCAAGTCTGCTTTTCCAACATAGGGTCTCCACTCCCTAGTTGAGGTTATTTTAGTCATAGGGTCTCCACTCTCTACTCTGCTTTTCCAACACAGTGTCTCTATTCCAGAGTTGAAGTTATTTTAGACATAGGGTCTCCACTCCCTAGTCTGCTTTTCCAATATAGAGTCTCCACTCCCTAGTTGATGTTACTTTAGACATAGGGTATCCACTCCCTAGTCTACTCTATAGTTGATTTTATTTTTGACATAGGGTCTCCACTCCCTAGTCTACTTTTCCAACATAGGTCCTTCACTCCCTCGTTGAAGTTATTTTAGGTATAGGGTCTCCACTCCCTAGTCTCTTTTCCAACATAGGGTCTTCACACCCTAGCTGATTTTATTTTAGATATAGGATTTCTACTCCTTAGTCTGATTTTCCAACATAGGGTCTCCATTCCATAGTTGAAGTTCTTTCAGGCATAGGATCTCCACTCTCTAGTCTGCTTTTCCAACATAGGGTCGACACTTCCTAGTTGAAGTTATTTTAGACATAGAGTCTCCATTCCCTAGTCACTTTCCAACATAGGGTATCCACTGCCTAGTTGAAGTTATTTTAGATATAGGGTCTCTACTCCCTAGTCTGCTTTTCCCACTTAGTGTATCCACTCCCTAGTTAAAGTTCTTTTAGTCATAGGATCTCCACTCTCTAGTCTACTTTTCCAACATAGGGTCTACACTTTCTAGTTGAATTTATTTTAGACATAGGGTATCCACTTCCTAGTCGCTTTTCCAACACAGGGTCTCAACTCCCTAGTTGAAGTTATTTTAGGCATAGGGTCTCCACTCCCTAGTCCTTTTTCCAACATAGGGTCTCCACTTCCTGGTTGATTTTATATTAGACATAGGGTGTCCACTCCTTAGTCTGCATTTCCATCATAGTGTCTCGACTTACTAGTTGATTTTATTTTAGGCATAGGGTCTCCACTCCCTAGTCTGTTTTTCAACAAAGGGCCTCCATTCCCTAGTTGAAGCTATTTTAGATATTGCATCTCCACTCCCTAGTCGCTTTTGCAACATTTGGTTTCCACTCCCTACTTGATTTTATTTTAGACACAGGGTCTTTACTCCCTAGTCTGCTTTTCCAACATAGGGTCGACACTTCCTAGTTGAAGTTATTTTAGACATAGAGTCTCCATTCCCTAGTCACTTTCCAACATAGGGTATCCACTGCCTAGTTGAAGTTATTTTAGACATAGGGTCTCTACTCCCTAGTCTGCTTTTCTAACTTAGGGTCTCCACTCTCTAGTTGAAGTTATTTTAGACATAGGGTCTGCACTCCCTCGTCACTTTTCCAACAAAGGGTATCCACTCCCTAGTTGAAGTTATTTTAGACATAGGTTATCCACTCCCTAGTCTCTTTTCCAACATAGGGTCTCAACTCCCTAGTTGAAGTTATTTTAGACATAGGGTCTCCACTCCCTTAGTAGCTTTTCCAACATAGGGTCTCCACTTTCTAGTTGATTTTATTTTAGACATAGGGTGTCCACTCCTTAGTCTGCATTTCCATCATAGTGTCTCTACTTCCTAGTTGTTTTTATTTTAGGCATAGGGTCTCCATGATAACTGTGATTTCTACATGTTTTATACTCATTCTTACCTAAACTTTGTGCATTAACTGCCATAAATTAGTCCCAAAATGCTTACATGTTGCGCTTGATTGCAGGTTTGAGCGACAAGATGACTAATACCAAAGATCGGCTCAAAAAGGAGTAAAATCTGTCAAGTGTCAAAAGACAACTGAAGTGGGGAACAAAATGACCTGTGCGGTCCGCACTGATGTGTAACGTGGCTGCACAGGAGAGTTCAGAGGCTGGGTTATTTCAAGGTCAACCTACGAGGTCCGCACTGCTTTGCCACACGGCCACGCAGGATAGTTCAGAGACCATGCAATTTCCAAGTCAAGATGCGCGGTCTGCGGTCCTTTCTACGCGGTCCGCGCCCAAGAGTGTCAGAGACTTAGTCATTCAAGGCAAAAGCCCACGCGATCGCACACCTAATCAGTGCGGTCCGCGTGGATGAAGTTCAGAGAGGGTGGATTTGGACCAAAACACCCTACGCGGCCGCGCGTCACATTTGTGCGGTCCGCGTCCCCAGTGTCAGAAGCAAGATATGAAGACCCAAACCCATACGCGGCCGCGCGTCATTTGTGCGCGGTCCGCGCCAAACCCTCAACAGTATTTTTGTCTGGTTTTTCTTGTGTAGTATAAATAGGACATTTTACTTTTTAGAGGAAGAGTTTTATTTTGGTTTTTATCAGATAGCAGTTGAACTCGAGACTTCATAGTTTTAGCCTATTTTGGGCAATTTCTTCTAGTATTAATGTGGATTTGAGTAGATTAACATTGTAGTTAATTATTATGTCAATTTCATCTACTATTTCTTCAATTTTTGTTTTTATTATGGCTAGCTAAACCCATTAGCTAGGGTTGTGGCTCAACCCTAGTATGGGTAATTAATGGATGTGATTGTTTAGTGCATGAATGATGTTGGGTATTTGTTATTTGGATTAATCTTTTGTTTTCATTAAGATTTGGTGGTTGCAAACACTAAGTCTAGCGTAGTGAGTCTTGACTCTTCTTGAAAAAGAGAGTCTATGACCCCAAGATTAATTCCAACAAGGAATTGGGATGGACCCATGAGAATGGTAGTCCCAATTAACGGGTTAAACCTCAAGAGAGTAATTACCCAACTTGAACCATAAGTTGCTTGGGCAAATTGGCCTACCTAATTGGTCTCTCGAGAGTCAATTGGGAAAAATCACTCTCTCTACCGATAGGTGTGAGAGTGGGTGCAAAAGTGCAACGGTTATAGCATAAGTCCCATATTCATCATTCTTGCATTAGGAATCTCTACCCGTTATTTGACCACCTAGGTACATGCCATGACCGTAGTGCCTTTCTCTATATTGCATACAACTTAGTATCAATATCTTAGCCTAACTTAGCTTTAAACTTGTAGTTGATAAATTGCAGTCGATAGTCAAAAGAAAACAAAACATAGTCATAGACCATACAAACACTCAACTCCAAATTGAAGCTCCCTGTGGAAAATTGACCCCGATACCACTATTGGGTAAAAGTATTAGCGCCCACTCTTCCTTAGGTTGAGTCCGCTGCGATCACTCCACTCCCTAGTCTAATTTTCCAACATAGGGTCTTCACTCCCTAGTTGAAGTTATTTTAGGCATAGGGTCTCCACTCCCTAGTATGCTTTTCCAACATAGGGTCTCAATTCCCTAGTTGAAGCTATTTTAGATATAGCATCTCCACTCCCTAGTCTCTTTTGCAACATAGGGTATCCACTCCCTAGTTGATCTTATTTTAGACATAGGGTCTCCACTCCCTAGTTTGCTTTTCCAACTTAGGGTCTCCACTCCCTAGTCGAAGTTATTTTAGACATAGGGTCTCCACTCCCTAGTCACTTTTCCAACATAGGGCATCCACTCCTTAGTTGAAGTTATTTTAGACATAGGGTCTCCACTCCCTAGTCGTTTTTCCAACATAGGGTCTCCACTCCCTAGTCGTTTTTCCAACATAGGGTCTCCACTCCCTAGTTGATTTTATTTTAGACATAGGGTCTCCACTCTCTAGTCTGCTTTTCCAACATAGGGTCTTCACTCCCTAGTTGAAATTATTTTAGACATAGGGTCTCCACTCCCTAGCCGCTTTTACACAATAGGGTCTTTACTCCCTAGTTAAAGTTATTTTAAATATAAGGTCTCCACTCCCTAGTTGCTTTTCCAACATAGGGTCTCTACTCCCTAGTTGATTTTATTTTAGACATAGGGTCTCCACTCCCTAGTCTGCTTTTCCAACATAGGGTCTCCACTCACTAGTTGATTTTATATTAGACATAGGGTCTCCACTCCCTAGTCTGCTTTTCCAACATAGGGTCTCCACTCCCTAGTTGAAGTTATTTTAGACACAGGGTTCCACTCCCTAGTCGCTTTTGCATCATAGGGTATCCACTCCCTAGTTGAAGTTATTTTCGACATAGGGTCTCCACTCCCTAGTCGCTTTTCCATCATTGGGTCTCCACTCCCTAGTTGATTTTATTTTAGATATAGGGTCTCCTCTCCACAGTCTGCTTTTCAAACATAGGGTCTCTACTCCAAAGTTGATTTTATTTTAGACATAGGGTCTCTACTCCCATAGGGTCTCCACTCCCTAGTCTACTTTTCCAACATAGTGCCCCCCACTCCCTCATTAAAGTTATTTTAGATATAGGGTCTCCACTCCCAAGTCTCTTTTCCAACATAGGGTCTCCACACCCTAGCTGATCTTATTATAGATATAGGATCTCTACTCCCTAGTCTGCTTTTCCAACATAGGGTCTCCACTCCATAGTTGAAGTTCTTTTAGGCATAGGATCTCCACTCTCTAGTCGACTTTTCCAACATAGGGTCTACACTTCCTAGTTGAATTTATTTTGGACATAGGGTCTCCACTCCCTAGTCACTTTTCCAACATAGGGTCTACACTTCCTAGTTAAAGTTATTTTAGACATAGTGTCTCTACTCCCTAGTCACTTTTCCAACATAGGGTATCCACTCCCTAGTTGAAGTTATTTTAGACGTAGGGTCTTCACTCCCTAGTCGCTTTTCCAACATAGGGTCTCAACTCCCTAGTTGAAGTTATTTTAGACATAGTGTCTCACTCCCTAGTCGCTTTTCCAACATAGGGTCTCCACTTCCAAGTTGATTTTATTTTAGACATAGGGTGTCCACTCCTTATTCTGCATTTCCATCATAGTGTCTTGACTTCCTAGTTGATTTTATTTTAGGCATACGGTGTCCACTCCTTAGTTTGTTTTTCCAACATAGGGTCTTCACTCCCTAGTTGAAGTTATTTTAGGCATAGGGTCTCCACTCCCTAGTATGATTTTCCAACATAGGGTGTCCATTCGCTAGTTGAAGCTATTTTAGATATAGCATCTCCACTCCCTAGTCGCTTTTGCAACATAGGGTTTCCACTCCCTAGTTGATTTTATTTTAGACATAGGGTCTCCACTCCCTAGTCTGCTTTTCCATCATAGGGTCTCCATTCCCTAGTTGAAGCTATTTTAGATATAGCGTCTCCCCTCCCTAGTCTTCTTTTCCAACATTGGGTCTCCACTCCCTAGTTAAAGTTATTTTAGACATAGTGTCTCCACTCCCTAGTCGCTTTTACACAATAGGGTCTTTACTCCCTAGTTGAAGTTATTTTAGACATATGGTCTCCACTCCCTAATCACATTTTCAACATAGGGTCTCCACTCCCTTGTTGAAGTTATTTTCGACATAGGGTCTCCACTCCCTAGTCGCTTTTCCAACATAGGGTCTCCACTCCCTAGTTGATTATATTTTAGACATAGGGTCTCCTCTCCCCAGTCTGCTTTTCCAACATAGCGTCTCTACTCCATAGTTGATTTTATTTTATACATACGATATCTACTCTCATAGGGTCTCCACTCCCTAGTCTACTTTTCCAACATAGGGTCTTCACTCCCTCGTTGAAGTTATTTTAGATATAGGGTCTTCACTCCCTAGTCTGCTTTTCCAACATAGGGTCTCAACTCCATAGTTGAATTTATTTTAGACATAGGGTCTCGACTCCCTAGTCGCTTTTCCAACATAGGGTCTCAACTCCCTAGTTGAAGTTATTTTAGACATAGGGTCTCCACTCCCTAGTCGTTTTTCCAACATAGGGTCTCCACTTCCTAGTTGATTTTATTTTCAACATAGGGTCTCCACTCCTTAGTCTGCATTTCCATCATTGGGTCTCGACTTACTAGTTGATTTTATTTTAGGCACAGTGTCTCCACTCCCTAGTCTGTTTTTCCAACATAGGGTCTTCACTCCCTAGTTGATTTTTTTTAGGCATAGGGTCTCCACTCCCTAGTATGCTTTTCCAACAAAGGGTCTCCATTCCCTAGATGAAGCTATTTTAGATATAGAATCTCCACTCCCTAGTCGCTTTTTCAACATTGGGTTTCCACTCCCTAGTTGATTTTATTTTAGACATAGGGTCTCCACTCCCTAGTCTGCTTTTCCAACTTAGGGTCTCCACTCCCTATTCACTTTTCCAACATAGGGTATCCACTCCCTAGTTGAAGTTATTTTAGACATAGGGTCTCCACTCCCTAGTTGCTTTTCCAACATAGGGTCTCCACTCTCTAGTTGATTTTATTTTAGACATAAGGTCTCCACTCCCTAGTCGGCTTTTCCAACATAGGGTCTCTACTCCCTAGATGAAGTTATTTTAGACATAGGGTCTCCACTCCCTAGTCGCTTTTACACAATAGGGTCTTTACTCCCTAGTTAAAGTTATTTCAGATATAAGGTCTCCACTCCCTAGTTGCTTTTCCAACATAGGGTCTCCACTCCCTAGTTGATTGTATTTTAGACATAGGGTCTCTACTCCCTAGTCGCTTTTCAAACATAGGGTCTCAACTCCCTAGTTCATTTTATTTTAGGCATAGGGTCTCCACTCCCTAGTCTGCTTTTCCAACATAGGGTCTCCTCTCCCTAGTTGAAGCTATTTGAGACATAGGGTCTCCACTCCCTAGTCAGCTTTTCCAACATAGGGTCTCCACTCCCTAGTTGATTTTATTTTAGACATAAGGTGTCCACTCCCTAGTCTTCTTTTCCAACATAGAGTCTCCTCTCCCTAGTTGAAGTTATTTGAGACATAGGGTCTCCGCTCCCTAGTCGCTTTTCCAACATAGCGTCTCCACTCCCTAGTTGATTTTATTTTAGACATAGGCTGTCCACTCCCTAGTCTGTTTTTCCATCATAGGGTCTCCATTCCCTAGTTGAAGCTATTTTAGATATAGCGTCTCCACTCCCTAGTCGTTTTTCCAATATAGGGTCCCCACTCTCTAGTTGAAGTTATTTTAGACCTAGGGTCTCCACTCTCTAGTCTCTTTTCCAACATAGGGTCTCCACTCCCTAGTTGAAGTTATTTTAGACATAGAGTCTCCACTCTCTAGTCGCTTTTCCAACATAGTGTCTCAACTCCCTAGTTGAAGTTATTTTCGACATAGGGTCTCCTCTCCCTAGTCACTTTTCCAACATAGGGTCTCCACTCCATAGTTGAAGTTATTTTCGACATAGGGTCTCCACTCCCTAGTCGCTTTTCCAACATAGGGTCTCCACTCCCTAGTTGATTTTATTTCAGACATAGGGTCTCTACTCCCTAGTCTTCTTTTCCAACATAGGGTCTCGACCCCCTAGTTGATTTTATTTTAGGCATAGAGTCTCCATTCCCTAGTCTGCTTTTCCAATATAGGGTCTTCACTCCCTAGTTGAAGTTATTTTAGACATAGGGTCTCCACTCCCTAGTCACTTTTCCAACATAGGGTATTCACTCCCTAGTTGAAGTTATTTAAGACATTGGGTCTCCACTCCCTATTCTGCTTTTCCAACATAGGATCTCCACTCCTTGTTGAAGTTATTTTAGATATAAAGTCTCCACTCCCTAGTTTCTCTTCCAACATAGGGTCTCCACACCCTAGCTGATTTTATTTTTTATATAGGATCTCCACTCCCGAGACTAATTTTCCAACATAGGTCCTCCACTCCCTCATTGAATTTATTTTTTGTATAGGGTCTTCACTCCCTAGTCTCTTTTACAACATATGGTCTCCACACCCTAGCTGATTTTATTTTAGATATAGGATCTCTACTCCCTAGCCTGCTTTTCAAACATAGGGTCTCCACTCCATAGTTGAAGTTCTTTTAGGCATAGGATCTCCACTCTCTAGTCTACTTTTCCAACTTAGGGTCTACACTTCCTTGTTGAAGTTATTTTAGACATAGAGTCTCCACTCCCTGGTCGCTTTTCTATCATAGGATCTCCACTCCCTAATTAATTTTATTTTAGACAGAGGGTCTCCACTCCCTACTCTGCTTTTCCAACATTGGGTCTTCACTCCCTAGTTGAAGTTATTTTAGACATAGGGTCTCCACTCTCTAGTCTCTTTTCCAACATAGGGTCTAAACTTCCTAGTTGAAGTTATTTTAGACATAGGGTCTTCATTCCATAGTCTACTTTTCCAACATATGTCCTCCACTCCCTCGTTGTTTTAGGTATAGGGTGTCCACTCCTTAGTCTGCAATTCCATCATAGTGTCTCGACTTCCTAGTTGATTTTATTTTAGGAATAGGGTCTCCACTCCCTAGTCTGCTTTTCCAGCATAGGGTCTTCACTCCCTAGTTGAAGTTATTTTAGGCATAGGATCTCCACACCCTAGTATGTTTTTCCAACATAGGGTCTCCATTCCCTAGTTGAAGCTATTTTAGACATAGCGTCTCCACTCCCTAGTAGTTATTCCAACATAGGGTCTCCACTCCCTAGTTGATTTTATTTTAGACATATGGTCTCCACTCCCTAGTCGCTTTTCCAGCATAGGGTCTGCACTCCCTAGTTGATTTTATTTCAGACATAGCATCTCCACTCCCTGGTCTGCTTTTCCAATATTTTGATTTTATTTTAGGTATAGGGCCACCATTCCCTAGTCTGCTTTTCCAATATAGGGTCTTCACTTCCTAGTTGAAGTTATTATAGACATAAGGTCTCCACTCCCTAGTCAGCTTTTCCAACATACATAGGGTCTTCACTCCCTAGTCACTTTTCCAAAATAGGGTCTTCACTCCCTAGTAAAAGTTATTATATACATAGGGTCACCACTCCCTAGTCGCTTTTCTAACATAGGGTCTCAATTCCCTAGTTGATTATATTTTAGACATAGTGTCTCAACTCCCTAGTCTGATTTTCCAACATTGGATATCCACTCCCTAGTTGATTTTTTTTAGACATAGGGTCTCCACTCCCTAGTTGATTTTGTTTTAGACATAGGGTCTCCACTCCCTAGTCTGCTTTTCCGACATAGTGTTTCCACTCCCTAGTTGAAGTTATTTTAGACATAGGGTATCCACTCCCTAGTAGCTTTTCCAACATAGGGTCTACACTCCCTAGTTGAAGTTATTTTAGACATAGGGTCTCTACTCCCTAGTAGCTTTTCTAACATAGGGTCCCCACTCCCTAGTTGATTTTATTTTAGATATAGGGTCTCTACTCCCTAGTCCATTTTTCCAACATAGGGTCTCCACTCCCTCGTTGATATAATTTTAGACATAAGGTCTCCACTCCCTAGTCTGCTTTTCCAACATGGGGTCTTCACTCCCTAGTTGAAATTATTTTAGACATAGGGTCTCCACTTCCTAGTCTGCTTTTCCATCATAGTGTCTCGATTCCCTAATTGAAGCTATTTTAGATATAGCGTCTCCACTCCCTAGTCGCTTTTCCAATATAGGGTTTCCACTCACTAGTTGATTTTATTTTAGACATAGGGTCTCCACTCCTTAGTCTACTTTTCCAACTTAGGGTCGCCACTCCCTAGTTGATGTTATTTTAGACATAGGGTCTCCTCTCCCTAGTCAATTTTCCAACATAGGGTCTCCACTCCCTAGTTGAAGTTATTTTTGACATAGGGTCTCCACTCCCTAGTTGAAGTTATTTTTGACATAGGGTCTCCACTCCCTAGTCGCTTTTCCAACATAGGGTCTCCACTCCCTAGTTGATTTTATTTTAGACATAGGGTCTCCACTTCCTAGTCTACTTTTCCAACATATGTCCTCCACTCCCTCGTTGTTTTAGGTATAGGGTGTCCACTCCTTAGTCTGCAATTCCATCATAGTGTCTCGACTTCCTAGTTGATTTTATTTTAGGAATAGGGTCTCCACTCCCTAGTCTGCTTTTCCAGCATAGGGTCTTCACTCCCTAGTTGAAGTTATTTTAGGCATAGGATCTCCACACCCTAGTATGTTTTTCCAACATAGGGTCTCCATTCCCTAGTTGAAGCTATTTTAGACATAGCGTCTCCACTCCCTAGTAGTTATTCCAACATAAGGTCTCCACTCCCTAATTGATTTTATTTTAGACAGAGGGTCTCCACTCCCTACTCTGCTTTTCCATCATAGGGTCTTCACTCCTTAGTTGAAGTTATTTTAGACATAGGGTCTCCACTCTCTACTCTCTTTTCCAACATAGGGTCTAAACTTCCTAGTTGAAGTTATTTTAGACATAGGGTCTCCACTCCATAGTCGTTTTTCCAACATAGGGTCTCCATTCCCTAGTTGATTTTATTTTAGACATAGGGTGTCCACTCCCTAGTCTATTTTTCTATCATAGGGTCTCCATTCCCTAGTTGAATCTATTTTAGATATAGCGTCTCCACTCCCTAGTCGCTTTTCCAATATAGGGTTTCCACTCACTAGTTGATTTTATTTTAGACATAAGGTCTCCACTCCTTAGTCTTCTTTTCTAACTTAGGGTCGCCACTCCCTAGTTGAAGTTATTTTAGACATAGGGTCTCCTCTCCCTAGTCACTTTTCCAACATAGGGTCTCCACTCCCTAGTTGAAGTTATTTTCGACATAGGGCCTCTACTCCCTAGTCTCTTTTCCAACATAGGGTCTCCACTCCATAGTTGATTTTATTTTAGACATAGGGTCTCCACTCCCATATGGTCTCCACTCCCTAGTCTATTTTTCCAACATAGTTCCTCCACTCCCTCGTTGAAGTTATTTAAAGTATAGGGTCTCCACTCCCTAGTCTCTTTTCCAACATAGGCTCTTCACACCCTAGCTGATTTTATTTTAGATATAGGATCTCTACTCCCTAGTATGCTTTTCCAACATAGGGTCTCCATTCCATAGTTGAAGTTCTTTTAGGCATAGGATCTCCACTCTCTAGTCTACTTTTCCAACATAGGGTCTACTTTTCCTTGTTGAAGTTGTTTTAGACATAGAGTCTCCACTCCCTACTCTGCTTTTCCATCATAGGGTCTTCACTCCCTAGTTGAAGTTATTTTAGACATAGGGTCTCCACTCTCTAGTCTCTTTTCCAACATAGGGTATAAACTCTCTATTTGAATTTTAGACATAGGGTCCCCACTCCCTAGTCGCTTTTCCAACATAGGGTCTCCACTTCCTACTTGATTTTATTTTAACCATAGGGTGTCCACTCCTTAGTTTGCATTTCCATCATAGTGTCTCGACTTCCTAGTTGATTTTATTTTAGGCATTGGGTCTCCACTCCCTAGTATGTTTTTCCAACATAGGGTCTCCATTCCCTAGTTGAAACTATTTTAGACATAGCGTCTCCACTCCCTTGTCGCCTTTCTAACATAGGGTTCCACTTCGTAGTTGATTTTATTTTAGACATAGTGTCTCCACTTCCTAGTCTGTTTTTCCAACTTAGGGTCTCCACTACCTAGTTGAAGTTATTTTAGACATAGGGTATCCACTCCCTAGTCACTTATCCAACATAGGGTATCCACTCCCTAGTTGAAGTTATTTTAGACATAGGGTCTACACTCCCTAGTTGCTTTTCCAACATAAGGTCACCACTCCCTAGTTGATTTTATTTTAGACGTAGGGTCTCCACTCCCTAGTCTGCTTTTCCAACATAAGGTATCCACTCACTAGTTGATTTTATATTAGACATAGGGTCTACACTCCCTAGTATGCTTTTCCAACATAGGGTCTCCACTTACTAGTTGATTTTATATTAGACATAGGGGCTCCACTCCCAAGTCGGCTTTTCCAACATAGGGTCTTCACTCCCTAGTTGAAGTTATTTTAGACATAGGGTCTCCATTCCCTAGTACGCTTTTCCAACATAGGGTCTTTTCTCCCTAGTTGAAGTTATTTTAGAAATAGGGTCTCCACTCCCTAGTCACTTTTCCAACATAGTGTCTCCACTCTATAGTTGAAGTTATTTTCGACATAGGGCCTCCCCTCCCTATTCGCTTTTCCAACATAGGGTCCCTACTCCCTAGTTGATTTTATTTTAGACATAGGGTCTCCTCTCCCTAGTCTGCTTTTCCAACATAGGGTCTCCACTCCATAGTTGATTTTATTTTAGACATAGGGTCTCCACTCCCATAGGGTCTCCACTCCCTAGTTACTTTTCCAACATAGGTCCTCCACTCCCGCGTTGAAGTTATTTTAGGTATAGGGTCTCCACTCCCTAGTCTCTTTTCCAACATAGGGTCTCCACACCCTAGCTGATTTTATTTTAGACATAGGGTCTCCACTCCTTAGTCTGCTTTTCCAACTTAGGGTTGCCACTCCCTAGTTGAAGTTAATTTAGACATAGGGTCTCCTCTCCCTAGTCACTTTTCCAACATAGGGTCTCCACTCCCTAGTTGAAGTTATTTTTGACATAGGGCCTCTACTCCCTAGTCTCTTTTCCAACATAGGGTCTCCACTCCATAGTTGATTTTATTTTAGACATAGGGTCTCCACTCCCATATGGTCTCCACTACCTAGTCTATTTTTCCAACATAGGTCCTCCACTCCCTCGTTGAAGTTATTTAAAGTATAGGGTCTCCACTCCCTAGTCTCTTTTCCAACATAGGGTCTTCACACCCTAGCTGATTTTATTTTAGATATAGGATCTCTACTCCCTAGTATGCTTTTCCAACATAGGGTCTCCATTCCATAGTTGAAGTTCTTTTAGGCATAGGATCTCCACTCTCTAGTCTACTTTTCCAACATAGGGTCTACTTTTCCTTGTTGAAGTTGTTTTAGACATAGAGTCTCCACTCCCTACTCTGCTTTTCCATCATAGGGTCTTCACTCCCTAGTTGAAGTTATTTTAGACATAGGGTCTCCACTCTCTAGTCTCTTTTCCAACATAGGGTATAAACTCTCTATTTGAATTTTAGACATAGGGTCCCCACTCCCTAGTCGCTTTTCCAACATAGGGTCTCCACTTCCTACTTGATTTTATTTTAACCATAGGGTGTCCACTCCTTAGTTTGCATTTCCATCATAGTGTCTCGACTTCCTAGTTGATTTTATTTTAGGCATAGGGTCTCCACTCCCTAGTATGTTTTTCCAACATAGGGTCTCCATTCCCTAGTTGAAACTATTTTAGACATAGCGTCTCCACTCCCTTGTCGCCTTTCTAACATAGGGTTCCACTTCGTAGTTGATTTTATTTTAGACATAGGGTCTCCACTTCCTAGTCTGTTTTTCCAACTTAGGGTCTCCACTACCTAGTTGAAGTTATTTTAGACATAGGGTATCCACTCCCTAGTCACTTATCCAACATAGGGTATCCACTCCCTAGTTGAAGTTATTTTAGACATAGGGTCTACACTCCCTAGTTGCTTTTCCAACATAAGGTCACCACTCCCTAGTTGATTTTATTTTAGACGTAGGGTCTCCACTCCCTAGTCTGCTTTTCCAACATAAGGTATCCACTCACTAGTTGATTTTATATTAGACATAGGGTCTACACTCCCTAGTATGCTTTTCCAACATAGGGTCTCCACTTACTAGTTGATTTTATATTAGACATAGGGGCTCCACTCCCAAGTCGGCTTTTCCAACATAGGGTCTTCACTCCCTAGTTGAAGTTATTTTAGACATAGGGTCTCCATTCCCTAGTACGCTTTTCCAACATAGGGTCTTTTCTCCCTAGTTGAAGTTATTTTAGAAATAGGGTCTCCACTCCCTAGTCACTTTTCCAACATAGTGTCTCCACTCTATAGTTGAAGTTATTTTCGACCTAGGGCCTCCCCTCCCTATTCGTTTTTCCAACATAGGGTCCCTACTCCCTAGTTGATTTTATTTTAGACATAGGGTCTCCTCTCCCTAGTCTGCTTTTCCAACATAGGGTCTCCACTCCATAGTTGATTTTATTTTAGACATAGGGTCTCCACTCCCATAGGGTCTCCACTCCCTAGTTACTTTTCCAACATAGGTCCTCCACTCCCGCGTTGAAGTTATTTTAGGTATTGGGTCTCCACTCCCTAGTCTCTTTTCCAACATAGGGTCTCCACACCCTAGCTGATTTTATTTTAGATATAGAATCTCTACTCCCTAGTCTGCTTTTCCAACATTGGGTCTCCACTCCATAGTTGAAGTTCTTTTAGGCATAGGATCTCCACTCTCTAGTCTACTTTTCCAACATAGGGTTTACACTTCCTTATTGAAGTTGTTTTAGACATAGAGTCTCCACTCCCTGGTTTGTTTTCCATCATAGGGTCTCCACTCCCTAGTTGATTTTATTTTAGACAGAGGGTCTCTACTCCCTACTCTGCTTTTCCAACATAGGGTCTTCACTCACTAGTTGAAGTTATTTTAGACATAGGATCTCCACTCTCTAGTCTCTTTTCCAACATAGGGTTTAAACTCCCTAGTTGAAGTTATTTTAGACATAGGGCCTCCACTCCCTAGTCGCTTTTCCAACATAGAGTCTCCACTTCCTAGTTGATTTTATTTTAGACATAGGGGTTCCACTCCTTAGTTTGCATTTCCATCATAGTGTCTTGACTTCCTACTTGATTTTATTTTAGGCATAGGGTCTCCACTCCCTAGTTGAAGGTATTTTAGACATAGGGTCTTCATTCCCTAGTTGAAACTATTTTAGACATAGCGTCTCCAATCCATAGTCGCCTTTCCAACATAGGGTTTCCACTTCGTAGTTGATTTTATTTTAGACATAGGGTCTCCACTTCCCAGTCTGCTTTTCCAACTTAGGGTCTCCACTCCCTAGTTGAAGTTATTTTAGACATAGGGTCTCCACTCCCTAGTCGCTTTTACACAATAGGGTCTTTACTCCCTAGTTAAAGTTATTTCAGATATAAGGTCTCTACTCCTAAGTTGCTTTTCCAACATAGGGTCTCCACTCCCTAGTTGAAGTTATTTGAGACATAGAGTCTCCACTCCCTAGTCGCTTTTCTAGTATAGGGTCTCCACTCCCTAGTTGATTTTATTTTAGACATAGGGTGTCCACTCCCAAGTCTGCTTTTCCAACATAGGGTCTCCACTCCCTAGTTGAGGTTATTTTAGTCATAGGGTCTCCACTCTCTAGTCTTCTTTTCCAACACAGGGTCTATACTCCAGAGTTGAAGTTATTTTAGACATAGGGTCTCCATTCCCTAGTCTTCTTTTCCAATATAGAGTCTCCACTCCCTAGTTGATGTTACTTTAGACATAGGGTCTCCACTCCCTAGTATCTTTTCCAAAATAGGATCTCTACTCCCTAGTTGAAGTTATTTGAGACATAGGGTCTCCACTCCCCAGTCACTTTTCCAACATAGGGTCTCCACTCCCTAGTCGCTTTTCAAACATAGGGTCTCCTCTCCCTAGTCTACTTTTCCAACATAGGGTCTCCACTCCATAGTTGATTTTATTTTAGACATAGGGTCTCCACTCCCATAGGGTCTCCACTCCCTAGTCTACTTTTCCAACATAGGTCCTCCACTCCCTCGTTGAAGTTATTTTAGGTATAGGGTCTCCACTCCCTAGTCTCTTTTCCAACATAGGGTCTTCACACCCTAGCTGATTTTATTTTAGATATAGGATCTCTACTCCTTAGTCTGCTTTTCCAACATAGGGTCTCCATTCCATAGTTGAAGTTCTTTTAGGCATAGGATCTCCACTCTCTAGTCTACTTTTCCAACATAGGGTCTACACTTCCTTGTTGAAGTTATTTTAGACATAGAGTTTCCACTCCCTGGTTGCTTTTCCATCATAGGGTCTCCACTCCCTAATTGATTTTATTTTAGACAGAGGGTCTCCACTCCCTACTATGCTTTTCCATCATAGGGTCTTCACTCCTTAGTTGAAGTTATTTTAGACATAGGGTCTCCACTCTCTAGTCTCTTTTCCAACATACGGTCTAAACTCTCTAGTTGAAGTTATTTTAGACATAGGGTCCCCACTCCCTAGTCGCTTTTCCAACATAGGGTCTCCACTTCATGGTTGATTTTATTTTAGGCATAGGGTCTCCACTCCCTAGTATGTTTTTCCAATATAGGGTCTCCATTCCCTAGTTGAAACTATTTTAGACATAGAATCTCCACTCCCTTGTCGCCTTTCCAACATAGGGTTTCCACTTCGTAGTTGATTTTATTTTAGACATAGGGTCTCCACTTCCTAGTCTGCTTTTCCAACTTAGGGTCTCCACTACCTAGTTGAAGTTATTTTAGACATAGGGTATCCACTCCCTAGTCACTTATCCAACATAGGGTATCCACTCCCTAGTTGAAGTTATTTTAGACATAGGGTCTACACTCCCTAGTTGCTTTTCCAACATAAGGTCACCACTCCCTAGTTGATTTTATTTTAGACGTAGGGTCTCCACTCCCTAGTCTGCTTTTCCAACATAGTGTATCCACTCACTAGTTGATTTTATATTAGACATAGGGTCTCCACTCCCTATTCTGCTTTTCCAACATAGGGTCTCCACTTACTAGTTGATTTTATATTAGACATAGGGGCTCCACTCCCTAGTCTGCTTTTCCAACATAGGGTCTCCACTCCCTAGTTGAAGTTATTTTAGACATAGGGTCTCCACTCCCTAGTCGCTTTTACACAATAGTGTCTTTTCTCCGTAGTTGAAGTTATTTTCGAAATATGGTTTCCACTCCCTAGTCACTTTTCCAACATAGTGTCTCCACTGCATAGCTGAACTTATTTTCGACATAGGGTCTCCCCTCCCTATTCGCTTTTCCAACATAGAGTCCCCACTCCCTAATTGATTTTATTTTAGACATAGGGTCTCCTCTCCCTAGTCTGCTTTTCCAACATAGGGTCTCCACTCCATAGTTGATTTTATTTTAGACATAGGGTCTCCACTCCCTAGTTACTTTACCAACATAGGTCCTCCACTCCCTCGTTGAAGTTATTTTAGGTATAGGGTCTCCACTCCCTAGTCTCTTTTCCAACATAGGGTCTCCACACCCTAGCTGATTTTATTTTAGATATAGGATCTCTACTCCTTAGTCTGCTTTTCCAACATTGGGTCTCCACTGCATAGTTGAAGTTCTTTTAGGAATAGGATCTCCACTCTCTAGTCTACTTTTCCAACATAGGGCCTACACTTCCTTGTTGAAGTTGTTTTAGACATAGAGTCTCCACTCCCTGGTTGCTTTTCCATCATAGGGTCTCCACTCCCTAATTGATTTAATTTTAGACAGAGGGTCTCCACTCCCTACTCTACTTTTCCAACATAGGGTCTTCACTCACTAGTTGAAGTTATTTTAGACATAGGGTGTTCACTCTCTAGTCTCTTTTCCAACATAGGGTCTAAACTCCCTAGTTGAAGTTATTTTTGATATAGGGCCTCCACTCCCTAGTCGCTTTTCCAACATAGAGTCTCCACTTCCTAGTTGATTTTATTTTAGACATAAGGTGTCCACTCCTTAGTTTGCATTTTCATCATAGTGTCTTGACTTCCTAGTTGATTTTATTTTAGGCATAGGGTCTCCACTCCCTAGTATGCTTTTCCAACATAGGGTCTCAATTCCCTAGTTGAAACTATTTTAGACATAGCGTCTCCACTCCATAGTCGCCTTTCCAACATAGGGTTTCCGCTTCGTTGTTGATTTTATTTTAGACATAGGGTCTCCACTTCCTAGTCTGCTTTTCAAAGTTAGGGTCTCCACTCCCTAGTTGAAGTTATTTTAGACTAGGGTCTCCACTTCCTAGTCACTTTTCCAACATAGGGTATCCACTCCCTAGTTTAAGTTATTTTAGACATAGGGTCTCCACTCCCTAGTCGCTTTTACACAATAGGGTCTTTACTCCCTAGTTAAAGTTATTTCAGATATAAGATCTCTCTTGCTTAGTTGCTTTTCCAACATAGGATCTCCACTCCCTAGTTGAATTTATTTGAGACATAGAGTCTCCACTCCCTAGTCGCTTTTCTAGCATAGGTCTCCACTCCCCAGTTGATTTTATTTTAGACATAGGGTGTCCACTCCCTAGTCTGCTTTTCCAACATAGGGTCTCCACTCCCTAGTTGAGGTTATTTTAGTCATAGGGTCTCCACTCTCTAGTCTGTTTTTCCTACACAGGGTCTCTACTCCCGAGTTGAAGTTATTTTAGACATAGGGTCTCCACTCCCTAGTCTGCTTTTCCAATATAGAGTCTCCACTCCCTAGTTGAAGTTATTTGAGACATAGGGTCTCCACTCCCTAGTCACTTTTCCAACGTAGGGTCTCCACTCCCTAGTCGCTTTTCAAACATAGGGTCTCCACTCCCTATTTGATTTTATTTTAGGCATAGGGTCACCACTCCCTAGTCTGCTTTTCCAACATAGGGTCTTCACTCCCTAGTTGAAGTTCTTTAAGGAATTGGGTCTCCATTTCTTAGTCTGCATTTCCAACATAGGGTCTCCACTCCCTAGTTGAAGTTATTTTAGACATAGGGTCTCCACTTCTTAGTCTGCTTTTCCAACATAGGATCTCCACTCCTTGTTGAAGTTATTTTAGATATAGAGTCTACACTCTCTAGTTTCTCTTACAACATAGGGTCTCCACACCCTAGCTGATTTTATTTTATATATAGAATCTCCACTCCCTAGTCTGCTTTTCCAACATAGGGTCTCTACTCTATAGTTGAAGTTCTTTTAGGCATAGAATCTCCACTGTCTAGTCTACTTTTCTAACATAGGGTCTACACTTCTTAGTTGATATAATTTCAGACATAGAGTCTCCACTCCCTAATCACTTTTTAACCATAGGGTTTCCACTCCCTAGTTGTTTTATATTAGACAGAAGGTCTCCACTCCCTAGTCTGCTTTTCCAATATAGGGTCTTCACTCCCTAGTTGAAGTTATTTTCGACCTAGGGTTTCCACTCTCTAGTCTCTTTTCTAACATAGGGTCTCCACTCCCTAGTAGAAGTTATTTTAGACATAGGGTCTCCACTCCCTAGTCGTTTTTCCAACATAGGGTTTCCACTTCCTTGTTGATTTTATTTTAGGCATAGGGTGTCTACTCCTTAGTCTGCATTTCCAACATAGTGTCTCGACTCCCTAGTTGATTTTATTTTAGGCATAAGGTCTCTACTCCCTAGTTTGCTTTTCCAACATAGGGTCTCCAATCCATAGTTGAAGTTCTTTTAGGCATAGGATCTCCACTCTCTAGTCTACTTTTCCAACATAGGGTCTACACTTCCTTGTTGAAGTTATTTTAGACATAGAGTCTCCACTCCCTGGTCGCTTTTCTATCATAGGATCTCCACTCCCTAATTGATTTTATTTTAGGCAGAGGGTCTCCACTCCCTAGTGTGCTTTTTCCACATAGGTTCTTCACTCCCTAGTTGAAGTTATTTTAGACATAGGGTCTCCACTCTCTAGTCTCTTTTCCAACATAGGGTCTAAACTCCCTAGTTGAAGTTATTTTAGACATAGGTCTCCACTCCCTAGTCGCTTTTCCAACATAGTGTCTCGAAATCCTAGTTGATGTTACTTTAGACATAGGGTCTCCACTCCCTAGTTGAAGTTATTTGAGACATAGGGTCTCCACTCCCTAGTCGTTTTTCTAACATAGGGTCTCCACTCCCTATTTGATTTTATTTTAGGCATAGGGTCACCACTCCCTAGTCTGCTTTTCCAACATAGGGTCTTCACTCCCTAGTTGAAGTTCTTTTAGGAATAGGGTCTCCATTCCTTAGTCTGTATTTCCAACATAGGGTCTTCGCGCCCTAGTTGAAGTTATTTTAGACATAGGGTCTCCACTCCCTAATCGTTTTTCAATCATAGGGTCTCCACTCCCTAGTTGTTTTATATTAGACAGAGGGTCTCCAATCCCTAGTCTGCTTTTCCAATATAGGGTGTCCACTCCCTAGTTGAAGTTATTTTAGGTATAGGGTCTCCACTCCCTCGTCTCCTTTCCAACATAGGGTCTCCACACCCTAGATGATTTTAGTTTAGATATAGGATCTCTACTCCCTAGCCTGTTTTTCCAACTTAGGGTCTCTACTCCATAGTTGAAGTTCTTTTAGGCATAGAATTTCCACTCTCTAGTCTACGTTCCAACATAGGGTCTACACTTCCTTGTTGAAGTTGTTTTAGACATAGAATCTCCACTCCCTGGTCGCTTTTCCATCATAGGGTCTCCACTCCCTAATTGATTTTATTTTAGACAGAGGGTCTCCACTTCCTACTCTGCTTTTCCAACATAGGGTTTTCACTCCCTAGTTGAATTTATTTTAGACATAGGGTCTCCACTCTCTAGTATCCTTTCCAACATAGGGTCTAAACTCCCTAGTTGAAGTTATTTTAGACATAGGGTCTCCACTCTCTAGTCATTTTTACAACATAGGGTCTCCACTTTCTAGTTGATTTTGTTTTAGACATAGGGTATCCACTCCTTAGTCTGCATTTCCATCATAGTGTCTCGACTTCCTAGTTGATTTTATTTTAGGCATAGGGTCTCCACTCCCTAGTCTGCTTTTCCAACATAGGGTCTTCACTCCCTAGTTGAAGTTATTTTAGGCATAGGGTCTCCACTCCATAATATGCTTTTCCAGCATAGGGTCTCCATTCCCTAGTTGAAGCTATTTTAGACATAGTGTCTCCACTCCCTAGTCGCCTTTCCAACATACGATTTCCACTCCGTAGTCGATTTTATTTTAGACATAGGGTCTCCACTTCCTAGTCTGCTTTCCCAACTTAGGGTCTCCACTTCTTAGTTGAAGTTATTTTAGACATAGGGTATCCACTCCCTAGTCACTTTTCCAACGTAGGGTATCCACTCCCTAGTTGAAGTTATTTTAGACATAGGGTCTCCACTCCCTGGTCGCTTTTCCAACATAGGGTCACCACTCCCTAGTTGATTTTATTTTAGACATAGGGTATCCACTCCCTAGTCTGCTTTTCTAACATAGGGTCTCCACTCACTAGTTGATTTTATATTAGACATAGGGTCTCCACTCCCTAGTCTACTTTTCCAACATAGGGTCTCCACTCCCTAGTTGAAGTTATTTTTGACATAGGGTCTCCACTCTCTAGTCGCTTTTACACAATAGGGACTTTACTCACTAGTTAAAGTTATTTCAGATATAAGGTCTCCACTCCCTAGTTGCTTTTCCAACATAGGGTCTCCACTCCCTAGTTGAAGTTATTTGAGACATAGGGTCTCCACTCCCTTGTCTCTTTTCCAGCATAGGGTCTCCACTCCCTAGTTGACTTTATTTTAGACATAGGGTGTCCACTCCCTAGTCTGCTTTTCCAACATAGGGTCTCCACTCCCTAGTTGAGGTTACTTTAGGCATAGGGTCTCCACTCTCTAGTCTGCTTTTCCAACATAGGGTCTCCACTCCCTAGTTGAAGTTCTTTTAGACATAGGGTCTCCACTCCCTAGTCTACTTTTCCAACATAGGGTCTCCACTCCCTAGTTGATGTTACTTTAGACATATGGTCTCCACTCCGTAATCTCTTTTCCAAAATAGGGTCTCCACTCCCTAGTTGAAGTTATTTTAGACATAGGGTCTCCACTCCCTAGTCGCTTTTACACAATAGAGTCTTTACTCCCTAGTTAAAGTTATTTCAGATATAAGGTCTCCACTCCGTAGTTGCTTTTCCAACATAGGGTCTCCACTCCCTAGTTGAAGTTATTTGAGACATAGGATCTCCACTCCCTAGTCGCTTTTCCAGCATAGGGTCTCCACTCCCTAGTTGAGGTTATTTTAAGCATAGGGTCTCCACTCTCTAGTCTGCTTTTCCAATACAGGGTCTCCACTCCCTAGTTGAAGTTATTTTAGACATAGGGTCTCCACTCCCTAGTTTGATTTTCCAACATAGGGTCTCCACTCCCTAGTTGATGTTACTTTAGACATAGGGTCTCCACTCCCTCGTCACTTTTCCAACATAGGGTATCCACTCCCTAGTTGAAGTTATTTTAGACATAGGGTCTTCACTCCCTAGTCGTTTTTCCAACATTGGGTCTCAACTCCCTAGTTGAAGTTATTTTAGACATAGGGTCTCCACTCCCTAGTTGCTTTTCCATCATAGTGTCTCGACTTCCTAGTTGATTTTATTTTAGGCATAGGGTCTACACTCCCTAGTCTGTTTTTCCAACATATGATCTTCACTCCCTAGTTGAAGTTATTTTAGGCATAGGGTCTCCACTCCCTAGTATGCTTTTCCAACATAGGGTCTTTATTCCCTAGTTGAAGCTATTTGAGACATATGGTCTCCACTCCCTAGTCGCTTTTGCAACATAGGGTTTCCACTCCCTAATTGATTTTATTTTAGACATAGGGTCTTCACAACCTAGTCTGCTTTTTCAACTTAGGGTATCTACTTCCTAGTTGAAGTTATTTTAGACATAGGGTCTCCACTCCATAGTCGCTTTTCCAACATAGGGTCTCTACTCCCTAGTTGATTTTATTTTAGACATAGGGTCTCCACTCCCTAGTCTGCTTTTCCAACATAGGGTCTCCACTCCCTAGTTGAAGTTATTTTAGACATAGGGTCTCCAATCCCTAGTCGCTTTTACACAATAGAGTCTTTACTCCCTAGTTAAAGTTATTTCAGATATAAGGTCTCCACTACGTAGTTGCTTTTCCAACATAGGGTCTCCACTCCCTAGTTGAAGTTATTTGAGACATAGGGTCTCCACTCCCTAGTCTCTTTTCCAACATAGGGTATCCACTCCCTATTTGAGGTTATTTTAAGCATAGGGTCTCCACTCTCTAGTCTGCTTTTCCAATACAGGGTCTCCACTCCCTAGTTGAAGTTATTTTAGACATAGGGTCTCCACTCCCTAGTTTGATTTTCCAACATAGGGTCTCCACTCCCTAGTTGATGTTACTTTAGACATAGGGTCTCCACTCCCTAGTCTCTTTTGCATAATAGGGTCTCCACTCCCTAGTTGATTTTATTTTAGGCATAGGGTCACCACTCCCTAGTCTGCTTTTCCAACATAGGGTCTTCACTCCCTAGTTGAAGTTCTTTTAGGAATAGGGTCTCCATTCCTTAATCTGTATTTCCAACATAGGGTCTTCACTCCCTAGTTGAAGTTATTTTAGACATAGGGTCTCCAATCCTTGTTGAAATTATTTTAGATATAGAGTCTCCACTCCCTAGTCTCTCTTCCAACATAGGGTCACCACACCCTAGCTGATTTTATTTTATATATAGGATCTCCACTCCCTAGTCTACTTTTTCAATATAGGGTCTCCACTTTATAGTTGAAGTTCTTATAGGCATAGGATCTCCACTCTCTAGTCTACTTTTCCAACATAGGGTCTACACTTCTTAGTTGATGTAATTTTAGACATAGAGTCTTCACTCCCTAATCGCTTTTTAATCATATGGTCTCCACTCCCTACATGTTTTATATTAGACAGAGGGTCTCCACTCCTAGTCTACTTTTCCAATATAGGGTCTCCAGTCCCTAGTTGAAATTATTTTTGACCTAGGGTCTCCACTCTCTAGTCTCTTTTCCAACATAGGGTCTCCACTCCCTATTGAAGTTATTTTAGACATAGGGTCTCCACTCCCGAGTTGAAGTTATTTTAGACATAGGTTCTCCACTCCCTAGTTGCTTTTACACAATAGGGACTTTACTCCCTAGTTAAAGTTATTTCAGATATAAGGTCTCCACTCCCTAGTTGCTTTTCCAACATAGGGTCTCCACTCCCTAGTTGAAGTTATTTGAGACATAGGGTCTCCACTCCCTTGTCTCTTTTCCTGCATAGGGTCTCCACTCCCTAGTTGACTTTATTTTAGACATAGGGTGTCCACTCCCTAGTCTGCTTTTCCAACATAGGGTCTCCACTCCCTAGTTGAGGTTACTTTAGGCATAGGGTCTCCACTCTCTAGTCTGCTTTTCCAACATAGGGTCTCCACTCCCTAGTTGAAGTTCTTTTAGACATAGGGTCTCCACTCCCTAGTCTACTTTTCCAACATAGGGTCTCCACTCCCTAGTTGATGTTACTTTAGACATAGGGTCTCCACTCCGTAATCTCTTTTCCAAAATAGGGTCTCCACTCCCTAGTTGAAGTTATTTTAGACATAGGGTCTCCACTCCCTAGTCGCTTTTACACAATAGAGTCTTTACTCCCTAGTTAAAGTTATTTCAGATATAAGGTCTCCACTCCGTAGTTTCTTTTCCAACATAGGGTCTCCACTCCCTAGTTGAAGTTATTTGAGACATAGGATCTCCACTCCCTAGTCGCTTTTCCAGCATAGGGTCTCCACTCCCTAGTTGAGGTTATTTTAAGCATAGGGTCTCCACTCTCTAGTCTGCTTTTCCAATACAGGGTCTCCACTCCCTAGTTGAAGTTATTTTAGACATAGGGTCTCCACTCCCTAGTTTGATTTTCCAACATAGGGTCTCCACTCCCTAGTTGATGTTACTTTAGACATAGGGTCTCCACTCCGTAGTCTCTTTTCCAAAATAGGGTCTCCACTCCCTAGTTGATTTTATTTTAGGCATAGGGTCACCACTCCCTAGTCTGCTTTTCCAACATAGGGTCTTCACTCCCTAGTTGAAGTTCTTTTAGGAATAGGGTCTCCATTCCTTAGTCTGCATTTCCAACATAGGGTCTTCACTCCCTAGTTGAAGTTATTTAGGACATAGCGTCTCCACTCCTTGTTGAAATTATTTTAGATATAGAGTCTCCACTCCCTTGTCTCTCTTCCAACATAGGGTCTCCACACCCTAACTGATTTTATTTTATATATAGGATCTCCATTCCCTAGTCTGCTTTTTCAACATAGGGTCTCCACTCTATAGTTGAAGTTCTTATAAGCATAGGATCTCCACTCTCTAGTCTTCTTTTCCAACATAGGGTCTACACTTCTTAGTTGATGTAATTTTAGACATAGAGTCTTCACTCCCTAATCGCTTTTTAATCATAGGGTCTCCACTCCCTACTTGTTTTATATTAGACAGAGGGTCTCCACTCCCTAGTCTACTTTTCCAATATAGGGTCTCCAGTCCCTAGTTGAAGTTCTTTTAATTATAGGGTCTCCACTCCCTATTGAAGTTATTTTAGACATAGGGTCTCCACTCCCGAGTTGAAGTTATTTTAGACATAGGTTCCCCACTCCCTAGTTGCTTTTACACAATAGGGTCTTTACTCCCTAGTTAAAGTTATTTCAGATATAAGGTCTCCACTCCCTAGTTGCTTTTCTAACATAGGGTCTCCACTCCCTAGTTGATGTTACTTTAGACATAGGGTCTCCACTCCGTAGTCTCTTTTGCATAATAGGGTCTCCACTCCCTAGTTGATTTTATTTTAGGCATAGGGTCACCACTCCCTAGTCTGCTTTTCCAACATAGGGTCTTCACTCCCTAGTTGAAGTTCTTTTAGGAATAGGGTCTCCATTCCTTAGTCTGTATTTCCAACATAGGGTCTTCACTCCCTAGTTGAAGTTATTTTAGACATAGGGTCTCCAATCCTTGTTGAAATTATTTTAGATATAGAGTCTCCACTCCCTAGTCTCTCTTCCAACATAGGGTCACCACACCCTAGCTGATTTTATTTTATATATAGGATCTCCACTCCCTAGTCTACTTTTTCAACATAGGGTCTCCACTTTATAGTTGAAGTTCTTATAGGCATAGGATCTCCACTCTCTAGTCTACTTTTCCAACATAGGGTCTACACTTCTTAGTTGATGTAATTTTAGACATAGAGTCTTCACTCCCTAATCGCTTTTTAATCATATGGTCTCCACTCCCTACTTGTTTTATATTAGACAGAGGGTCTCCACTCCCTAGTCTACTTTTCCAATATAGGGTCTCCAGTCCCTAGTTGAAATTATTTTTGACCTAGGGTCTCCACTCTCTAGTCTCTTTTCCAACATAGGGTCTCCACTCCCTATTGAAGTTATTTTAGACATAGGGTCTCCACTCCCGAGTTGAAGTTATTTTAGACATAGGTTCTCCACTCCCTAGTTGCTTTTACACAATAGGGACTTTACTCCCTAGTTAAAGTTATTTCAGATATAAGGTCTCCACTCCCTAGTTGCTTTTCCAACATAGGGTCTCCACTCCCTAGTTGAAGTTATTTGACACATAGGGTCTCCACTCCCTTGTCTCTTTTCCAGCATAGGGTCTCCACTCCCTAGTTGACTTTATTTTAGACATAGGGTGTCCACTCCCTAGTCTGCTTTTCCAACATAGGGTCTCCACTCCCTAGTTGAGGTTACTTTAGGCATAGGGTCTCCACTCTCTAGTCTGCTTTTCCAACATAGGGTCTCCACTCCCTAGTTGAAGTTCTTTTAGACATAGGGTCTCCACTCCCTAGTCTACTTTTCCAACATAGGGTCTCCACTCCCTAGTTGATGTTACTTTAGACATAGGGTCTCCACTCCGTAATCTCTTTTCCAAAATAGGGTCTCCACTCCCTAGTTGAAGTTATTTTAGACATAGGGTCTCCACTCCCTAGTCGCTTTTACACAATAGAGTCTTTACTCCCTAGTTAAAGTTATTTCAGATATAAGGTCTCCACTCCGTAGTTGCTTTTCCAACATAGGGTCTCCACTCCCTAGTTGAAGTTATTTGAGACATAGGATCTCCACTCCCTAGTCGCTTTTCCAGCATAGGGTCTCCACTCCCTAGTTGAGGTTATTTTAAGCATAGGGTCTCCACTCTCTAGTCTGCTTTTCCAATACAGGGTCTCCACTCCCTAGTTGAAGTTATTTTAGACATAGGGTCTCCACTCCCTAGTTTGATTTTCCAACATAGGGTCTCCACTCCCTAGTTGATGTTACTTTAGACATAGGGTCTCCACTCCGTAGTCTCTTTTCCAAAATAGGGTCTCCACTCCCTAGTTGATTTTATTTTAGGCATAGGGTCACCACTCCCTAGTCTGCTTTTCCAACATAGGGTCTTCACTCCCTAGTTGAAGTTCTTTTAGGAATAGGGTCTCCATTCCTTAGTCTGCATTTCCAACATAGGGTCTTCACTCCCTAGTTGAAGTTATTTAGGACATAGCGTCTCCACTCCTTGTTGAAATTATTTTAGATATAGAGTCTCCACTCCCTTGTCTCTCTTCCAACATAGGGTCTCCACACCCTAACTGATTTTATTTTATATATAGGATCTCCATTCCCTAGTCTGCTTTTTCAACATAGGGTCTCCACTCTATAGTTGAAGTTCTTATAAGCATAGGATCTCCACTCTCTAGTCTTCTTTTCCAACATAGGGTCTACACTTCTTAGTTGATGTAATTTTAGACATAGAGTCTTCACTCCCTAATCGCTTTTTAATCATAGGGTCTCCACTCCCTACTTGTTTTATATTAGACAGAGGGTCTCCACTCCCTAGTCTACTTTTCCAATATAGGGTCTCCAGTCCCTAGTTGAAGTTCTTTTAATTATAGGGTCTCCACTCCCTATTGAAGTTATTTTAGACATAGGGTCTCCACTCCCGAGTTGAAGTTATTTTAGACATAGGTTCCCCACTCCCTAGTTGCTTTTACACAATAGGGTCTTTACTCCCTAGTTAAAGTTATTTCAGATATAAGGTCTCCACTCCCTAGTTGCTTTTCCAACATAGGGTCTCCACTCCCTAGTTGAAGTTATTTGAGACATAGGGTCTCCACTCCCTTGTCGCTTTTCCAGCATAGGGTCTCCACTCCCTAATTGACTTTATTTTAGACATAGGGTGTCCACTCCCTAGTCTGCTTTTCCAACATAGGGTCTCCACTCCCTAGTTGAGGTTACTTTAGGCATAGGGTCTCCACTCTCTAGTCTGCTTTTCCAACATAGGGTCTCCACTCCCTAGTTGATTTTACTTTAGACATAGGGTCTCCACTCCGTAATCTCTTTTCCAAAATAGGGTCTCCACTCCCTAGTTGAAGTTATTTGAGACATAGGGTCTCCACTCCCTAGTCGCTTTTCCAACATAGGGTCTCCACTGCCTATTTGATTTTATTTAAGGCATAGGGTCAACACTCCCTAGTCTGCTTTTCCAACATAGGGTCTTCACTCCCTAGTTGAAGTTCTTTTAGACATAGGGTCTCCACTCCCTAGTCTACTTTTCCAACATAGGGTCTCCACTCCCTAGTTGAAGTTCTTTTAGACATAGGGTCTCCACTCCTTGTTGAAGTTATTTTAGATATAGAGTCTCCACTCCCTAGTCTCTCTTACAACATAGGGCCTCCACACCCTAGCTGATTTTATTTTATATATAGGATCTCTACTCCCTAGTATGCTTTTCCAACATAGGGTCTCCACTTTATAGTTCAAGTTCTTTTAGGCATAGGATCTCCACTCTCTAGTCTACTTTTCCAACATAGGGTCTACACTTCTTAGTTGATGTAATTTTAGACATAGAGTCTTCACTCCCTAATCGCTTTTCAATCATAGGGTCTCCACTCCCTAGTTGTTTTATATTAGACAGAGGGTCTCCACTCCCTAGTCTGCTTTTCCAATATAGGGTCTCCAGTCTCTAGTTGAAGTTATTTTCGACCTAGGGTTCCACTCTCTAGTCTCTTTTCCAATATATAGTCTCCACTCCCTGGTAGAAGTTATTTTAGACATAGGGTCTCCAATCCCTAGTCGTTTTTCCAACATAGGGTCTCCACTTCCTAGTTGATTTTATTTTAGACATAGGGTATCTACTCCTTAGTCTGCATTTCCAACATAGTGTCTCGACTCTCTAGTTGATTTTATTTTAGGCATAGGGTCTCCACTCCCTATTCTGATTTTCCAACATAGGGTCTCCACTCCATAGTTGAAGTTCTTTTAGGCATAGGATCTCCACTCTCTAGTCTACTTTTCCAACATAGGGTCTACGTTTCCTTGTTGAAGTTATTTTAGACATAGAGTCTCCACTTCCTGGTCGCTTTTCCATCATAGGGTCTCCGTTCCCTAATTGATTTATTTTAGATAGAGATTCTCCACTCCCTAGTGTGCTTTTCCAACATAGGTTCTTCACTCCCTATTTGAAGTTATTTTAGACATATGGTCTCCACTCTCTAGTCTCTTTCACAACATAGGGTCTAAACTCTCTAGTTGAAGTTATTTTCGACATAGGGTCTCCACTCCCTAGTCTGCTTTTCCAACATAGGGTCTCCACTCCCTAGTTGATGTTACTTTAAACATAGGGTCTCCACTCCCTAGTTGAAGTTATTTGCTATATAAGGTCTCCACTCCCTAGTCGTTTTTCCAACATAGGGTCTCCACTCCCTATTTGATTTTATTTTAGGCATAGGGTCACCACTCCCTAGTCTGCTTTTCCAACATAGGGTCTTCACTCCCTAGTTGAAGTTCTTTTAGGAATAGGGTCTTCATTCCTTAGTTTGGATTTCCATCATAGGGTCTTCAATCCCTAGATGAAGTTATTTTAGACATAGGGTCTTCACTCCCTAGTCTGCTTTTCCAACATAGGGTCTTCACTCCCTTGTTGAAGTTATTTTAGATAAAGAGTCTCCACTCCCTAGTCTCTTTTACAACATAAGGTCTCCACACCCTAGCTGATTTTATTTTAGATATATGATCTCCACTCCCTAGTCTGCTTTTCCAACATAGGGTCTCCACTCTATAGTTGAAGTTCTTTTAGGAATAGGATCTCTACTCTCTAATCTACTTTTCCATTATAGAGTCTACACTTCATTGTTGAAGTTATTTTAGACATAGAGTCTCCACTCCTTGGTCGTTTTTATATCATAAGGTCTCCACTCCCTAATTGCTTTTATTTTAGACAGAGGGTCTCCACTCCCTAGTCTGCTTTTCCAACATAGGGTCTTCACTCCCTAGTTGAAGTTATTTTAGACATAGGGTCTCCCCTCTCTAGTCTCTTTTCCAACATAGGGTCTAAACTCCCTAGTTGAAGTTATTTTAGACATAGGTCTCCACTCCCTAGTCGCTTTTCCAACATAGGGTCTCCACTTCCTAGTTGATTTTATTTTAGACATAGGGTGTCCACTCCTTAGTCTGCATTTCCATCATAGTGTCTCGACTTCCTAGTTGATTTTATTTTAGGCATAGGGTCTCCACTCCCTACTTTGCTTTTCTAACATAGGGTCTTCACTCCCTAGTTGAAGTTATTTTAGGCATAGGGTTTCCACTCCCTAGTATGCTTTACCAACATAGGGTCTCCATTCTCTAGTTGAAGCTATTTTAGACATAGCGTCTCTACTCCCTAGTAGCTTTTCCAGCATAGGGATTCCACTCCATAGTTGATTTTATTTTAGACATAGGGTCTCCACTCCCTAGTATGCTTTTCCAACTTAGGGTCTCCACTCCCTAGTTGATGTTATTTTAGACATAGGGTATCCACTCCTTAGTCACTTTTCCAACATAGGGTATCCCCTCCCTAGTTGAAGTTATTTTAGACATAGGGTCTCCACTCCCTAGTCGCTTTTCCGTCATAGGTTCTCCACTCCCTAGTTGATTTTATTTTAGGCATAGGGTCTCCACTCCCTAGTTTGCTTTTCCAACATAGGGTCTCCACTCCCTAATTGATTTTATTTTAGGCATAGGGTCTCCACACCCTAGTCTGTTTTTCCAGCATAAGGACTCGACTCCCTAGTTGATGTTATTTTAGGCATAGGGTCTCCACTCCCTAATTGATTTTATTTTAGGCATAGGGTCTCCACTCCCTAGTCTGATTTTCCAACATAGGGTCTCGCCTCCCTAGTTGAAGTTATATTAGGCATAGGGTCTCCACTCTCTTGTCTGCTTTTCTAACATACGGTATCCACTCTCTGGTTGATTTTATTTTAGACATAAGGTCTCCACTCCCTAGTCACTTTTCCACCATAGGGTCTCCACTCCCTAGTTGATTTTAGTTTAGTATAGGGTCTACACTCCGTAGTCTCTTTTCCAACATTCGGTCTCCACTCCCTAGTTGATTTCATTATAAATATAGGGCTCCACTCCCTAATCTCTTTTTCCCACGGATACACAATCCTTATTTTATTGCTTTCAATAAAGAAATAGTTTAGATTTTTGTTACAAATAACTCACGAAAGTTTTCTAGTGAAAACTGGGGCAGAAAATTTTATTTGTTTGCTTTGGTGTCTGTACAGGTTTCCACTGTGAGGCACAAAGTTTGAGATGACCAAAAGAAGAAGTCTCAACCCAAATAAAAGAAAAGAAGAACAAGAAAAGAAGTTGAACTCTAAGTGCAGAAGCGGAGAAAAGATGTGGACTGCCCAAGATATGATTGAAGTCACAAACTTTGCATGTCCCGCCTTGATCCGAAGAGCTGAAGAAAAATGAACCAGCATTCTCAGCTAACGAGCATCAAGGTTCAGATCAGAGTATGCAGGATGAACCAACCAAGCCTCAAGATGAAGCTTCAGAAGATTTATAGATAGGAATCTTGTAACTAGTAGCTGATAGGTTTAGTTAGTCTTTTTCATTTTGATTTTGCTGTAATAACAGGACTGCGGACAGGAGCCTCGACAGAACTTCACTTGTCTCTCGAACTTCACTCCATCATCCTTCCAGAACTACATCGACTTGATTCCTTTATAGTAAAGGATATGCAGGCTACCTCCGAAGCAAGGTTCGGTCAAATTTTTTCAAAATGCTTCCAAATGGAGTTTCAAACGGGCAAAAATTGCTCGTAATTGCTCACTTTATCTTTGCCCGAAAACTCTTCGTGTTTTCGAGCAAAGAGGGGCAGCTGTGAGCACCTAATTTTTGCCCTACATGAAAATAATTCCTAAAAATAAACCAAAAATGATTTTTAAGGGATTTTAGAAGTTTTTCTTTGTTTAGTTGCATTTCATGCATTTTTAATATTTTAAAATCATAGAAAAATGATAAAAAAATATCACATTTTAATTTCATGTCATTTTAGGTCCAATATGCATTAAGGAATTTAATTTCAAAATTTAATTGTATTCATTAAACAAAAATCACAAAAATTGATACATATTCATGTCCACATTTTAGCTTTTAGTTTTAAATTAATTAGTGTTAAATTAGTAAAAATAAGTAAGATTAACTTTACAAATTAATTTAAGCTAGAGCCTAATTTAGGATTCATTTAGCTTGTTTTATTAGTTCAATTAGATTTCTGAAATCAATAGAAAAACAAAGAAAAGAAGTAGATTTGGTTTTTCAATTTTGTCTGGGCAGCTTAACTTGAAGCCCAAAAATCTCAAATTACCCAAGCCCAAAATATTGAGCTCATACCTATTCGCATTTGACCTAACCTAATCCCTACCCCTATAAAATAAAGCTAGGACCTAGACCTAGACTTTTGGAATTCGCCGTTTACACTAAAGGACACACCCCAATTCCCCAAAATCGATCACTCCCTAGGAGGACCCCAGCAAAATCACCATGCCTCTACCTCTCATTTCCATAACCCATCTTATCAAACAAGCTAATAAACCCATTTTTCCAATCAAATCGATACCATTTTTCTCGTTAGTCCATGACTCTAATACGTAAATCGATGTCCCTAGCGACTTCAAAAGTGGAAATTGTTGTCCCAAAACATTTTCTATACAATTCCGCCACCTCCAATCATACGGACCTCCTTGTTCCTTATTTATGTTCCGTGGATGGAGTCTAATTGATGCCGCATTTGGAGTTCGAGTTATGTGGCGCCGATCGAGGTCCGTTCGTGATTGATAGTTCCTGTTGCTTGGCTGGTGTTTGTCATGGATTTTTGCCGTCGGATTTAGTTGTTTGATTGCGAGTAGAATTAATTAAAGGTGCATTCAGGTTCACTTCTTGTATGTATTATGAATAAGAAATTGTTTGTCTACTCTTATATGTATTATGAATCAAAGCCATAAAGGGGAGGCATTTTAAGATATGCTAATCAGATGTAGTTTGGGGTTTAATGGATTTCTCTTTCTGATTTTGGCTGATGGTTATTGTCACCCCATGAGTTTCCTTTCGGCGAGTGTCTTAGTTAGAGTTTGAATGAATTAAAATATGCTTGATTCCCTGGTTTAGATTTGTCGTCATGCTGATTTCCTTATGAATAATGTTGAATGAGTTTTCTGTTTGGAAATATTGTAAATGCTGACAGTGCTCGAAAGGTTAATTCAAGTTCGTTGTGGTAGGCTCTTTATCTTACTTGGTTCTTCTGTTTGTGGTAGATTCCTTATCTAACTTGGTTCTGTTGTTTGAGTTCTCTCCACGTCTTGACTCTTTAATGTTAATATTATGCTTCGTGTGAGTTGAAAAGTTATTATGAAGTTACATATATGAAAATCGTCATTAGAGGTAAATATGATTCTGAGTCGATCTTAAGGACGGAACAAAGTTTGGTACTTCATGTTTTTTTCAGAAATGAGATTTTCGGCATGTTGGTTTGCTTCTATCAACTGATTTGAATGGGTAACAAGTAGTGAAGATCTTTCGATTTGCTTAGATCGTCAAGTGAAAGATAATTTTTCTGATTGTTTAAGGACCTTGCTTGTCTTAATGGTTATTAGATCAAATTTTGAAAGCATAATATAGCACTGCTAGTCATGTTGTCCAGCATGTCATTCATATTCTAAACTTGTCACATTGGTTGTCCTAAGAGTTATTTTCGTTGTGCCTGACCAAAGAATTCCTACTGATCCTTTGAACCCCATGCGCCAAAGTAATATTCTGGTGGTCGAATTTGATTAAACTTGTGCTCTTTCTTGTTAAAATATTCAAAAGCTGATGAAATGGTCGTGTAGGGAATCTTTACTTTTCCCTTCAATTTTGAATGCTAATGCCCAAGTGTTGCTTTGCTTTATTTGACCGTATTTAGATGCTAATTGGGTAATGTATTATTGTATGGCCTCAGTTGGTTAATTTGTAAGTATAAAAGTGAAGAAATGTTTGTATGACGTTGGTTCCAAGGGTTAAATTTATGGGCTTTAGGATCTCACATATCAAAAAGGTTAGGAAAATTGGGTTGGTTAGAAATCTTTTAATGGCTCCTCTTAATGGATTTGACTCACTTTTTCTTTATTATATTTCAGGCTTTCCTTAGTTCTTATCTACTGAATGTTCTTCTGTTTGTATGCTCCATTGCTTGACTCTATCGGAAGAAATTATTTGAAAGATGAATGCGGGTCGTGCGAGTGGGGAAAGGCCGAGCTTAGTAGTAATTAAATTGTTTACATGTCCTGGGAATCGAGCTTGGCCAAATACATAAAAATGAAAATTCAAGTGAATATGAGCATGATTTAGAATTTTCCCTTTTATTTAGTTTCCTTTTATTTATTTATTTATTTTGTTATATTATCCGTTAGGAGCATGTTAGGCCTACCATATCTGGGTAGGCGAACCTTTAGGCGCGTTTTGATTTTATTATCGTGATTATATACACGTTTGCGTGAAATGATTACGGTTTCTAATAATGAACACTCGTAGCTTGCTTTAGGTGCGACTTAGACTATTATTGTGATTATGTATATGTT